>NW_028327178.1:104259574-104561240 GCF_987537825.1 Furipterus horrens
CTGCATGGTAGGTGGGTTCTGGAAGTTTTGACCACTCCCCTGGGTCCTGGCAGGGGGACTGATATTACAAGACTCACTGGGCAATGTGTGAAAATGACATGTCTCTCTGAGGCTAAGGCTGCTAAGAGCCATGGGTCAGCCACCCGCTCTTGCCTGGTGATGGGGACATTGGTGGCCATGCGTTCCAGAAGGTGTAGCTACCAGATGGAAGAGAATGGCCAGGTCTGCATCAGAATGTGCAGGAAGGAGAAATAAACTTTTTCCTGACTTACTGTACTGCAGTTTGAGGGATGGGGTAAGGAGGGCTGAGACAGTGTAACAGTGAATGTAGTCAAAATCATTCCACTAAAAAAGAAAACATTCAAATTGACCTTAAGCTGCAGTATAATGTATTTGTGTTTCTGTATTCTCTCTCAAGAAATGGAACACAGTAACTTTTTTTTCTCCTTTACAGCGTTGGAACTGGTTGCTCCTGCTGCTTCTAAAGACAATCAGAGTGTTTGAGGCCAGATTGGATAAAAATAGGTACTTAATTTACATGTGTTGGGGGAGGTTTGAGGAGTGCGTGTCCATGGATTTGTATAAATCACTATGAACATGCTACGACTCCAGAGTAACAAACCAGACAAAACGGACACATCCATTAGCAAAAATGTTAACAGAAATTCTTCCTCTGATGGTAAGATTATTAATGCATCTTTTTAAACTTTCTCTATACTCTTATCCCCCAACTTTCCTGTAGCTAAATATGTTTTTCGTGACAATGGGGGGGAAATGTAGACACCGCTGGTTTTGGTGCTTTGGTTATCATGCTAGGTTCCCATAATATCTTTGCCTGTTTTACACACAACACACCAAATAAATTGAAGTTATTCTAATTGATCAGGGAGTCTCAGAGCCTTTCACATGGAAAGCAGCCACCTGCAGGTGCTGGGGACCAGGGAAGATGAACAGCCAGTAGTTAAGATGGCAAAGACAGAGTGTGTTCACAATCTGCCACGGGGACCTCAGTCTTCTGGGACTGGCACCAGCGCATACACATTTGGTGTGGGAAGAAGAAAATGGGTGTGGTCCCTGCCCGAACATACCCCGGGAAGAAAGGTGAAGAAGTTGTACTTCTGATTGTTGATGACATTTCGAGGGTACCTCTGGTCCCTCTTCTCGGGGTGTCCCAACCAGACCGTGCGGGGCCTGGGCTCCCCTCCACCACAGCATCTCAGCCACTCGCAGCACCTGTGGGAAAGAGATGCCCGCACTGTCAAGGCCACGCCCCACCGTTAAAGCCACACCCACACCTGCCCACCCTCTCAGAATGGTTGTCAGTAAAGCATCTTCACTGGGCTGGACCACAGCCACCCCTGGGGCTTCATGCTTCGGTGAGATGGGAAACAGAGCTGAGGCTCCTAAGTAGCTGTGTTCAAAGTCCAAGATGCTTTGTATCCAAGCCCAAATTATCTATTTCAAAACACAGAATTCATTTTTGAACTGGCAAGATTGTTATTACTTTTACATCTTACAGAGGAGAGAGGACAGCTCAGGGCAGCTGCATACAGCACCCAGCTGTGCCGAGATGGGAGAAGGAGCTGAGGCTGGCCTTGAACCACGCCCGTTTTCTTTGAAACCTAGTTTCTTTCTAACACCCCTGCTGGCAAGGCTGCTGATTACAGCAAGGTTACCGTGTAAAGGAGGAGGGGAAGGATCTCCTTTCCGCCCCGCTCTCCTCTCAGCAATACAGAAAGACAGTGAGAGCGTGGCCGGCGTGCAAGCTGGAAGTGGACTGGTCCTGAGTGGTGCCGCCCACGACCTGGCTGTCCACACAGGGCAGCTCCTTAGCTACCAGGTCACCAAAGCACAAGGTAAGGGAGCACCTAGGAATGCGGCCAGTTCTGGCAAAACAAAGGCACTCTGAGTACTGCCACCCCCCAACCCCCCACAAAAAAGGGCAGCTTGTCCTTCAGGAGAGCCCATAATCAAGGCATTTGGAGAGTTATAAGCCCTCGTGGCTACTGCAATAGAAACGGCCCCACGTTCACCTGGCTGCCCAGCAGAGGCAGGCTGGCAGGAGGAACCCAGCCCTGCCAGCCCCTGGAGACGTTGCCAGCCGGAGTGAAACCAACCGGACACGACTCACATCATTACTTGTCCACTGAGGCCCTCCGAGGCTCCTCCCCTGGTTCTACAGGCCAGGCAGGCCCCCGTGGGGTGCTGGGGCCCAGGGTGGAGCAGACACAGTCCCTGGACATCAGGACTCTATAAAGATTAGCAAGCCAGCAGGCTGCCTGCCCCATGCTCAAAATTTCCATGATGAAACACGATACTGCTTCTTAAAAATAGCATCCTCATTCCAGCAAACTGGTGCTCGGGGGGAGCATGGCTCTGATAAGGGCAGGTTTCACTTCTAGTGACTCATTCCTGTTGGCACCCTTCTGAGCTGCCCAAAGGCCAGAGACACACAGAAGCCCCATTCCCGCTCGTGGGTGCGAATTGCTGGTGCTATCCACTGGTGGATGGGCTGAGTGCAGAATGAATGAGGGAGGGAGGGGAGGAGGGGGAGGGTGCGCTCGACAGGAAGCACACCCTTCGATTTGCAGAGAACTTCTAGAAGGTCGTGACTGACTCCTCTGTGAACCAGACACTCCCTCCCCATCCCCGTGATGATCCTGTCATGACACCCCACAGCCGTTTCTTTCTACTGAAAGCCAAAGAGAACCACATTCTCTCCAGCCGACTGCTTCTATAAGTTGCATTTGTTCTGTTTTAGCAGAATGTTCCACCCAGCAACCTGCCGGGTTCACCTGTTCGTGACGTAACCTGTAGGTGTGTGTGCGCGTGCCCAAACCAGCAGTGCGGCCTGCGCCGCGGTGGCAGAAGACGGGAAACAAACCTGACCGTTCATCACCTGGCTGGTTAAATACACAGGGAACGTCCACAGAATGGAACTGCCAACCATCTTTGAAGGTGGAGATGCGAAGCTGTATGCACCCAATGGCCCGAGTGCAAGGCACGCTACGTCGAAAAGCAAGGAGCTGAGACGTGCATCCAGGATGCTATTCTTTGCATGAAAGCTAGAGCACACGCGTGCTTACACATGCTGATATGTGCTGACACATGCAGAAGAACTCTGAGATGGTCTGTTCATTCCCTGGGCTCTCTGTCTCAGGAATCAATAAGTGAGTTTTGTTTTATTTCACTTTGCTCAAGCCGGTTTTAGCTGGATGTCTGCTCACTGCTACCCCAAACCTCCCATCTGATGGTCCTGCCTGCCACGTGGCTGGACCTCCCTTAAAAGATGCATCCCTCCTGGACTTGTGTGTCTGCAAGTCTAACCTCCTAAAGAGCGCACCTTCATGTCCGCATTCTACCCCCCTGACCTGTCCATCCTGACTTCTTAACAGTAGGCTGTCCAGCACGCTAGCTGCTATCACATACGACCATTTGCCCTTTAAATTAATTAAAATACGAGCCCTCGGGTCCTCTAGGCACGTTTTCGTGCTCCACGGCCCCACGTGGCCAGTGGCTATGGACTGCCTTGTGCAGATAGGAGACATTCTAGCATGACGGACAACGTGGCTTTATGGCATCCCTTGGAAGACACCTGCTTGTACCTGACTCTTGAACCAATGTCCATGCCCCAAAAGATCCACAAGGACATTAGTAAGTGGACCGCACAAGTGAAGGAAACTTCCTAAGCAGTTTCCCAAACTTTCGCCATTTTCATACTCACATGGGATGTCTGTGATACCCAACGACCTCTCCTTTCTAAATTTGTGGTTTTGCCTACATGTGCGTACCTTGTGTCAGTGATTCTCAGCCAGGGGAGTGGGTTAGACACTGGGTAATGTAGGAGGCAGAGGGGCCAGGGGGGCTGCTAAACGTCCTCCAGGGCGCAGGACGGCCCCCACAACAGGGCACAGCCCAGCCCCAAACGCCAGCTGTGCCCAGGCCGAGAGCGCCATTTGCATAAGTTTATTGTAACAGGTAACTTCCCATCATATTATAAACGGAACGCCAGCATTGCCTGTCATACATAGAAGGGAAATATCAAAATCAACGTGATGAAAAGCTAACAATTCCCGCTACGTTCCCACCGGGACACGGCGGCTCAGGGCCTGGAACAGCTGCCTGCCAGCTGCTTCTCCTCCCCGGGCTGTGAAGGCATTACAAGTGTCGCTGTTAAAAAGGGGGCCCTGGCAGGGTAGGAAATGCTGAAGGAACATTGGATAAGGAAGTGACTGTCTCAGTGTGATTTAGTTCCTGTCCCTGAGTTACTCTGACTTTATCACTGTAGCACCCAGAAACATCGCCTGCCTGTATTTGGGGAACTGATATCCTGCGGTAGAAGCCTTGGGCTGGTTGGCAGATTTACAGGTGACTAAGTCTCCCCCCAACCTGTCCAAACAGAAGAGGTGGTAGCCAGGCTGCTTCTCCACTTCTGGATTGATAACCTGCAAATCTCTCTCCCCCTCGTGGCTACGGCCACACCCCTTCCGTCTAGTAGGTCCAAGGTCTGGGAGGCAAGGTGCCCAGAGCTGTGTTGTGACAGGTGTCACCCAATATCATGGGTCGCTACTGCTGTTTCTTAACACCAAACTGAGCTGTCTGTCACTTGCCAGGACAAGGTGACTCCTATCCCACATTCTAGGGAGGCTGGGAGACGGGCTAATGACAGAATCCCTAAGAGGGGAAGATGAATGGAGAGGCTGAAAGAAAAGTAACAAGCAAGAGCCAATGTTTCAAAACAGCAAAACCACGTGGCTTGAGTTAGAAACATCAGCTTTCAAGACACCTGTTGGGGACCTTCTCATCTTCTGTAACCCCACTTTTCCTCTCTGTAAATACATAATAAGACCCAACTTGCTGAATTACTATGAGGATTAAAATGTTTTATATAGAAAAAGCACAGGACAGTACCTAGCACTTAGCAGGCACTCAATTAATAACGGATATTATTTAAAAACATGAAATCATTTTCTCACCTCTTGATATCAACAGCTATTCAACTAGCTTAAGAATGTAGGACTGGAAATAATTTCATTTGCACTGCCTTCAGCCTAGACCATTTAAAGAAAGAAAAGCCCAAGGAGCTTTTCTTACAATTTGATTTGAAAACAAACAAAGCTCGTGATCTTTGATGCGCAGTAGATTCACACAGTCTGTTTGAAAGCGAGGGGAAAGGACATATTAGAGGAGGAGGTGCCAAGGCAACAATGTTTCTGGAAAAGGCAACTACTGTAACAAGGAGCTGGCCTCCAAAGAAATGATCATCTCAGCAGGCAGTCGGTCAATATTTGCTGAATTCCCTGCATGACGCACCAACCAGAGTCCAGGAAGCAATGGTCTTGGTGTTGACACTGGGAAGGTTCGGGAAGAATGTAAAGACAAACTGAGAACAGTGTGAAGAAAAACAGTCTACGGCATTTGGGGAGGAGGGTGAAACAGCTCCCCCTGCCACAGGGACACCTGGCGGTGTCTAGAGGGCTGGTTGGTTGTCACAACTGCAAACACAGAAGGGCGCTGCTGGCCTTTAGTGGGTGGAGGCTAGGGGTGCTGTTAAACATCCCACCACACCCAGGACAGCCCCACACAGAGGGTGAGCACGAGAACCTGATCCAGAGCAGCACCCCCCAAACACATTTCCGCAATGATGTTAACGTTCTATATCTGCATTGTCAGCGAGTAACCGGTTAGCCTCGTGGGACTACTGAGTACCCAAAATGTAAAATTGAAATGTTATTCTACCAGTTTAATTAATTTCAATAGCCACATGTAGCCCTGGCCGGGTAGCTCAGTCGGTTAGAGCATCATCCCAATACACCAACGTTGCAGGTTTGGTCACCAGTCAGGGCACATGCAAGAATCAACCAGTGAATGTATAAATAAGTGGAACAACAAATCAATGTCTCTCTCCTTCTCTCTAATCAATCAATAAAAATGAATAAATAAATAAATAGCCCCATGTCGCTAGCTAGTGGTTACCACATTAGACTGCAGGTCTAGAAGAATGTGACCCAAACTATTAACCACAGGTGCCTGGGTGGGTGCGAAGAGGAGAGGGACGCTGGAAAAAGTGGAAGGAAGCTAGAAAAAGAAACTTTTACTCTGTCCTAAAAAATATCTAAGTGGCTAGAACTTTTTTTTTTTTTTAATGAAAAGACTGCAAAATCTCAAGTCCGAAAGAATGCAAAGAGGAAAGCTGCCTCCCCGACCTCCAACCACATCTCCCCTCTCTGGCCCACCCCTCCCCAACTCCCAAGCCCCCTGCAAGACTGTCACACCAGACTTCCAGCGGCCAGCGCATCCCCACCGACTGACCCTTCAAAACCCAAATCTGTAAGTGTTCTTCACAGAGAGGAGAGGAGGCGGCTCCCAGGGTCCCTGCACTGTACCTGTCTGTCCCCCCTAGACAAAGACTGGCCAGCGCACGTCTACAGAAGCCTAGCGGGCAACATGAAAGAATAAACCAATGAAAAGCAGTACGGGGCCTGGAGGGCCGGGGCACAGTGTGGGGAGGAAGTGGCTGCCCTCAGCTCCTGCCAGGACATGTTCCTACACAAGTCCAGCACGACAGGCCACCCGATTCTTCAAGACGGAGCCGAAACACAGACTCTTGACGTGCAAATGCTTAGCTTTTGGCAACTGATTCAGCTTTTAAATTTAATGCAAAACACAACACTCACGGAGATATCGTTTTTTATTCAGCACGATGACCAAGATCAAAATGCGTAACACCTGTGCTGGTCAGGGTGGCGAATGGACACTTTTACAGCGGACACGGGTCTAAGTCAGCATCACCTGGAAGCAGGGCAAGCTGGTGATAATGGTCAAAATGACAAATGCACGTTCACAAAGGTGCAACGAGTCCCCTTTGTGTATTCCCATATGTTCTAACATGGACACAAAGACTTCCGTTCAAGGTCATTCACCGTAACGTTGTAGCAACAGCAAACCCCTAGAAATCATCTCAATGTCCGTCAGTGGTAGACTGGTTAAATAAAGGGTGGCATCTGTTCTACAGAATCCTATAACGCTATTAAGAAGGGCGGGGCACGAAGAAGCTTTCTATGTATTGAAATGGAACGAACCCAGGGTATATTATTAAGTAAAAAAATATAGTTATGGTGTACTGTGTATGTAAGGTGTATCATCAACTGAATAAAAAAGAGAAAAATCTGTGTGTGTCTAGATAGATAAATACATGAATGAAAGAAAAAAAATACATGGACTTTTTTCTTTTTAATAAATGCTTTAAAATTCCTCAGACACCAAAACCATCTTTCAAGCACCCAGCATGGGCCAGGCGCTGTGGTGGGGTCCTCCATGCGAATTACTTCCCTTAATGCTCACGACAGTCCTACAGGTGGGTCCTTGCAGGTGGAGAAGCAGCACCTCGGATGGCCCTGCAGCTGGAGACGGGCAGAGCCAGCTGTGGGTCACACAATCTTGCTTAAATTCACATTCTCCACCCCTCCAGAAACTCAGCAGCTGACCCTGGCCTTGGGGAGCCACCACTTAACTCTTTTTCCTTCCCAGGCTCTGGCTCCTCCCCTGTTCCCATGGAGACCTGGGTGGCAGTGTGCCGCAGCAGGCCCCACTGCGGGTGTGGCTTTGGCACTGAAACAGCCTCAGGAAGGCCAAGGGCCACTGTAGCAACACCTGTCCCTCTGGAAACAGATAGTGGAGGCGTGGAGGGCCTGGTACAGTGACAGCTCAGGTGGGGAAGGGCGCTCAGGCACCAGAGAGCACGGCTCACCTCTTCTGCAGGGCGTTGCTACCCTGGGCTCTGCCCACGGGGCTGCCAACCTCCCCCTCTGCAGGGAAGCCAGACATTATGCTCTTGGCTCTGCTGTCTACACACAGCTTTACCATGAGAAACTGTATGTGGACTTTCCTTTATTCATTCAACAAACATTTGCTGAATGCTCACAGACCGCCAGACGTATGTTACATGACCACCAAACATGCCACCATGAGGGGTTAAGTTCACACAGTCCCCCATCAACCACAGGACCCCTCCTGTCTCCCACCCCACCCGTCTCACTCATTAATAAATAGGAAGCCCAATTTGGGGTAGACAGACTAAGCAAAGCCTATATTTTTACTTCTTTCCCTTTTTCATTTTTTTATTTTTTTAATATTTTATTTACTTATTTTCAGAGGGAGGGGAAGAGAGGAAAGAGAAGGAGAGAAACATCAATGTGTGATTGCCTCTTGTGTGCCCCAACTGGGGACCTGTCCCACAACCCAGGCATGTGCTCTGACTGGGAATCGAACCAGCGACCCTTCGGTTCGCAGGCTGGTGCTTAATCCACTGAGCCGCACCAGCCTGGGACTGCTCTTTTTAAACTTTTCCAATCTCATGGGCAGGCACTGGACATGAGCAAAATTAACATGGCAGTTGCATGCATCGCCCATATCCTGATCCTGGAATGTGGGGCGAGTCCAGGTTTCACGGGGCATAAAATGACAGAGTCCTTCCACAAAGTGCTTGAATGCTCACATGGTCCATTTAACCTGGTGACCTGAATTTCTAGCCCATGAAAAGTCTCAAAATGTAATAGAAAGTTCATGCACTAAGACATCCTCTCTAGTCTAAGTTCTGACTTATAACGGCAAACATGAACTGAAATCACGTCACTTTATAACTTGATAAAAATACAGATCGAAGGAACACACCTCAATGTTAACAGGACGGAGGGCTTTAAATAATTCTAGCTACTGCATCTTTAAGCTTCCTGTAACAGGAACCACAACTGCTTTTTAGAAACCTTTACTTTCATAATGGGAAAAATAAACCTCTAGTGCTTGGAAGCGCCGTGTAGGGCCCCAGAGCTGAGAGGGACACTCGGGCTGGGCTCCGAGTGGGTCAGGTCCCCCCTGGGCCACACCGGCCCTCTCTGGCTTGGCAGGCTCTTTGTCCAGCGAACCCTAGTCCCGCAAGCTGCCAGTGTCATCATTTGGCACAGAACAGCCCAGGGCACGTTTGTGACTACGTGAGAAAGGCTCAGCCCCAGGTAGCGCAACTGCTCAGAGACGTCAGAAGTCTCAGGGATGCAGCAGCCGTTGCTGGGAGCCCGGAAGGGCTGACACTGAGGCAGCTCCAGCCAAGTAGCAGACCTGGGGTCAGTGGAGATACGTAATGTAAACCTGCAGACAAGCTGCTTCTGTGGCCAGTTCCTGAAAGCAACAGGCGAGTGAATGAGAGAGGGGCAGGGAAAAGGGGGAGGGAGGGGAAGCAGGGGGGGGAAGACCCCCCCCCCTTTCTTTTTGTGCACAACGCTGTTCCATTGCTTCTCCTCCTTCTGGCTCCAAACCTCAGCACACACCTGCACTAAGAGCCCCCCATGGGCCCCACACACCACAGACACCGCTGATGAATCAGGAATGCAGAGTTCCTTGGGGATCTTAACGTTTGCGAATAAAACTAAGGGCACTGGAAGTAGACAGACCTGGCTGAAACGGTGGCTCTTATTCACCATTATTCACTCAACAAATATTTATGATGCATCTACTACATGCCTGTCTCTGTGCTGAGCACTGCGATGTGTAAACAAGACAGAGGAGGCCCAGCCTACGAACCAAAGAGTCGCTGGTTCGATTCCCAGTCAGGGCACATGCCTGGCTTGCGGGCCAGGACCCACCCAGCAGGGGGCGCGCGAGAAGCATCCACACGTTGATGTTTCGCTCCCTTTCTCTCTTCCCGTCTCTAAAAATAAATAGAATCTTAAAAAAAAGAAAAAAAAAAGACAGAGGAGGCCTTCCAGTCAAGATGGAGGTGTAGGTGGACACACTTCGCCACCGGGCACCACTCCTCGCACAATCGTCTTTCTGTCAATGTTCCCCACTCTTGAAGCTTCAATCCCTGTGGCTTGTGCTGCCCCCCGCTGCCCAGCTCCTATAAGAATGACCGAATGACTGTAGAAAATGATACAAATAAACAAGCCCCCCCACCCCCCAAAAAAAGGATCAGGAAGAGCACACTTATACATCGGCAAGACAGTCAACCAGAAAGTTGAGGGCAGTGATCAGTGTCGCTCCCTGGAACAATCGCACGGCGCATCTTTCTGCACCTGAGAACTCAGAAGCCGACCGAGTCCCCGGAGGGGTGACCAGGGCCGTGTGTTAAAGAGGCTGGAATGCTGTCTCAGGATCCTGTCTGTTATCTTACATTTTAAAATGTTACAGAAGGTTCGATTTGTAATGAGATGGGCTTGGTTGTTTTACAATCCTTTATTCAGAAGGGTCTGCCCCTGCGTTTAACTTCATACGGAATTATAATAAAATGGATTTTCTTTTAAAAATAAATTACAGGTAATTTTTTTTTTAAAAAAGGAAGAAGCCACATTCCTCCCGGTGGGCAAGAAGGGCGGAGCCGCGGACTCCAGGAGCCGCGGAGGCGTGGAGTCACAGTCACCCAGTCCCCGAGACGGGTGGGAAGGCGGGGTGGTGCCGGGAGGAGACCCCCGTGGAGCCAGCGGCGCCCGCAGCGGAGTGGATGGCCCTCATTTGACAGATAAAAATCAGGCGGGCTACCATGGGAACACAGCCTGGGGTTCCAGCACCTGGAAGACCGACTTCCCATTACCTAAGGCTGTAAAAACCAGTGGGGGCTGGAGCAGCAGAAGAAACTGTATTTTCGCCACTTAAAGGGCCCGCACGGGCTTAGAACGGACGCAAACCCATGGCAGCCGCTGGAAGGGCGCCAATCGCGCACAGGAAGTGGGTGAGCGGGCAAGTACCCCGCGAGCCTCCAGAAGCCAGGTAGCAGCACCGTCCCCTCTCCGAGCCCCCCACCACAGAGCCACAAAGCGGTGAGGTGCCGTAGCCCCCCTGCCCCCTGCACCCCGCCCTGGCATCTACCTTAGACTCAGCCCCACACAACTTACAGGTGCCTTTGCTGCACAGGCCATGCTACTAAGACAGGGAGTAAAAGCAGCTCTACCTCATACACAGAAACGAACACAGTGAGGCGTCCAAATTGAGGAGGCAAAGAAGTATGGCCCAAATGAAAGAAAAGAACAAAACCCCAGAAAAAGAACTAAACAAGATAGCTAACCTCTCAGATGCAGAGGTCAAAACACTGGTAGTCAGGCTGCTCAGAGAACTCATTGAGTATGGCCACAAAATAAAAGAAGAAATGAAGGATCCACTAAGTGAAATAAAGCAAAATAGCTCTGATTGGTGTGGCTCAGTGGAACCAGCTAACCAAAAGGTCACTGGTTCAACTCCAGTCAGGGCACAGGCGTGAGTTGCAGGCCTGGTCCCCGGTTGGGGGCATGCAAGAAGCACTGATGGATGTTTCTTTCTCTCTCTCTCTCCCTCCCCTTTCTCTAAAAATAAATAAATAAAACCTAAAAAATAAAAAATTTAAAAATTAAAAAATATATATATATATACAGTGAAATAATAGTGAAGGGAAGGAAGCTGGGATTCAAATCAATGATTTGGAACAAAAGGAAGAAATAACCAAGCAGAACAGAAATAAGAAACAAGAATACAAAAAAATAAATAAATAAAAAGGGAGAATTAGGAACCTCTGGGACTTTAAACATACCAACATCCGAATCATAGGGGTGCCAGAAGGAGAAGAGGAAGAGCAAGAAATTGAAAACTCATTTTAAAAAATAATGAAAGAAAACCTCCTAATTTGGCAAAGGAAATAGACATGCAAGTCCAGAAAGTACAGAGAGACCAAACAAGTTGGATCCAAAGATTACCTCACCAAAATACATCATAATTAAAGTGCCAAAGGTTAAAGATAGATCATCTTGAAAGCAGCAAGAGAAAAACAGAGTTACCTACAAAGGAGTTCCCATAAGACTGTCAGCTGATTTCTCAAAAGAAACTTTGCAGGCAAGAAGGGACTGGCAAGACGTATTCAATGTGATGAAAAGCAAGGGCCTACAACCAAGATTAACTCTATCCAGCCAAGCTATCCTTTAGAGAACGTGCTTCCCAGACAAGGTGAAGCTAAAGAAATTCATCATCACCAAGCCATTATTACATGAAATGTCAAAGGGACTTATTTAAGAAAAAAAGATCAAAACTATGAACAGTAAAATGACAACAAACTCACAACTATCAACAAATGAATCTAAAAACAAAAACAAAAACTAAGCAAACAGCCAGAACAGGAACAGAATCGTAGGTGTGGAGACCATATGGAAGGTTATCAGCTGGGGGGGGGAAGGGGGAGAAATGGGGAAATGGTGCATAACTGGTAGGTACAAAAAAGACAGGGGGGTATTAGAACAGTATAGAAAATGGAGAAGCCGAAGAACTTATATGCATGACCCACAGACATGAACTAAGGCCGGGGGGCGGGCGGCGGGGGTGTTGTTGCTGGAGGTGGGCAAAGGGGGAAAAATTGGGACAATGTAATTTCATAATCAATAAAATTTTGTTTTTGAAAAGACAAGGCAGAGGAGGGTGCTGCTTTCATGGAGCCCACGGGAAGACGCCACTGGGTGGGAGGCAGCTCCTTCAGAGGGCGGCCTGGAACGGCCTGTCTGAAGAAGAGCTGCCTGCGCTGAGACCTGGGAGATAAGCAGTCAGTGGCTTAAGAGCTGTGTGGCCCTGGGCTGGCTGGTTCCTCACTCCTCTAAGCATCAGCTTCCTGGGAGACGGACAGAGTGTGGGACTAGGTGTTGAGGCCCAAAACAATCTGCGTAAACCGCCCACGGCGGTGGTACCGGCCAGGTGGGACATGCGCTCTTACCTGTTTACTCACTCCCGGGTTCTCTGATTTACCTGAGCACCACTGTCATGCCTCGTATGAGAGCTTCTAATTGCCTTTACTCTGGGGAGCACGAAAATGAGGAGAGAAGATGGGGAGGATGGTGAAGGTCTCCAGTTTTAAATTTTATTTGCACTTTTACCAAGACTGTATAAATGTCAAAACGTATTCAGGGTCCAAGGATTTCCTTTTACAGGGCAAGGACAGGCATTTTAGAGATAACCTGTCCTTTCTCCCCATTCGCAAGAACGTGTCTCATACAGAGAGAGGGTGAGAAAGAAAATAGAGATCAATATGTAACTCTGCACACAGACACCATGTTTCTGAGGAATGGATAGTTACTGGGATAATTTGAAGTTTCTAGAATTTTTCCCCTGGGCAAAAACCCTCTGCTCCAAATGGATGGGGTGGAAAACCTCCCACAAGAAAAGGCATTGAGGCGGGATGCAAGATACAATTTGCTGCCTAAGTTCAAATTAAAATGAGAGCCTTTCCATTCACCCTGCAGAGCAGAGGGTGAGTGTTTTAGGTTACTGGACCGGGATGGGGGTGGGGGTGGGGGAGTGATCGGCTCCTGTGCACGTGACTTTGCAGCACGCTGCGAGAAAGCTCTCGAGACTGGACTGCCTGAAGAAAACTGCTGAAGAACCCATCAACATGAGTTTAAAATAAAAGTTTATTAATAATACCAAGAGGCACCACACCTGCCAACAGAGCCACACATGAGATGGTTCTTCTGTATTAATTTCCTGGGGCAGCCATAATAAAATAGCACAGACTACGGGGCTTAAACAGCAGGCACTTATTTTCTCACTGCTCTGCAAGTCCAAGATGGGGGTGCCGGTAGGTTTGGTTTTTTCCTGAGGCCTCGCCCATTGGCTTGCAGGTCTCACTGTGTCCTCAAGATGGTCTTTCCTCTCGTGCTCGGCGTCTCTCTGTCTGCCTGGGTTCCCTCTTATAAGGAGGCCAGTAAGACTGAATCAGGGCTCACTCTCACTTCATCTTTTCTTCAAAGGCTCTCTCTCCAAGGACAGTCACATTCTGAGGTGCTAGGGTCAGCGGTGCTACATAGGACTTTGGGGAGGGGGCACAGGTGGGATGACACGTCCCAATTGTCCTCTTCCAACAGCTCCAGGCTTCCTAAGTTATTAAATCAGAAGGCTGACCTCACAGCTAAGAACAATAATCCCAACATGAATGTCTTGTCCAACGGGTTTTTCTTTTCCCTTTTTTTTTTTTTTAAGACAGGACAGTCACCTTATAAAGACAATAAAGGACAGCCACTCAGTACACATTCATTCCATTAGTCCAGAGGTTTCTAACAGGTGCAATTTTGCCCACTCTCACTTCCCATTCCTCACCCCCCAATGTCCCTCTTCCCTACTCAGGGGACAGTTGGCAATGTCTGGAGACATCTGCGGTTGTCACAACTGGAGGGAGGGTGTTACTGGCATCCAGTGGGTGGTGCTGAACATTATACAATGGATAGGACAGCCCCACAACAGAGAACAATCAAACCCCAACATCAACAGCGCCAAGGCTGAGATCCCCCGCGGTCTGATCGGGCCAGGTCTGACTTCACCTGCATCACAGCAGAAGGCGGGAGACCCTGCCAGGCCCAGTACCAGCAGGAGGGCACTCACTGCTCACTCTGCATGCTGCTTCTCTCTTGGGGGGGGGGGGAGTCAGCCAACAGACTCGTCCCTGGCATTCAACAAATGCCACAGAGACCTACCTGGGAGGAAGCAACAGCATCCGCCCCTGTGAGACCTCTCCCAACTGCACTGTCCCCTAATCCCCTCAAACTGTTTAGATGATGCTAGAAACAGCATTAAGATCCCCAATCAACATGGTAAGCTGGCCACTGTTTAAAAATCATGTTTTTTCAGAAAACTCGGCAAAATAAAAAATTTTTAATCTATTAGCACTACAATATTATATTTTTAGAGACAGCACCATTTTCGGAAAAGACCGCCCCTTCCTAAATGCTGGGCCCATCTATAAACCTCATGAGCTATTGCTGACCTCCTACTTTTCTTCAAGTTGATACTTGTTTTTTACATAAGTGTATCTTTTTTTTTAATGGGGGGGTGGAGGAAGGGAGAGAAGGATAGGGAGGGAGAGACATCGATTTGTTATTCCACATATTTATGCATCTTTGGTTGATTCCCGTATGTGCCCTGACCAGGGCATATCTGCATGATGCTCTAACCAACTGACCTACCTACCCTACCAGGGGCTTTACTTAAATGTATCTTCAGAGGAAACTTCCTATCAGTACCAAAAAAGAAAACAAGTATCGCTTGGGAGAAACAGAAGGAACCATTAAAACAATTGCTAACCTTTCAACGCCCCGCCCCGGCCCTGAGCCACCTACAGTGACCTTTGGCAAGGTTCCTGCAGCCCAACCTTTGAATACTTGCCTCAGCCCTCCCGCTCACACACAGGGAAGAAAGGAGGCCGAGCTTAAAAAGCGGACCGACCTAACTCGGGGCAAGAGTCGTCCACACAAAAACCTCACAACTAGCTTTTTTCTTTCCAAACGGAGCCCAAGTTCACTCTGTCATGAGTGAAGCCGGAGAAAACCCCTGTGCCCATTTCCAAAGGTGGCTGTAAAATGACGAAATGACTTTCATCATCTGCGTTTGCGTAAAGACAGTAAAGAACGTCTCTGCAAAGTGACAGACACAAGTCCGGGCTGACAGCTCTGGGGGCGGCGGGGAGGGTCTGAGCGAAAACAGGAAAAGAGAGGAAAATGGATGGGCACGCACAACAGTGTGTGGTTGTGGTGGGAGGGCCGTGGGCGCAGGTGGAAGAGGGTATGGGGTGGGGGGGTGGTAATGGAAAACACGCAAGAAATAATAATATAAAAATTAAATTAAAAAAAAAGTCCATAGATGGATTTGTTCAGTGCCTTGCCCCGCGCTTCCGGCTTGTCCTGTCTGAGCACATGCGCGTGGCTGAGGTTCAAGTCAAAGGACCGTGGCTGGCCCCGTTCCTTGGGGACTGGCACGCAGGGCCACTGCTCACTGGCCGTCCTCCGGGAGATCCCAGCAAGCTTGGCTCCTGGACCCGCCACGCTCTACCTGCAGCGTCCCCACCGGGGTTTGTAATTCCACATCCCGTGTGACAGGCGGCGCGGGGCAGGGCCCGTGGCTGGGACTCTGTAGCAGGAAACGATGGCACAAGTGCAGCTGGGCCGGCTGGCAGGGGCGGGGGGTGGGGGTGGGGACGCGCAGAGGGCACTTCCGATGGGCCACTGCCAAGGCCCGCCCTGGCTGTTCTCAGCCAAGGGAGCAAAGAGCTGTTCATGCAACCGTGCCTCCACCTCGGACAGGAGAAGGGCTGGGGTGTCTGCGTTTCACCCGCAAACAAGACGCCCCCACAGGCTCCTCCCAAACACACCTCTATCCGCTGTATACCTACGCTACCTGCACTGTGTCAATGGAGAGACAATGAAGAAAGTCACACCTGTACACAGGCGACCCTCATCGTTTGGGGCTTCAGGGTGTGAGCATTCATTCACCTTCTGCCTCAAAGGCGTCAGCTCCAAATCAGCGCCCACCCACCCTCAAGGTCACGGAGCACTCCCATCACCCCCCACACACTCCCAGCGGAGGTCGCCCAAGGTGGCGCTCTGCCTTCCGTCACGGCTCTCATGTCGCACGAAGTGTCCTTTCTACTGTCTACTGAGTGCCATGTTTTCCTCGTTTTCATGCTTTTTGTGAGCGATTTCACGGCGTAATGGCCCCCAGCACAGTGCCGCCTAGTGCTCCCAAGACTAAGCAGCCAGCCCCGACCCATGTGGGTCGGTGGGCTGGGCGTCATCACGCAAAGCAGAGGGTCGCCGGTTCGATTCCTGGTCGGGGCTCATGACTGGGTTATGGGCTCGGCTCCCAGGCAGGCAATCTGTTTCTCTCTCACATTAAATGTTCCTCTCCATTTTTCTCCCTCCTTTCTCCTCCCCCTAAAATAAGTAAATAATATATATATTTTTAAAGCAGCTGTAATGGGCCTCATAAAGAAAATGTGTGTGTGTGTGTGTGTGTGTGTGCGTTTGATATGCTTCCTTCCAGCGTGAGTGTGGTGCTGTGAGTTTTGAGTGAGTTCACTGTTAATGAATTGACCATACACATCAAATACAGTAGCTTTAAACAGAGTTATACCTAAAACAAGGTTCCTTATTATTCGGGTGACAGAAGTGCTGAGCAGAGGCCCGCAGGCACCTCACCCAGCTCCTTCCCTAGGAGCAATAGTTCCCTATCGGCTAATTCGCAGGTGGCAGGGGCTTCACTGAATGTAACTCCTGTGACCGATGAGGGTCAACTGTGCTCCACGCCTAACACGACCTTCATCATATCCAAAGAGAAAGGGCAACGTAGCCCCACAAATTAAAAGAGTTAACGACTTCAATAAAAAGTTCAGACTTTTAAATTAAATATGCACATCTGCATGAAGAACTCCTTACACTGGCTTATGTTTCTGAGTTCCTGTCAACAGTGACATTCAGACCAGAATCCTGCTCCTGGCCTGGCGTCCGGGGACGGCTGCAAAGGCGCACACAGCCCGCACGGCCCTGTCACTAGAAACTCATCATCCCAGGTCTGTGGCAGCTTCGACCAGAGTCAGGTACCCTGGGGGCCATTTTCCAGCCAGAGTTCTTACTCAACTACAACTTCTACAAAGATCTAGAACAGTGGTTCTCAACCTGTGGGTTGCGACCCCTTTGGGGGTCGAACGACCCTTTCACAAGGGTCGCCTAAGACCATCGGAAAACACATATATAATTACATATTGCTTTTGTGATTCATCACTATACTTCAGTTATGTTCAATTTGTAACAATGAAAATACATCCTGTGTATCAGATATTTACATTACGATTCATAACAGTAGCAAAATTACAGTTATAAAGTAGCAACAAAAATAATTTTAGGGTTGGGGGTCCCCACAACATGAGGAACTGTATTAAAGGGTCATGGCATTAGGAAGGTTGAGAACCACTGGTCTAGAAGGAAGAGGAGATGTCCTCCAATGCAAGAGTTCACATGAGGCCCAGCCCTACCCTTCAGACTGGGAGAGAAACTGTCTGATGTTCTCCAAGGGCTCATACATTACCGCAGAGGAAACTGGCGACAGGAGAAAGGACAGTGGCCCGGAGTCATACAAGCAGTAAAAGGGCAAAGCTGCTAGTTCACCTAAGTCTGTGTGACCCTGGAATCCAAATCCTTAACCCCAAAGCACGAGCCAGCATCCGCTGCTGGGTCTTTAAAATTGTGATTTACAATACTCTTATCTTTATTCTCACTGCAGCCTTCAATATTCATTGTTACTGGGAGAAAAAGGAAACAAACAGGCTGAGGAAAACGGCCCTGAAGATACACCTCCAGCTGCCAGCCCAGGCTGCTCTGACAAACCCTCCCGGCTTCTCACCCGAGTTCTTATTAGTTTCTGCCATGCAGCCTTGGCCCTGAATAATGGCTTCATCTTTCTCGGCCTCAGTTTCCTTACCAGGGAAACAGGATTAAAAAAAAAAAACAACCCGATGTCAAAGGGCCATTCTGCAGCATGAAAAAACACTAGTTCAGAGCAAAACCCTATAGATGCTAAATAAACATCTGTGCTCCACTTCCATGGTCAGAGTATGAGTCGCACAGCACATCAGTTTAAATTCTGCACCGTTGAGCCCTGGCTGGTGGCTCAGTGAATGAAGCACTGGCCTGTGAACCACAAGGTCACTGGTTCGGTTCCTGGTCAGGGCACATGCCTGGGTTGCAGGCCAGGTCCACGCAGGCAACTGCGCATCAATGTTTCTCACATCGATGTCTCTCTCCCCCTCTTCTTCCCTCCCTTCCCCTAGAACTAAATAAAATCTTTAAAAAATAAAAAAATTCCACACCCTCGAGCCTTGAGATGCCCCTGCTGCACCCACCAGTCAGGTCACTCCCAGTAACCCAGGAGGGCTGGGAAGCCTCCTGGGAGAATCTGTTCCCCAGGCGTACAGGACACACCCCTTCGCATTAGCTGCCCCTTCCCACTGTAACAAATTACCGCAAGTTAATTACTGTAATCCTCTGACAGCTATGGGAGTCAGGAGTCCAGAGTGGTTTTGTGGGGCTCAAAGTCAAGGTGCTGGCAGGACCAGTTCCTTCCTTGACTTTTCTGGACGCCCCCTGTGCTCCTGCACTCAGGGCCCCGCCCCCATCTCCAAGCCAGCAGCCTGGGGGACCTTCCAGTCTCTCTCCAGCTCCAACTCACTCTCCTGCCTCTTCAAGGATACTGGGCCCACCCGAATCATCCAGGATAGTTCCCCCTTTCAATATCAACTTCACATTTGGGAAGCCCCTTACGCCATGTAAGGTAACATATTCACAGGTCACATGTGGACATTTGGGAGGCGGGGGCATTATTCTGCCCACCTCACCAGTAAGTACGAAGGTGTACTGAGTGCTTAGTGTTCTAAACTGTACACAAATTGAGTCTCAAAACAACCCCATAAGGCATATGTAATTATCATTCTGACTTTACAGATGAAAAATCGGAGACCCAGAGAGGTTTAAATAATTTTCCCAAGTCACACAGCTACTAAGAAGCAGAGACTGGACTTGAACCTAGCTCCTCAACTCCCAAACCCATGCTTTCACCAACCTATCTCTGGTGTTTCCCCAAGAAGAAGGGAACTCCACTCAGCCAGAAGCAAAGCACATGATGTCAGAAAAGGTTTCCAGAAACATGGGGCAAATGTTTCCTCGCTAAACCACGGCAACAATGTTCTCAACAGCAGGATGCGGAACCTGCTCAAAAGGAAAGGAACCCTGGGTTACACAGGACTCCTTCAGCAAATAAACTTCACCTCTTGGCAACATGACACAATTAACACCGAGGGACACTGTCTCCTTGGACTTGTGGCATGTACGGTTTTGGATTTTTAACCACACACACACACCCTGCCCCCCCAAACAGCCTACAGTTTAGAGCCATTAGTGGAAATGAGCTGACTTGGGTTCAAACCCAAGCCCCTCACAATGACTGTCTCTGAGATGTCCACCAAATTATTTAACACACTGTATCTTGGTTTTCTTGTCTATAAAATGGGGAAATTTAATCCCCAAAAACTCACAGAGCTCTTGTGAGGATGAAAACAGGACCATTTAATCTCAAATGCTGGGCCGAGAGCCTGACCCATCACATTAGTTTCTTCCTCCTTTAACTCACCCCCCCCCCGTTATATTTCAGGAAGCCTGGCTGTCACTGTTCCCAAGTATTTCCATACCCCAAGATTCCCACCTTGACTCAGCTACTTCAAAAACTGTTGATTAAATACAAGAACATATCCGCAAATGCGTGGCTCTCTAACACATGACTTGAACCTGAATCCATGTCATTTTTAGGAAATAAATTAATTTCAGTGACAAATTCTGAAGGGAGTGTGATCCTCCATTCCAATACCAAACAGGAATCTTTTTCTTTTTTTTTTTTTTTTTTAGCTGTCTGAACCACTGTCTCTCTAGACTCCCATATTAACAGTATACACCTCCTTCCTGGTAACTACCACTGTTAAGTAATTCTTTGCATTTTCTCTCATGCACTGAATCCAAGGTTCTCAACTGTGACTGCAATGAAAATCATCTGGGAGCTTTGAAAAAAATTAAACAGTGATAGATACCTAGGTCCCATCCCCGAATCTTATTTCAAAGGTCCAACACGGGGCAGGGATGGCAGTTGCTTAAGCTCCCCAGGTGGTTCCAATACACAGGCAGGGTCAGGACATCAGCACCTGTTGGACAGGTCTCGTTTAGTTTATCTTTGGATCACCTGGCAGGGACCCTGCACACGGTACACATTTCATAATGGTTTGCAGCATGAATTAATAACTAACCTTCTCAGTCCATGGATCGCATAAAGTAATTACAGTATTTACCCAGGGCGTCTATTACACACGCAGGCCCTATCCCAGGCACAGAGCGCGCGTCATCGTTCTTTAGCCTGGAGTGGTCAGGACTAAAACACAGAACAGTGAAGGAAGGGGTGGCGCGCGGTGCGTCTTTGGGTCACACCATCCTAAATTTAACCTCCCTTTGCAGCGGCCTTCCCAGCAGTCAGTCCCTAACCTCGCTCAGCTGTTTCCTCCCTAGTCACATCAGTGGGGCCGCACGGGAAGACTCAAGGAAGGCAGGGACAAAGACCCCACAAGATGGCAGCTGGCATCATTCCTTTCCCCACCCCCCCCCCCCACGCACACCTGATGAAGCCGCCCCGGGCGTTCACCTGCCCCAGCCCCTGCACCGAGCAACTGACGCCGCAATTAGGCGCGGCCACAGGGAAGTGGCAGATAGGACGGGATGCCACGGGGAAGGGCGGTCGGAGGCCGCAGCCCCGCCCAGCTGCTGTTCTCGGCCTACGGGGACCTGGGCCTCACCTGCGCGGCCTGGGGGGGTGGCGGGTGCACATTTCCAGGCCCCACCCCCAAGAACTCAGATCGGAGGGTCTAGGCGGGGGCCTGGAAATCTGCATTTTAACCCAGCTCCCCTTAACCCTGACCCCTAGGTAAGTCTGTCGCAGTTGGTGCCACAGTCCCTCAAAACCTCAACAGTTCACTGCAGTCCTCGGAACAGGAAGACGGAAAGGCGCAAAACACCCACCTGGCCCCTCTCCAAGGGAGGGAAGCCCACGCTGGGGCTGCCCAGGGTCTGCCGCTGCCAGGAAGCCGCAGCAGGTGGCAACCCCCGCCTGCCAGGGGCTCCTTCTCTCCAATTGTGGGGAGCGGGGGAGGGGAGGTCCCAATTTGGCCAGTTAGAGACCCTCCCCCGTCCCGCGGCTGCTGGTCCGGGTCCCCCCAGGGCCGTTTCAGTGCTGGGACCTGTGGGCGCTAATGCGGAGCCCGGGGCGGGCAGGCGGGGCAGCCCGTGCCCCCGTCGCAATAAGCCGAACACACCCAGGTGGCCGAGGACGGCTCCACGCGCGGAGCACGGTTTGAGAGTGGCCACATCGTAATCACCACGACGAGGAGAAATCGGGAAACAATAAAACGGTCAAAAGGCATGGCTGATCCTAATTCCACGCGGCTGTAAACAGCGCTGGGCGGGCCCAGCCTCTCGGGGTTTCGAAAGGAAGGTGGGCAGGGGCGCGAGGCAACGGGGCGCGTAGGCCCGAAAGGACAGGATCGCGCGGAGCACCCGGCCCGGGGCAGAGCGGAGAGGAGCCAGCGCCCACCCGCCCGCCCGCCCGCCTCGCGCCTCCCCGGCCCGGCCGCGGGCTCATGGCGCCGGGGCGGCCAACCTGTCAGGCCCGGCCGGGTGCCGGCCCCAGCGCCAGGCTCCGGCCTCGCGCCCACAAAGGGGTGGCCCAGCCCCGCTCACCCGGCGCGGGGCCTGTGGTCCATCCGCTTCTTCTGGCGCACCGGCTGCAGCGGGATGTTGTCCGTCATGTCGCCCGCGCCGCCCGCCTTGCCCGCCGCGCCCCCCACGCCGCCTGGGCCGCCGCCCGGGCCGGCCTCCGCGCCGCCGCCCGCCAGCGCCGCGCTGCCCCGGGGGAGGAGGCGGCGGCAGCGGGCGGGCCGGGACCGCTGCGAGGGGGTGAGCTCGCGAGCGCCGGGCCACGCGCGGAGCCGCCCGCGCGGCCCGACCGATGGGCACGGCCGCACCATGGGCCCGAGCTCCGCGCTGCGCCCGCTCGCCCCGCGCCAGCCACGGGGGGCGGCTGGCTAGGTCCGCGCCGACGCAGTGCCACCGCCCCCGGCCCGTGCCGCGCGCCCCCCACGCGCGCCCCCCCCCGCCCACGCGCCCCCCGCCCACGCCCTGCCGTGCGCGCACGCGCTCAGCCACTGCCCGCCCACCAGCCTCTGACAGTCACCAGCACACACGAAGCCCCCCCCCGTCACGCTCACCCCATCACATTACATACATGGTCTCACATGCTCACTCTTGCACCAACAGGCACTCACATGCAAGCGCTACACACACTCATTGTCACCTGCGCACCATCTGACATTCACAATCACACACACACACCTGCACACATCCCCCACTGGTCAACTCATGTACCCACCCTAGATCTCAGGCCCCCCACCTGTGTGCCCCCAGGAATCACAACGGCACAGGGGCACACCCTACCTAACTTCACTCACCCACCGTCCCTCGCCGTCACCTCGATCCCTGGGACTCATAATCACACACATGCACACACACAAACCGGCTCACGCTTCCTCAGCTACCTCTGGGGCTTACACATGTGCCCTCTCAGTCCCTGACATTCAGCCACACTGACTCCCACCTCACACACCCAAACTCCTTCACCCAGGCCCTCAGCCACACGTGCTCACACACTCTCCCAGTGACAAGGCCACACCAGCTTTCCAAGGGCCTAATAAAATTGTGAGAACAGACAGAAAATGAATAGAGGTGAAAGCAGAGAGGGGAGTTAAAAATCCCTATGTAATTAAAGCACCTCTAAATGTGATACCTTATAAATTAAACCTACTGCAACTAAAGTCATCTGTTTAAGTAGTTACACCTGTATAGTTCATGGACGCGTGGTGCCTTTTAATTAGTTTGCTACGAGTAAGGGGGAAGCCACCAAAAATACCTGTGTCTGCGGTCCTGTGTGACAGGAGGAGGCTCTGAGAGGTGGATCCCAAACCAAGAAGTGTGACTTGTCTCATGTTCTGATGAAGTTTCTCAAGAAAAGAAGCATGTCATTAGAAGTTGCTGCCTTGCATATTTGAAGGGAAAATAGCATTCTTTGGCTAACAGACCTGGTCTGCTGCTTTCTGCTTTTTCTCTGCATCTAAGGCATCCATCGATATAGCGCAGAGCACACAGTGGGCACAGAGTGGGCACACAGTAAGCACACAGTGTATGCTTGAATGGAGGAAATGGTAACACCTTGGTCCCTAACTATGGCATCAGCGTAGGCCCCACCATCTACCACCTGTCCCCTCTCAAGCCCCACCCACTCAGATCAGCGGCTGACCCCCTTCTCCACTCCACCACTCACACAAAGTAACAGAAAAGACCAAGGAGATGGGGATCCTTTAACCCAGAGTCCCTCACACAGCCGGGGTTCAAGAACTGTGAGCAACGTTTTTATCAAGCACCTAAAACACACACGGAGCTCCACATTTCTCAGTCTCTCAGCTTTGCCAGCTAAATCTAAATAATCGCACCTATCTGACAGGTGAGGAACCAGTAGCTCAGAGTGGCCTGCACCAAGTCACATGGTTAGGAACAGGCCAGGCTCCAGACCTGGCATTTCAGGCTCCAGAAGGCAGGAAAAATGGCCCCTCTGACCAACTGAATCCATGATTGTGACACCCCAAGCACCTACTCACCCATGTTCCCAATACCGCCAAGCTCCCTGTAGCCCTTGTGGAGCACACCTGCTTCCTCCTCTGAGCTCCTGTTCACTTACAAACCACTGGGCCTCAGTTCCCTCATCTGTAAAACGGACTCACTGGACTGTAGGAAGGCTTACATGAATGAGTTAATCACAGCCATAAAGCAATTAGAAGAGTGCCTACCCAGAGGAAGTGGGGTCTGAGGGTCCTTATTACAGGGCTGTTGGAAGAATTCTGAGCAGTAATGGGACCAGATAAAGCACTTAGTACAGTGTGTGCAGTGTGGTAAATACTCATCAAGGTTTAGCTGTTGCAATCCCTCCTCCTCCTGCTATTATGAATATCATTTCACCTGAATTAAAGCACGAACACCGTAGTATTATCAAATGGCTGTCTCTGGACCAAAACAAAAAACAATTCTTTTAAATATAATTTAATTAATAGGCTTTTTAAAATAGTTTTTCACGTACAGGAAACTTGAGCAGATGGTGCTGAGAGCTCCATTTCCACCCCCACCGCAAACTCAGCAGTCTATTTTATTATTGGGTTGGCCAAAAAGTTTGTTTAGTTTTTCCCGTACGATGGCTCCAGTAGTGCTTAGTTGTCTTTAACGTGATTGGAAACAATTTTGTTAGATTGTATTATGACAGCTGTCACATCAGCGTGCATTAAAAAAAAAGTTATCATAATTGGTAAATTTTTGTGTAGCTATTTTGACATTGAAGAAAATACACATTTTTGGCCTATTAGGTGTTATTTCAAAAAAAAAGGTAAAAATGCAACTGAAATGCAAAAACAGATTTGTGCAGTGTGTGGAGAAGGTGCTGTGACTGATCAAATGTGTCAAAAGTGGTTTGTGACATTTGCGACCTTTCTTGGCACTATTGACATTTTGGCCAAATAATTCTTTGCTGTGGGGCTGTCTTATGCACTGGAAGATGTTTAGCAGCACCCCTGGCCTCTACCCACTAGAAGCCAATAGCTGGAGACAGCCGACATATTCAAAATATCCAGATCAATAAAGGTATTGGTGAGAATGAAAAATGTGTCTTTTATTTTATGGAAAAAAATCATATGGACCTTTTGGCCAACCCAGTAGTAACATCATGCGTTAGTGTGGTACATGCAGCTGAATCTTGAAATGTTCCTTCTTTTTGTGTTGTCATACTTCCTCATTTTTTCCAAACATATATCACTTTTACAATGTTTTTCTGTAATACATTTTAGTTTTATTTTTTAAAAGATTTTGTTTATTTTTCAGAGAAGCGAAGGAAGAGAGAAAGAGAGGGAGAACAACATCAACGTGAGAGAGAAACAATGGTTGTCTCTCGTACGCACCCCAACCGGGGACCAAACCTGCAACCCAGGTGTGTCCCCTGACCACAGTGACCTTTTGCTTTGTGGGACGATGTCCAGCCAATTGAGCCACACTGGTCAGGGCTTTAACACCTTTTTTAAAGACCAAAGAGCCCCCTCTTAATCTCCGAAGGTAATAACATTTTCATACAGAGAGGGGTGATTTTTATTGACTTTGCATTTTCCAATTTTTTTCAATGCACTTTTATAATCATTGGAGAAGTCACTTTTTAAGGCTCCCTTTCAGCAGGAAACCCTTCCGGACACGAGGCACTTAAAGGCTTTTATCTCATCTTGAGAGAGCCCCAGATGCTTGTGTGAGATCTGAGATCGGAGGGAGGCCCGTGGGGCCCCCAGAAGCAGCGCCAGGAGAGCAAGGGCAGTGACGGGATGAGGGGTGACACTGGGTCCTCCTCAGGAAGGCACAGCACCCCTCTTCTTGGCCCACACCTGCCTTCTCCCCATAGCACTAGCAATGGTCACCTCAGGGCTCTGCTCTCTGAGAAGTAACCCCTTTCAGCAGCCTTGGCAGCCCTGGATGCAGTAAGCTGCCAACTCCTAGATACGTGGGGTGGAAAGGGCTCTAAGGAAAACCAACACACTCCAGAATCAGAGAAATGGAGGGCACAGAAGTTGCCCAACCTTGCCAGCCAACAGCAGCCCCTGGCCGTTATCTGTCATGGGACTCAGTCCAGCCCGCCCTTCAGCCTCATTTTCATAGATGCCTAAGCTGGCTGCTCCTGCTAATCGAGAGCTGGAAGACAAGACGTCACAGGCACTTACCTGGGATGAAATGGAAGCAGGGAAAATGGGAACTCAATGAATAAAAATGTTTTGGAGGAACTCTCAGGCTGGCCCGAGAAGCAATGCAGTCCTTTTGGTGCCTAGACTCTTCTCTCTGAATTAGTGCTCTAGGTGGTCCCTAGAGCTCTACTGGCACTTGGGCTGACTCTTCACTGTGGGGGACCACCCTGTGTGAGCATCATCCCCAGCCTCCTCCCATTAGAGGTGAGCAGCAGCCCCCCACCCCCTCCGCAGTTGTGACAACCACAGCTGTCTTCAGACATTGCAAAATCATTCCTGGAGGGCAAAAGTGGCCCTGACTGAGACCCACTGGGCTAGAATGTGATGTAAAATAACTTAAATTGCTAGTAAGGCTATGCCTCTAACACTAATCTCATTCCCTCACCCCTCTGTTTTGGAAAAAAAGAACTCTTTTAAGTGAAGAGCATTCTACAGCAACGATATCCTCCAAAAAGACACGAGGGGGCTTCTGGCCAAGATGGAGGCGTAGACAGACACGATGTGTCTCCCTCCCACAACTAAGAAGGAATACAACTACCTCAAAACAGAGACAACCAGAAGTTCCAGAAAATTGAGTTGCATGGAAGTCCAACAAACAAAGATATAAATAAGAAATACTCACCCAGACAGGTAGGAGGGGCGGAGCCAGGGCGGAGAGGACGCGGTGTGGTGGCAGCAGCAGCAGGTCGGCAGAAAGCGCAGTCACACGTTTTAAAAAGTCAGGAGGGACACCTGGGGAGTGTTCCCACAGTCCCAGCACCAGGGATAATACAGACTCATTGCTTCTGACTGTGCAAACCACTGGGGGTTGGGGCGGAGGCAGAACCTGCTGGTCTCTCAGCAGAGTTCGCTTGTTTAAAGGGTGTCCACGCTCTTAGAATGTCCGCAGACTCACCCACTCTAGGAACTATGGCCAAGGCAGCAGCTAGAGGGGTGCCAGTCCCGTACAGGAACCAGGGGAAGTGCCTGGAAAAGGAACGAGTGCTGAGCAGGTAGCATTGTTCCCTCTCAGACCCCTCCCCCACACACAACGCCACAACATGGTGAAACTGGTCACGTGTACTGACGAACAGCTAAGGCTCTGCCCCTTACAACATAACAGGTGCAATGGCTCTACCTAAGACACAGACGCAAACAAACACAGGAGTCTGTCAAGATGAGAAGACAGAGAAGTATGGCCCAAAAGAGAGAATGGATCAAGATTCCAGTGGAAGAACTAAGCAACGAGGAGATAGCAACCTAACAGACAAGGAAATAGCCAACCTAAGAGACATAGAACTCAAAACACTGGTGGTAAAGATGCTCATGCCCTGGCTGGTGTGGCTCAATGGATTGAGTGCTGGCCCACAGTTGAGGGTACATGGGAAGCAACCACACCTTGATGTTTCCCTTTCTTTCTCCCTCCCTTTCCCTCTCTCTAAAAATAAATAAATAAATAAATCTTTAAAAAAAGAAAAGATGCTCACAGGCTTGACAGATATACTTGAGTACAGCAAACGCAGAAGGAAAGAAGTGAAGGCTAAGCTATGTGAAACAAAGGAAAATCCACACAAAACCAATGGTGAAGGGAAGGAAACTGGGGTTCAAATCAATGATTTGGAACATAAAGAAGAAATAAACACAGTCAACCAGCCCAGAAAGAGGAAACAAGAATTGAAAACAACAAGGAGAGGCTTAGGAACCTCTGGGACAACTTTAAATGTGCCAACATCTGAATCATAGGGGTGCCAGAAGGAGAAGAGGAAGAGCAAAAAATTGAAAGCTTATGTGAAAAAATAATGAAGGGAAACTCCCCAAATTTGGCAAAGGAAATAGACATACAAGTCCAGGAAGCACAGAGAGTCCCAAACAAGCTAGACCCAAGGAGAACCACACCAAGACACATCATCATTAAAATGCCAAAGGTGAAAGATAAAGAGAGAATCCTAAAAGCAGCAAGAGAAATGCAGAGAGTTACCTACGAAAGCGTGTCTTTAAGACTATCAACTGATTTTTCAAAAGAAACTTTACAGGCAAGAAGGGACTGGCAAGAAGTATTCAGGTGATGAAAAGCAAGGGCCTACAACGAAGACTACTCTATCCAGCAAAGCTATCACTTAGAATGGAAGGGCATATAAAATGCTTCCCAGACAAGGTAAAGCTAAAGGAGTTTATCATCACCAAGCCATTATTATATGAAATGTCAAAGGAGTTATTTAAGAAAAAGAAGATCAAAACTATGAACATTAAAATGACAACAAACACAACTATCAACAACAGAATCTAAAAAAAATAGAAACAAAAACAAACTCAGCGAACAACCAGAACAGGAACAGAATCATAGGTATGGGGATCATTTGGAGGGTTATCAGGTGGGAGGGGGAAGGGGGAGAAATGGGGAAATGGTGCAGGGATTAAGAAGCATAAATAGACAGGGGGAAGTTAAGAATAACACAGGAAAGGGTGAAGCCAAAGAACTTATATGCGCAACCCATGGACTAAGCGGGGTGGGATTGCTGGAGGGAAGTGGGGTACTGGGCAGAGGGGATCAAAGGGAAAAGAAACTGGGACTATTGTAACAGCATAATCAATAAAATATACTTAAAAAAAAAAAAAAAAGACACTAGGACATTTAGGGGAAATTCCACAGAACATTCATTCATTCATTCCCGTAACCTTCACCTGGGGACCTACGGTCTCCTTGAGGCACTGGGGAAACAGTTAACAAGACAGACAACAATCTCCGCTTCTAGGCATCTAGGATTCTGCTGGTTCCTAGAGGAGGCTATAAATGACTTTGAAAAGAGTGAGAACTGGATGAGCCTACCTCTCTTCCAGATCTTGGAGCTATTTCACAGCTCTGTAAGGTGAAGAAAACTGATAGTTATACAAAGGATTCTTATCCATAGAAATGCAAATGAATCTCATCCCTTGGAATGCACTGGATTTTTGCCTTGTGAATACTGACCGTGGTTTGAGTCTACTTGTAAATTCACTTCAACATTCCTCATGGCCTGTAATTTGGGAGTTCTGTCCATTCTTATCTGAATCAGTTGTAAACCTTAAAATCCTTGACATACATTCTTTTTATATTTGTAGAAGTCGTGATGTTCCCTTCTTAAAATATGTTTACAGGAGAGAAAGAAAATAAACAAGTAAACATTTTAGAGTGCAGAATGTCATGTGGATAATCAACCAGGATAATGTGGAAGAGTTGCTTGTGTATCTCCCTAGCTTGCTAAAAATAAAAAGTCGGTGTCCCTAAGCAGGTCTCTCCTATTATTCATGCCCTGCCCCCCGTTTTTAATAAAAACAATTTCACTGGCCTGTAGAACCCCAAAGATTTAGCACTCTTAAATTCCATTGGTTTTTCTTCTCCCTCCTCGGCGATCTTCACCATATGAGAGAATGAAGATGAAGACAGAGTTGTCTCGGACACAGGCTTTATTCAGGACATTTAGGAAGGTCAGCGAAAATAATTTCTCCCTTCAGGATGGCCTGAAAGCCATCAGAGTAATCGGCCAGCATTAGGAAATACAAACAGATGAAAACAAAACAAAACAAACAAACAAACAAACACAGACCCAACTGATCCACGTGAACTGAAGAAGGAAAGCTTCTCCAGGACCAGGGATACCCACAGCTTTGTCACCAGGTGATATTGAAGGTTATCTGTTTCACCGCTTTTCATTTAAAGGCCCCCAGCTATCCCATCAGGATAAAATAAACCTTTTTATCCTTTGACTTGAACACGAGTATTCCTTTCGATTTACTTCTGCTTTGCTTAAAACAATGGGTGGTTTACGAAGATTTGGAGGGTGGGCAGAGAGTAAACCAGGGAAAGAAATGCGAGTTATTTGGGAAGTTGCTGTTTCTCCCAGGAAGTTCACTTTCAAATTTCCTTTACTTTAAAATGCAGAGCTTGAAGCTTCTTTGTTTAGACCTGTTTGCAAGGTCTTATCTTATTATCTCAATAGCGAAGTAAACTTTATTTCCTCTTTTTACCCTGGTTTAACTAATGCTCCATTTCTCTTTTGATATTTACTAATAGGTGGAATTGGTTACAGCAAAGTGATAAAGATCTGGGAACGTTTGTTTGTTTTAAGGCAAAAGCCTGAATTTTCATGAGTACTAAGAACGTATATCCTTAGACAACAGCCATGCTTCACCCAAAGCAATTGTTTCTTTGGGCCTATGAGTTGACTTCGATAGTTTTAAACCTAATTGCTTTGAACAGAAATAGCTATCCCTACTAACTGTGATCATTTCACAATGCACAAACCATTATGTTGTACACCTGAAATTAATGTTAAGCCAAATATATCTCCATTTAAAGAACTCACTCTAGTCATAGTTCATATTTGGGTTCGTGCCACTTTGACAGTTCTATTTTATGACAAAATGTTCTTTAACTTTATAATTGAACATTTACCCGCTTTTCTTGAGAGAATTCACTTTTTAATTTATGATACTTATCCCCTTGCTCAGTTCAAGCTTCATTCACTTTTAGATACTTTGGAAAGATAAAGAACAGACTGCCATTCATGTGCAATGTATTGTCTGTAACTTAAGAAAATAAAACAAGTGGCCAAAGAGATGCCTTTGTTATGTATCATAAAATTTAAAAAAAAAAAATCTTTTTCAATTAAAAGAAATGGGCATTCCTTATTTAAGTGTTTAATGATTTTATCTGGAAACAAGGGAACTGGGGGAATCAACAGGACCAAGCCCCTTTGCTTGAGCACATAACGGGTGCCAAATCCGTAAAATCCAAGGAGAGGAGAAAGCAGAGGTGTGAATTAGCGGCTGTAGTCTTTAGATCTGAACTTAGTGCAAGCTCAGAACACGGGTGAGGCCAAACAGAGCTTTTTAAGACTCCAAGTGGGCTTCCACAACACCAAGAAGAGCCTAGAATCAGCGGGGTTCTGCTATTCTGTAACTTCCAACCACCTGCATTCAATGTCCTGGGTGTTTGTCAAGGACAGTGAAAAAAAAAAAAAGTACATGATCAATGAAATGTGGTAACCCCTGCTGGAATATTGTGTTGCTTATGTGACCTTAGAAATTGGCTTTACCTTGGAAAGATGTCTAAAATATGTTGGAGAGGGGGAAATAAAACTTAACGGTGGGTTAATTTCAGGAGAAAGAAAGGGAGAGCGTTGTAGACACTTGGGACCAGGGGCACATTAGCTTAAGTGAGGTCCCTTAATTTCCGTTATCTGAAAGATGGGGTTCATCATGCTCTGAGTCAGTGGACTGACTGCTTCACCCTGAATTTAGACAAGCTGAGGCCAAAGGACAGACAAACCTTGGAGACGGGGACAAAAAAAACATCCACTTGCAAGGTTCTTGTCAAGTCAAAGGTCATCAGAACATAACCCTTTCCTGGCTGTCAGGAGAATACTCTCCAGGATAACGTGGGTCCACGTCCACAAAGCTTCTCCTGGGGCCTAATGCTGGTTCTTGCCATTGGGTTCCCAAAGACCAACACAGAGAAAGGTGGGCAAGAGGGTACTAGGCCAGTAGGTCATTAACCTGGGCTTGCCCTGGGTCTCCCTCCAATGAGCACTTTCCCACTCCCCTAAGAATTTTCCTTTGGAATGAAGTACCACTTCCTATTTGACTTTAAGCCTATTCCATTCTAAGCAGCCCCTAAGTATGAGATGGTTAAAGGTATTGTCTCTCTGCCCACTGACTTGTGCCAGGTTAGGATGGGTTGATTAGTCTAGGGCATGCTAAGCCCTCTATGGTCATAAGCAAACACAAGAAAAGTTCTCTAGTGAGATTACTCCTAAACATTTATGCCTTGTTGTGGCTGGTGTGGCTCAGTGGATTGAGCACTGGCTCTGCAAACTATAAAGGGTTGCTGGTTTGATTCCCTGTCAAGGAACATGCCTAGATGGTGGGCCAGACATTGATGTTTCTCTCCCTCTTTCCTCCTCCCTTCCCAAGTCTCTAAAAATGAATCTTAAAAGTAACAACTTTTATACCTCAAAGAGAAAAGATACCACCAGCAAATATTGAGTTAGCCGAAGTCTGATCTGTAAGATGGCTCTAGTAGCACTTAGTTGTCTTAATTTTGTTAAGACTGTATTGTGACAGCTGTCATATCAGCATGGATTAAAAAAAAGTCAAAATTGGTGAACTTTTGTGTAGCCATTTTAACATTGAAGATGGGAGAAAATAAGCAACATTTACAGCATATTATGCTTTATTGTTTCAAGAAACGTGAAAATGCCAACAGAAACGCAAAAAAGACTTGTGCACTATGTGGAAGTGCTGTGACTGATCGAATGTGTCGAAAGTGTCTTGCCAAGTTTCGTGCTTAAAGATTTCTCACTGGATGATGCTTCCTGGTCAGACAGACCAGTGAAGTTGAGAGCAATCAAACAGAGACTTTAATTGAGAATGATCAATGTTATACCATGCATGTGATAGCCAACCTACTCAAAATACCCAAATCAATAGTCATTGATGAAAATGAATAACCTGTATTTTCCATCATGGAAAAAATTTAAATGGACTTTTTGGCCAACCCAATCGTTGTTCATGTGTCAAGCATGCATGTAACTAGCTGTTCTTCTTCACTCTAGGACCCAGAGTTTAGAGCAGAAACTACCAGAAAAACTCACAGACACGCGTGATGGGGAAACAAAATATCCAAAGTTTATTCTCCAACAGTCAACATCAGCAGGTACAACTATAGGGTTCTCTCCGTACACCATACATTCACAAGGCCAACAGTGAGCAAGGCTCTGGCGTGTCCTCTGTAACAGCATCCACTTCACAGTGTGAACAGGTGCTATCATTGTGTTCACTTACAATCCCAGGAGGAAAGGCACAACATGGCAAAAACGAAACAATGTTTCTGGATCCACAAGTCAGGTGCAATCACTCAGAGACCAACTTTTGATCTTCCCACTCTACATTTCCACATTGAGGGGGAAAGACTCCTCCACGCAGAAATTAGGGTCTTTCCTTCTTCCTCGTTAAACCATAAAAGCAGTGTTTATTGTTAGCTTCATATTACATATACAGAAAAGGGGATTAAAAAAAAAAAAAATCATAGAAACATCTCGAACGTCCAGCTGCTCCCACCAATACATCAACCCTTAGGTTTAAGAAAGGGACTAGAACACTTTCAGCGATCATAAAATAGGAAAAGAGACTAAGGCTACAAAAATAAAAAATAAATGAGGTAGATAAATTAAAGCTTTCATACCCAGGACTTGCCTGTTCCAACTTCGTCACCTTCATGCAACAAAAGGGGGGGGAAAAATAATCTTCAAAATTACTTAGCGTTAAGTCACATCAGGGAAATGTTTATAAAAATTAACATGTGAACCTCTAATAAGAAACATGCCCTTCCATGAGTTTCTTCAAGAATGAAAAACCCATTTCTTCGATAGAATAGGCACTGGCAAACAAAATTAAGTCACCTGAGGTCCCCTGCTCAGGTGCACACCTGGCCCGGTGTTCAGGAAGAAGGTGGCATCTGGAAAGCACAGGGGATACATTGGCACTCTGGGGCTCCCCCTGACCTGTACTTCAATAAGCAGCAACATGCATGGACTCCCTAAGGACTACCATCAGTCCATTGGAGGGCACCCTACTTAGGGTCCAAGGCTAAAGAAATTTTGTAGTTCTACAACCTTAGTCAAAAAAAAAAAAAAGTACATTCAAAGAAAATGGGTGCAGGGTTGGGTGGCACATCAAGCAGGTCCCTAAGAACGACAGATGTATTTACCCACATACCATCACCACAGAAACACACAGCATCCCTCCCCCCGATTAGGCTAAACAGTTGTCTTTTCCACTGTGGTTCAGTAAGTTCCAACTTGAAAACAGGTGGCAGTCTTTGGAAATAGTTACTCTAGCCTGGACAAAGTTTTCATGTATAGTTTGTCTCAAGTAACAAAGCTACTTTGCAAGACCCGCTTCTTTCCAAAATTAAGAAAAAATACTAGTCTGTATTTATGTTCCTATAACTTTTCTTTTTTTTTTTTTGCAAAGCAGCATAGCAACATCGTGATTGTAGGACTTGCCTGAGGTTGTGGTTACAACTGTAAACATCGTCTGCACATCAGTAAGAAAACAAACAGGAGGAGATAGGTTCCTTACTTAAAAAAACAGAAACAAAATCAAAAACAAGAACAGTCCCGTTCACGAGCAGCCGCTGCGCTTCTCCTTCCTGCTGCTTAGCTGACCGCTATCTTGTTTTCCTCCATAAAGTGAGGGAACTGGTGCTTCGGGACGCTGTCGGCTGCCCCCGGCTTCTCTGCATCGGCGCTGGCAGCGGACTGAGAGCCATCAATTTTGGCGACAGTGGTGTTATTGACCACGGAGCTGGCCCCCAGAGACACCGGGAGAGTAGGAATGCCTCCGCCCTGGATCACTGAGATCTCGTTGGTCTTCATGGCCAGACCTCCATTGAGCATGGTCGTGTACTGGTTCCACACGACAGGGTCCACGTTCACGGAAGGGGCTATGATTTCCTTAGGAAACACCTCTGGGGCCCTCTTTGCATCTGTTCCTAGAAGAGCCATGGTGTTCTCGATAGCCAGCTTCCTCCCACGGCGAGCAGAGCTATTGTTGGAGCCATGTGTCATATAGTGGACCTACGGGAAGAGGGACAGAAAGGTTTCCACCAACACAGATATGTGAGTACTTGTTGGCAAAAGCCACAGTTGGCTGGCATAAGGGTTTGTTTGGCTCTACCCAAACATATTTATTAGTTTATATTTAAAAATTAGATTTCATATGTAAAAAATTCCAGATATCAGTTCTCTTGGGCAGGGATGGGGGAGGGGGGAATCAGATGATCATACTGCCTACTGTTTCTTCAACCTGGCCGCCTTTTTGGGATTACTTTCCTGGTCTGGCTTTTGTGTTTTCAAACCTCTTCCAGCTTCATTAAAAAGTCAAAGAATCTGGGAGGTGCCAGGTTTTCTGAGGCATTTTCATTTCATCTTCAGACATCCTTAGAAGTTAGGAGTTATCTCATCAAACTCAGAAGTGACTTGCTCTTAATCATCTGAGAAGCTGTTCAGATGTTCCAGGTATAATGGGAAACATTTTACTACACAACTCATTTCATCTCCAGCACTACCCTGAAGTCAGCATGACCATGTTCCCCACGCCTGGGAAACTGAGGTTCAAGGAGCCACCTGCCTCAAGCCACAGGTGCAGCAAGGGCAGCTCCAGACCTTTCCTGGGCTGTGAACCAAGCTAAGCTTTCTATTTTTGCAAGTTGGCATTAGAGATGAAGTTCCTTCACGCTCCTCCTCTGGCAGTTTTGCCACCTAAAGAGAATAGGTTGTTTTGTAGTAGTTAAGTGTTTATAATTTTTAAAGTGACATATGGTCTTCTAGGTCAACTCTAAGATGAAGTTTCAACCTTTATTCTGACTACAAAGAATTCAGCTACTCCTGTTCTCCTCAATGGAGAGGGAGAGAGAACCACAGAGAAACATGCCTTGTGCTAAACTGGAGGCCGGCCAAAGAGGAAAACTCGGGCCCCCAATTCCCATCTGGAGTTATTACATAGGCCACTTTCAATCCTTCCCTGGGAGGGTCTCCTCTCCATCTCCAGAGGAAGTCTTAGGTGGAACCAACTTATGCCACTAGGCCATTCTCTGGAAGAACCCACTGATCCATTTGGAATGCACTGCTGAAAACCTTTCTTTCTTTGTAACCGCAATGGTACTGTACAACATCTACGTCTAACTCATGGCACTTATTTCAACCTAGCAGGCTAAGAAAACAAAACCAATGTGCAGTACAGGGTGGCCATCAAGTCTGGAAGCATACGAAATCCACAAATGATTTATCACTTCTATGTTACAACGTAAGACAAATATCATCTCTGTTTCCAGACTTGATTTCATACACCTATGGAACGACTGTTGAAAAGCATCGAGGGTCTGCCCCAGTCCCAGAAAACTACAGTAGTAGATGGCATGTCCTGCTCTTAGATGATACCTCTTGTAAAATCTGCCATCGTTTTTTATGTGCCACTAAAGGAGAAAAATTACCAATTGCAAATACGGATAGCAAGAAGCATCCAATCTCAGACATGTCAGGATATGAGATGAGAAAATGTGCTTCTTTAAAGAATACTTATTTCCAAAGCCAGTTTTACGATATAAACATCCCATCTGCTCTTTGTAGAAAGTTCATCATGGATGGAGAACACCAAGAGATGCCGCTCAACACCTAGCGCCCACCCCCACCAAAACCCTAAGAAACTCACCTTCAGGTTACCTTTAGTGGTGAAAGCTCGCCCACAGATGTTGCACACGAAAGGCTTCTCCCCAGTGTGGGTCCGCTCGTGGATCTGGAGCGCGCTGGCCGAGGAGAAGTTCTTCCCACACCGTGTGCAGGCGTGTTGCTTTCCCTGGCGGCGTGGCTGGGCCGCCAGCAAAGGTGTCACGCCTGGGGACACTGTTGTGGGTCCAAAGGCACCAGGAACTTCAACTTTGACATAGGTTGGCTGTGCTCGGACAAATGTTGACGGGAGACTGCTCCGACCTGCTGTGAGGAGGGGAAAAAAAAAAAAATCCAAACCTTCATTATCCCACAAGTTCACTCTTTGATCCAGAAAAAGAACTTTGATAACTGCCCACTGCCTAAGCACTTGGAAAATAGCTTTTAGGAAATTTACACCCAGAAGCAGCTTTCCTTTGACTTGTTTACCTGTGTAGAGAATAATGACTCAAACACTTGGGAAAATTTGCCACTTTGGTGGAAAGGTATGGGCAACACATAAATGTATGCAGCCAAGTTCAAATTCCTACATAAAGTTACCCTTAAAGCATGCCCAGGGGCCCTTCTCCTCAGGCTCTGCAATGCAGCTGTCCCCACTTTTGCCATTAATGACATCAACAGGGACCCCACCATGTTTATGTATGTCTCAAATTGGTCAGATTCTTTTTTACCCCAAGAGTTATTCATTTGTGAACTACACATTAAGGAGTGGGACCTCAGAATCAAGAAATTATCTCAGTGGTCATGAAACAGTGCCCACTTTCTCAAAATTCTTCTACTCTCACGATCACCCTTATGTCCCCACGGGGCCCAAACACAAAAATAAAAACCAACAAGTACGCCGTCCAGCCAATGTGCATGTTAACTGTCATAAATCAAAGCATGTCATTCCTGGGATAGAGGAAGCTTTTCTTCCCCTCCACCCAGAAGTACAGAACGGCTACCCGCCCTACAGAGCTGCTGCTTCACATTTATCACACTCTCCGTTTGTCAAGTTCAACCCAGGTTCCTTTTGGATGGCCTTGTGCCCAAAACGGACATAAGTTAAAGCCAAAGGTCCATCACCTTCCATCTCAGTGCGGCTGCTCTCCGAGCCCTCTGCTTTGCTGCCGGCATCAGGAGACTTGGACTTGATGCTCTCTGCTTGGCTATTGGCCGGGGAGAGGGCTTGAAAGGACGTGGTCTCCAGGACGTCTGGACTTCGGCTCTGATACTCCTGGTCTCCCATCACTGAGGACGACGAGTCGTTGGTCAAGCCATCGCTCTCCACTGAACCGTTTTCTCTGCTGCTCTGCCGCTGCAGGGCTGCAGGAGCAGGGCCCACCTTCCCCGGGGCGTCCGGGGGGCCCGTCAGGGTGAACGCTGGCGTGGGCGATGCTGAGTGCATGCTGGGAAGAGGCAGAGGAACCTTCGAGGAGCTGCTGGGGGCATCCTGGGTGCAGATTTCCTCTACATCGATGCTTTCGATGTCATCGTGACAGATGGCACTGGTGCCACCATTCTCACCAACCACCATCAGCTCAGGACCCGCGAAATCACAGGGACTCTCCGGCAGGGGCGTGTTGGGAATCTGACCGCCCATGTGCATCCGAATATGCTGCTGCAACATGACCGCGTTGGTGAACTTCTTCTGGCAGATGGGGCACGAGTGCTGCGTCTTTATGGAGGTGCTGGTTCGGTGCACCCCGAAGTGTGTCTTCAGGTTGCCTTTGGTGGAGAAGGCTCGGTCACAGATCCTGCACCGGAATGGCCTCTCCCCGGTGTGGGTGCGGTAATGCATTCTGAGGGAACTCTGGCAGCTTAAGACACGGTGGCAGATGAGACATTCATTGGGGTCGGTGGTGGCCTTGTCAATATTCTCCACCAGCTGCTGCAATTTCAGGGTCTCTGACCCTGGCTCGGGTGTCCCTCTCCCTTGGAAGCCACCAACCCTTGGAGAATTGTGGTTTGGCCCCACCCCAGAGAGCACGGATCCATCCTCACTTTCTGGAGAAGGCCCAGGCTGCAGATCCTTGGCCAGTGGGCCACCCATTAGGTCCTTGGGGTTAGTCCCTGAAGAGAGATTCTGAGGTAGCCCTACATTGGGGGTCCCTGTTATTAGGATAGGTTTGCTGTCTAAAGAGAAACTCGATTCACCTATGGGGACAGGAACAGAGAGGGCATAGGGAACGCCATTGCCTGTCGCCAATTTGTCGTGGAACTCAGCAAACAGCTGGGGGTTTGCCTTCACCTGGGGGTGTCGATGGAAGTGTACCTTGAGGTTGCCCTTGGTGGTAAACCGGTGGCCACAGACAGAGCACACGAAGGGTCTCTCTCCAGTATGGGAACGGAGGTGGATCTGCAGGGAGCTATCAGTCCCAAAAACCTTGCTACAGTACTTACACTTGTGCCTGTAGAGGGTGGCCTCATCTTTGGGTTTGACATCCACCGGGGACACGTTGGGAGGCTTCCCTTTCCCTTTCTTGGATGGATCTAACGCCACAGTGGAGAAAGGGCTCTGGAAGAGCACAGAGCTCGGGGCCGGAGGTATCAAAGCACCTGGGATGCGGTTCGGAAGCACCCTCGTCCCATCCGGCCTCAAGGCGAAGGACACCAGCCCCGGGGACACAGTGCTGGTGGTGGAAGGGACGTTTGCGTGAGGTAGCTTGGCTTGTTTCAACGTGTCCAGAGACAGACCTTGGCTTCCAGCTTTCTGGCTGAGCAAAGCCACGGCCGCAGAAACCTGCTGGGACACGTGGCTGCCTACGGTCTTCAGGGTGTCGGCTCCCGCCACGCCGGAGTGGAGGGTGTGGGCGGCCCACATGTTCACCTGGACGCGGATCTGCTCCGTGAGCTGGATCTGCTGCAGCTGCTGCTGCTGCAAACACAGGATCTGCTCCAGAACCCACGGGATGCTGTTGGCACCGGGCAGGGGGGCGGGCAGCGCGTCCGCGCTCCGCTGGTTCACCGCCACCTTGGTGCCCCGTAGTGCTTGAAGAGTGACGTTAGTGTTGGTCACCTTGCCTTTGGGTAAATAGCTTAAGTCCTGGGGCGTGGGAGGCGGGGCGGCCTCTGTCTTTATGTACAGAACAGACTCCGCCCCTGGCTTCTCCTTCACGTCCCCTGAGCTGCCCCCATCCTCCCTCTTACTGCCTGAGCCGTGTGGCTGGTGGCTCAGCGCGGCCCCAGGGAAGTCTTCCGCAGACGCCGGCCCCTCGCTGTCGTTCATGATGAGGACAGGCGGGTGTTTAGTGCAATTTTTCTTATGTTCCAAGAACTCCGAGACGCTGAAGAACTCTCCACAGCATTTCTCACAGATGTGAGTCTCCTCTCGACGGGGCCTCTTTATTGTCACTCGGTCCCCATTCATGTCATCACCAGTCCCCAGGTGGTTCACTGGAGCCCCTGTGACAAGAGAGGAGAAGGAAGCTAAGAACTCTGACCAAGGAATGACAAGGGCCAATTTCTCAGGAAGAACCACGACCACCCACAATGCAACAGTCTTGGCGATCGGTGTGCAACAGACAAAAGGGACTGTAAGGGCCCCCGGCACCCGGAGAGCCTCAGGGAACTCACTGCCTGTGCGGTGGGTCAGTGAATACCCCCCCCAATATGTCTAAGCGTTGCCCCGGCACCTGCGCACCTGACCTTATTGGGAAGGGGGACTTGGCAAATGGAGGCGCTCTGTGGCCATAAACAAGGTTCGCTGGCTTATGGCAGCAGGGACGCGAGGGCCAACAGAAAGCGGGAAGGAGGCAAGGAACAGATTTTCCCCCAGAACCTCCAGGAGGAACCAACCCCGCTGACAACTCGCCTTCCTTCTAGCCCCCCAAACCGCGCGAGAATAAATTTCTGTCGTTTAAGCCTCCCAGTTTGTAACAACTGGTGACAGCAACCCTAGGAAACGGATACAATTATCAATAATCCCCTCAGAGATCGGCACCCGGACTCAAACGCAAGCTCCCGATGGCAAATGGATTTCATGCTCTCGGTGAAAATGCTGGAAATGTGAAACCCAAGGGGAAAAAAGAACTAAGAAGGGCTCCCGGTGGCCAACTGGGCTCACATTTCAAAAAAAAAAAAAAAGAGCCTACCTGCCATTTCTGCACAAGAGCCGCGCACGAGACCAACCGCACCTCACAGACGCCAGAGCCGGACTCGCCCGCCTGGCCCCCAAGCGCAAGCTCTTCTGAGCGCTCCGCTACTGCTACTTCTACCAATAGCACTGACGCTTGCCCCCGCCAATCAGAGCCGAGCACCTCCGACCAACCAGAGCGCTTCTATTCCGACCAATCAGGACAGTGCCTTTAGACCAATCAAACTGTGAGGACTTGGAGTCCTCATTTGCATGAGAACAGACCAATCAGGGCCAAGGGGGCAGGGCTTCTGTCTACATAAGCCGGCTCCCCTCCGCGCCAACGGGCCAACGTGGCACTCAACCTGTCAGTACGCGGGTGAAACTTACCCACCTCCTAAGGCGGATGTGCGCGTTAAGTAATTAATTTAACCAGCGCTTGAGCACCTACTATGTTGGCACCAACCATCCTAGGATCTCGGAAAAGTACAGATACTAGAGGTGTTTAGGGAACATTCATCCGCCCCCCTTCTGTTTTTCCTTTTTTAATTCTTTTATTCTCCCCCGCCCCCCACCGTCTCTTCTATTTCTAAAAGTCTTCTGGGCAACAAGGGCTCCCGACAACAAGAAGACAAGAGCCGTAGACCAACTCGTTCTCAACGGCCGCGCGGAAGGCTGGGGCTAGGGAACCCCCGCGGCGCAGAGATGAACCCACGGCCCCGCGTGCTCTGACGACACCCCTCCAGGTGCCCACACACGCTCCACTCGCTGAAGCCCCGACCCTCCGTCCGAACCCACCCTTTGTTCTCACGCTCCCCATCCCGCGTCCTCCGTTCAGACTGCAACCATCTCTGCTCTCCCGGAAACCCCGGCGGGGCCAGGGAAGCTGGAGGAGTCAAGCCGGCTGACGGGAGAGCCTGGAACCCAGGCTACCGCCTTTCTGGGACACCGAGAAGGGACTTTAAGAGGAGGGCCCTGGCCGGGTACCCGGCTGGTTAGCGCCGTCCCAATACGCCCGAGGGCAGAGGTTTGCTCCCCAGGCAAGGCGCAGGCAAGATGCAACTAATGAACGCAGAAATAGGTAGAACTACACAGCCATGGATTTCTCTTCCCTTCTCTCTAAAATAATTTTTTTTAAAAATCAATAAAAGGGGGGGGAGGTGTTCGCACAACGTAGCCCCGAATTTCTGGGTGGAGCTCAACAAGGAGGTACTGCCTGCCTTCCTGCCCCAACCCTGCTCCACAGGAGTCGTCTTTTCAAGGACTCAGTTTAAAGCATCCGTCATTCCCGGAACACTTACAGATAGCATCTAAGGCGCACGTTCCCAAGACCTGGAACGTGACGTCTGTGGGGGTTGTTAAGTAGCACAATCTTCCTGGAAAAGCAATTCTGGCAAAAGCGGAACTAATTAAAAAGTTCGGAGGCAAACACGCGCTGTTGGTAGGTGCGTATAGATAGGGCTTCAGAGGACGATCTCGCACTGCTGTACCGTGATTTTAAGAGTAATTCTTCTTCGACCCAACAATCCCCTTGCTAGAAATTTACTTTCCGTGATCCAAAGAACTCTTTTTCATGTTAACGAACAAAAACAAAAATGGCCGCAACCTTGGTCCTTCAGGAAGGTTCTGGGGAAGTCGGTGAAGGTACAGAAAAGAGAGGATTTCTTTGCAGCCAACAAAAACACACCTACAGTATACGAGCTACTGTATAGGACAATCGCCCAAGATCTGTCTCAAGAGGGACAAACAGGGAGGACGGGCTCTATACATAACGTGCTGCCATCCGGGATGCAGATAATAAAGATACGAACACGGACAGAGAAAGCTGCTAAGGAAGACCACCTGGCTGGTCTCTAGCTCTTCAGCGTGAGCCTGGGGTTGCGGCGGACTAGAAACGGAACTGTTCACACTTCCTGCACTCCAGTTTCTTTTTAATTAGCATGTTTACACCCTTTGTCTCAATCGTTCTACAAGTCCCCAGGAAAGCCCACCCGAGAGCGCCCATTCCGTTTCGTGAGGGTCAGCAAAACCACCATCCTCCTCCAAACAGCAAAACACACTTCAGATGCTGACACCTCAACCTGCTTGTCTCTGTAGCCACAGAATCAAACGAGTCTTTGCCGCCAGTTCACAGATGTGGAAACTGAGACTCAGAAACAATCAAGTGGCTCCATGCGACATACCGGCAACCAGAAAAACAGAAGAGCGGGGGGACATGTTCTTAAATGCTATAAGGACACAAACATTACTGGCCTAATTTATTATTTCTTCTGGAGCAGAGTTTCACCAACTTTTTCATTTCACCCCTCTAGGGAGGCTTTTATGCATTTTTTTCCTAACACCCCCATGCCACCATGAAATTTCAATGCCACAAATATAGTGTGTATCTGTTCATATGCTGTGGTCCTTTGGAAAGCCACAAACCCCACTGCAACATCAATAAATCTTTTTTATCCCCCCCCAAAACAATTTCCACCTGCTAGGGGATAATATTCCCTTATCAAAAATGCAACTTTTGTAAAGTGGGCATTCATAAACTGGGGTCCATGAAAATAGAAAGAAAACATAGATTATCTTTTTTCACTAACTTAAACTAAAACTTAATGTTTATTTTACTTATGAATGTAGGGAACATACCACAGCGGTATCACAGAAACTGAATTTGTCATCAACAGAAACAAGATTATTTTCATATGGTGCTAACACGGTTGCACCACTGGAAATTCTGCTGGTTACCTGACCAGCTGCTAGATCTTATTGTGTTGGTATAAAGCACATGTCACTTTATCACACACATTTTGGTTTTTGATAACGATCTCAATGCACTTTATTTCCCTGGCATTTCTATGTATTCCATTTTATGTATCTCAATGCTTTCTGTTGAGAAGGGCTTTATGGCACAAAAAAGGTTAAGCTCCCCTGCACTAGAAGGATCTAACAGTTCCAGGAGTGATTTACGACCTGAATACCAGCTTGCCTTCACTGTATACACAGGCTCGCCTCTTCTGTAGCCATACCAGCCACATCCCACTTGAATCTTAAAACAGCAGGAGTTCTGTTTGCTTGGGCAGTAAAAAGTACTTCTACATCCAGACCACCATTGGCAAATACCGAAACCATATTTGCCAAAGAGCCAGAGGACTGTTATGAACAATTGCAGGGTCCGCTTAAGTGAACCCTTCCCAAAAGAAAAAAAACAAAGTTCAGAGGATTACACAGCAAGGAGGGCTTGTATCCTTCCACCCCGCCCCCACTCCGAATTTTAGGAATGTTATCTCCCAGCATCTAGTTATCCAATAAGTTGGAAGAATGCAGTAAACCCAGCAGGGGGCTTAGATTCAATCTCTGCCAAATGGATAGAAAATACTCTTTCCATTGTATAGGAAGAAAAGCTCATCTACCAGAGGCCAATCAAATGCTGGGGATGAGAAAATGCTTTTAAAAAAAAGTTTATCTTGAGAAAGGCATTAGGCCTCAAGCTTATCTCCCCCCCCATTCCTATATTAATAGAACTACAATGAGTAGATTAAAGTACACAATATCGTCTACCCTCCCCCACCCTCAGGATAATTACCCAAAAACAAAAGGAAACTGAAAGGAGTCCTCAAGGACTAACCAGTTGAAAACAAGTGCCCTTTTACCAGTTTAACTTTAGATCTGAATTCCACAATCCAAGAAACAGCTAAATTGCGAGCCTTAAACTCAATCCACAGATGGCAAATTAGAGCTATAATTTAGTTTCTACTTAATGGAGAGCTAAAAATTCGCTCCAAACAGTCTAGGAGCAAAATTCAGGGACTCTGCTGAAAAGGGGGGTAAGGGGGAGAAGGTTCTCCCCAGCTGCGGAGGTGTGGGAGCGCCGCTATTTACATTAGAGAGATGTGCCATTTTTGCCTTAACTGGAGCTCACCTTTTAAGCAAATCTGCAACCTCCTTGCAGGCAGGAAGCCTTTGTTGCCTCCTCCTTCAGTGCCCCCTTGAACAAAGCCGGCCAGACACAAATTAATTTTTAAAAAATCAAAAGAGGAGGGTGGCGGTGACTGGAGATGCAGTTCTTGTCTGGATCTACAGGCTTTTAAAATGTTTAGATGCTTTTTAAAAAATAAGGTAATTGCAAGAAATGATGAAAAGGAGAACTTCTGGAACTCTCTTCCCCCCATCATTTTTCCACGGCAGTAAAGGGCAGGGCACCAAACGCAAACTCTGATTTATTTCCAACTTGCTTCCCAGGGTCCTCTTAATCGAAAGCCTCCAAAGGCATATCTCAAAAATTAAAAGGGAAGAGAGATCGTGAAACTCAACCAACCAAACACCCCGGTCCTCTCATCAAAGGAACTGACGAAAAAGTTCATCCTGTAACCAATTCCTCTAAGACCAAGACAAACATAGCCCTTGTAGCAAGGCTACAATCCAACAAGACAAGGCAACCACAGCAAGCCATTTCAACCGAGGAAAAATGGCAATGAAAGCTAATGTACTTACAGGCTCCCAGCCTGGTGTCTGGCATACAGTATAGAAACACAGAAATACCTCAATTGGCAGTTCAGTACCAACTTGACACAGAAAGTAAATAACAAAAGTATTGTTATTCTGAACAATATTAACTACCGATCACATTCCCAGCAGACGGTGAGCCTTCTGTAGTTCAAACGATCTACACAGGACACTTACTGCCACTGTACAAAGAACCCAAAAGCTCAGAGAAACTACGCGTGTCCCAAGGTTACATGGCTGAAGTCACACAACCAGACTGGAGGGCACATCTCTAAATCCTTACCAAAAACCCCCACTTCATTTAAAAAGAGGAAGTGCCCTTCTAACTTTTGCCTCCGAGGTGGGTCCCCAATTCCCCAGCAGCGAGGCAGGGAGCAGAGGCTTGAATGGCTATCGTTGGCTCGTTCAGTGTCTTTCTTAACAGAACAAAAGGGGCCATGGGCAAGGTTTAGCCCTTCTCTCCTTGGGCAACACGGATGGCAACAGAACAAGTTGGCTCGCAACATTAATGCTACAAATCAACCCATTTCCCTCTCCCCCTCAGCTAAAATGGGAGCTCCCAAGTGCCCTATTCGCGGAATCCTTACTGGCCAATGTAGGTCATTTCGGTTTAGAAACTGGGGCTAGGCAGTTACTTGGAACTTGGGAATCTTAATCGTTGAAGGTTGTAATCCAGTTTAGCACAAAGGGCATTTGAAACTCTTTTGAGAAAATGCTAATTTTCCTGTGTGTAGCTCCAGTCCCCTTGACCACCTGCAGATGTTTTGATCTGCTATCTGACGGCCAAACTTCATTTTCCTCCCTGAAAAACCGTTCGCTTTACAAGTTGGTCTCACACTAGCTTTGCGAAATAAGATCAGCCCCGTGTTAATTTTAAATTACACCTATCTTTAGCTACCTATCCATAGCTCTCTCCGTATGTACACAGATACAAACAGGCTGCTCAGATGCAAACTGCAGCCATTTAAATGTACTGCTTGGGAAAACGGCCTTCTGTCCCATGGTGGTAACTGGGGAATCTGCAAAACACATTCTAGGACCGAGGAATTCTTTCCAAGAATCCCAAAGACTTGGCCAATACCCGGCACGGCCAGGGATCGCGCAGGCAACTGGCTGGAGTCCCCTGGGACACCCATTCTGGGCCCAGCCCAGCGCCCTCCATGCTCCTCCACAACCCGCCCCATCAGGTGTGAGCCGGTACCTGCGAGGGGACCCGCCTCTCAGTACAAGGCGCAGCGCCGGGCTGGGCCTCTAGGGGGCGCCGGCGCACAGCTCGGCCGCCCGCTCCAACCCCAGCGATCAAGAGCGACCGCCACCCCCGACACCCCCAATAGTGGAGGGAGCGCACGGCCAGGCCCGAGACCTGAACCAGCTCGGGTTAACTGATGGTAAACTCCAGCCAGCATTAATTTGAGAAGCCCCCCAGCCCCCACAACAAGCTCCCCCTGAAGGTGCCAAACACTAGCAAAGTCCCACAAGCAAGTGCTCACCCAAAATGAAGGGGGAAGAGGTCAGAGCCGACCGGGGGAGGAGGGGTCAGAGGCAGGAGCTCGCCCCTCCTCTCCAGAGGAAGCCGGTGGGCGGAGGGTTAACCCTTTTGTTCCAGGTGGGCCAGGCGAGGAAGCCTCTCCGAGCTCCCTCCACCCCACCCCCAGGCACAAAGAGAGTCCCCCCTTCTGGGACCTCGGGTGCTCACTGCCTGACCATCAGTCAGGCCGATAGCTTTCGTTTACCCTGGAAAAGTGTTATTTTGCAGCTAGTCGGGATTTATAGTAACCCATTCTATATTTGGGAAATGTATTAATTTCCTCCCCGAAAAAGAGGAAAGCAGTGCAAAACCAGGCTGTCTTCCCATCGGAGTTCTATCCCGAAGTTTCTGGGTGGCCGCACACACCCGCACTAACGGTTGAGATATTAGAAAGCAGGCGGCGACCAACAAGGCCCGAGAGGTTAAAGGCGCACCCTCCCCCCAGGCGTACGCTCAAAACTTATCACACGACAATTTGGCGGGCCAGGACAGAGGGAGATAGTGGGAGATCGACCCGCTCCTAAGACCTCCGCAGTTAAGTGACGAGGAGGAGGGGGCTTTGTACGGCCGCTCCGGGCGGGACTGGGGTCCCGAACTCCTCCCGACTCGGGAGGCACTGGGCGCGGCAGCGTGGGCCGGTCAGCCCCGGAGTTCGCCCTGCCCGCGGTCGCACAGCCCTCGCCCGACCTCTCCCCTCCGGTCCCTGGGGCGCGCTGGTAGAAAGCCGGGCGCCCCAGAAAAGCCACGCAAAACGCCAGGCCGGTGGACCTCGGCGGAGCTGCCGTGCGCCCGCGACCCCGGCCCCTGGGGCCCGCACGCCTCCCGCACGCCGCGGTTATTTTAGGAAGTCGGAAATCAAAGATGGCTGGAGGTCAGGCCCCGAAAGGGTTAGGGCGAAGAACCGCAGGCGGCGTAGCCCCGGGGAAAAAAAGTGAAAACCGAAAAAGACATTTTTTTAAAAAAGAGGAAATATGGGGCCCTTTCCCACCTCTTCGGGCCCTCCAATCTCCTCCGCAGCGCGGGTGGCCCGCACCCCAGCTCCTGGGGGTGGGGAAGGGTCGCGCCCCCTCCCCCCGCGTGGCTCGGGAGGGGCGCGAGCAACAGATCGTCCTCCCCCCCCGGGGGGGTCTTCCAAGGGGGCGCCGCTTCTCTAGCCTCCTGGAAAAGGCCCCAAGGGGTGAGGGAAAGGGTGGGGACCCCCGGGGTCTTTCTTTTAAAAGCGGCGCCACGGAGGGAGGAGGGGAACCTAAGTTACAAGTTTGGGGGGAGGTTACTCGTGAGGGGAGTGGAACCAATTAAGAGAGGGGCAGAGGACAAGGAGAAGGGAACCTTTCAGGAAAGAGAGGGACAGAGGAGAGGGTGGGGGTCAATTTTACAATAAGCCGGGAGGGACCTAGGGGTGAAATTTACACAAGTGAGGGGAAGCGATAAAAATGTAAAATTAACGAGGGCGCCCGGGGTGGGGGTGGGGTGGGGGGCTGAGGCTGCCTCTCCTCTGGAACTGAGCCCCAGATCTCCGCTCCCGAACCTGCGCTGGAAGCCGCTAGCTCCCTGAAGCCCGCGCCTTCGAGGGTCCCGCGAACATGCGAAAAAAGTGCGCGGCTCCGGCCCGACTCACCCGGCTCCCCCGCCGCCGGCGCCGCTGGGGCTGCATCTGCAAACTCTGAGGCCGGCTGCTGCGGCTGCCGCTCGCCCTGGTCCTCCTCCGAGTTGATGTGTTGGGGTTTCGCTTGCTTGCGCCTCGACATGGTGCGAGCATCGGGGCGCCGGGAGAACCGCGGTTATTTGGCCACTCCGCCACAAATTCCTGGAGTTGGGAAATTTACCCCCCTTCGGCCGGAACGCGCATGTCCCAGTAATTATTATTATCAATAATGCATTGCGATTTATCATGAGCCCTGACAGCTGATTGGCCTGGGTCCAAGACCTCAGAGATCATTTAAATAAGCCCTCATTGATCAGGGAGGGGTGAAGCATTCTGGGCTTTGTAGTCCGGCTCTACATGCGACAAAGGCGTGTTCGTCCCGGGAGCGCAACTAATTAGCATCCGGGCTCAGATTGGCTAGATGGTGGAGGAACTCTGGGCGGGGGGGCCCAGTGGGGAACCCATCCTTTGCTCCCGCGATCCGAGTCCTTGGAGAAAAAAAGGAAAAGAATTGTGTACTTATTAAAAATTAGGTACTTAACGTAAAAAAGTTTTGCAAGGAGCGACATCGGTAGTGTGCTCCAAAAATGATTTTTATGAGGTTCATATCCGCGCGAGCCGTGGAGGCAGGTCTTTTCAATGGCACAATATTTACATCTACCGAAAATCCAAAAAGCAGACAAAAAAACTGAGATGTGACCCGTGTCCCCTTCCATCTTCTTCTTGATAGAAATGTTAAAATTGAGTTTCGTGATGGCTGACGAATACTGAAAATGGTGACTTATTCAACCTTCCCGCTCTATCTCAACTCTTAAAGTGGCCTTTGAATTTCCAAAATTTCAAATGATTCTATCACCAAAATTTATTTGCTTTAAGTGATAAATAGCCCCCAGGATTCATAGTCGCAAGGATACGACCTTGATTCTGGATTTTTTAATTTCTTTTTTTACTACAAAGTAATGATACTAAATATAGAAAGGTCAGATTAAACGTGAGTACAGTCAGGTAATATCAAAACAGCAAGCAATTGCATTTCCCCCCTATGAGCCATAAATGTCTTATAATATCATACTTAATATACTACTTTACATACTTTTAACATCACCCATGGAAGCACAGTGTGCTGGGTGTTACTAAACTAATCATTATTGAATTATTTGCAATTTAGATAATTATGGAAAAGGTATTTAGTTCAAAGTGATTGTATCATCTCAATATGGGGACATTTGGAGTCTTCTAAAATTGTGTGTGTGAGACTACAATATTATATTATATTGGATGCATATACAGCTATACAGTAAATCTGTATTTAATTCCATTAACTGCCTTGCACAATGTAAATACTTAATAGATGCTGAATAAATGTGAAATCTTCAAACTTCTAAGTCTTTGATGGGTGTTTCCATGCTGCCTCTGGGCATTTGTGTTTATTGGGCATTTACTTCATTGTAAGGGGCTGCAGCTATAAGCCCTCCCCCCACATTTGTGCATTGCATTTTCTTGATTAGTTATTCATCAGGTTCCCAGCTTGTAAGAATTTCTTGTAAGCTCATCAGGAATGAAAGCAAAATAGAATGCTGGGCTAATAAGCACGTTCACCTGGGCGTTTGGACAACCCAAGGCAGAAAATAAATCAGCTTGACCATCTTTTTGATATGCATAGCCATTAACAAAAAGTTACTAAAGAAAGGTTAACCTCTAATTTTTGGAGTGTCTCACTATGCTTTACATTGTTTTATGTAAGTCCCCTAAAGCAAAAAAAGATAAAACTACAGTCAACAGTCAAGTTGAAAAGGCAAGAATTTGGTTTAATAATGCATGGAAGCTTTTAGAATTCTCATACTGAGTAATAAGGCCAATTAACGCCTGCCTTGCCAACTAATCCGTTTGTATTCCCAACACCTTTCTAAGATAATGTGGCAGATGTAATTTACCAACCCACACGAGTGTACAGTAGGTATACAGCTCAATAAATAGCAGTGGTTTAAGGAAAACTGTGGAAGAGATAGTTGTTTATATTTATTTATGTTAGTTGGTAACAGTTAAAGCATGTTCACCATTTCTGCTTAGAACAAGGTAATACAATTGTGCCATTGGAGTCTCCAAGTGATAATAATAATTATAATTGAAAGTGCAATGCACAAATGTGTATAGCTGCAGCCCCTTACAATGAAGGAAACTGCCAAATAAAAGCGGAAACGCTCATCACAGACTTACAAGGCTAAATATCTCACATTTATTCAACATCTATTGAGTATTTACATTGTGCAAGGCAGTTAGTAGAATTAAATAATACAGATTTACTGTATAGCTGTATATGCATCCAATATAATATAATATTATACTCACACAGAATTTTAGAAGATTCCAAATATTCCTATATTGGGATGATATAATCACTTTGAACTACACACCTTTTCCATAATAGTCTGTATTGCAAAAAAATCCATCATGATGATGATAATAATAAACTCCTGGTATGTGCCAAAGACTCACTAAATGTACACTTTCTCATTTGATTTTCCTGGGGAGATAGGCATTGTTTTTTCCATAATGAAAATGAGGAAACTGAGGCTCAAAGATTCAAAGTGACTTGATTAGGAAGTGACTGAGGAGGTGGTCAATCCCCAAACCTGACTCCAAAATTCTTCCTGTCACCCTCCCAATACGCGTTTTCCGGTTGTAGCTCAGTATGGGAGCTAAACAAGAAAAAATCGTGGTAAAATAAAACACGGGAAAGTAAGCGTGCCCTGGAAAATCCAGGGTCTGTAAAAATGAATTCTACAGGTAAAGTCAAAGAGACGTTTTCCTCAAGCAGAACCCTTCCATGAATATCATACCCAGAAAAGAAAGGGGAGCGTCTGAGCTGGTATTTCCTGGCATGTCACCAGTTTGGCTCAAATGCTCTTATAAACATTTAAAAATTTTTTGATTATTTAATATTCCTTAAACAACCAAAAGACCTGGGTGGGACCAGAGTTAGGAAAAAAATATATATGATCACAAAAACAAAAAAACAAAAAAAAAACACCTTAATCACAATAAGGGATTATATTAAACTCCTTAATGCTTTCTGTTCTGTTCGGTGACTGTTTACACACGACCCAGTCATTCTCACGGTCTGCCCTAGGCAGAAACTCACGTGTTATATTTTTCAGCAAGCAGCCTCTAAACACGGAGATTTTTCTGTTGGAGGCTATTTGGGATACATAATCTTATTTTACCCTCATTAAAACCCATTTTTATTCCCCCTTGCACGGAAGGGAAAACAAGCTCAGACCTCCAGTCAGAGCCTCAGTGAATGTGGGAATTCGGTCACTTTCCAGTTGAAGGATCTGGATCTCATTGGGACTCAGATCTTCCCTTTCCACAAAGTCCGTCCTCTGCTCCATCTTGCAGGGAGCGTTTTTCTCTAAAACAGGCATTTCCTCATCCAAACGAGGTCCTGCCCGTTAGTGTTTATAGCACAGTTCAAAATGTATCATTATAGATTTAATGGTACATTCGTTTATTGCTTGTTTTTCACACTATGTGCTCCGCGAGGGCAGATGCCTTCACCCCTGTGTCCCTAGCACTTGGTCACAGTAACGGAACACAGAAGTCACTATAAATAATAACGAATCAATCAGCGGTGAATAATTTTTGGGGCCTGAATGTAAAATAAAGTATTACAAGGTTATTACCATTAGTGGGAATGTAAAATGGTGTGGCTGCTGTGGGAACCAAGATGGCAGTTCCTCAAAAACATTTAACAGAGTGACCATATGATCCGGCGTTTTCACTTTTGAATACATAGACCCAAAAGAATTAAAAACGGGGCATGAAGAGATCCTTGTGTGCCCACATTCACAGCAGCATTCCTTATAACAGTCCAAAGGTGGAAGCACCCCAAGAGTCGTCCATCACCGACAGGTGAATAACTGAAATGTGCTCCGTACACACAACAGACTGTTATTCGGCTTTAGAAAGGAAAGAAATTCTGACATGTGCTACAGCAGAGATGGACGTGAGGATATTATGCTAACCGAAGCAAGGCAAATACTGTATGATTCCGCTTATAGGAGGGACCTCGAGGAGTCAGATTCATAGAGAAGACCTAGAAGGGTGGTCACCAGGGCCCGGGGGACGGGGCATGGGGAGTCATTGTTTAAGAGGAATGGAATTTCCGTGCTGCAAGATGAAAAGAGCTCTGGAGATTACACCACAATCCGAATGTACTTAATTCTGCTGAACCGGACAAACTGCTTAATTTAACATGGTAAAAAGTTGTTATGTGTGTCTTACTACAATTGGGGGGGGGGGGGGAAGGCAACGACAAACTGCAAGTTGTCCGACGATTTCAATTATTAAAGATCATCAAACTGTACACTCACAATGGGTGAACTTTATGATATGTAAAGCATACCTACATGAAGCCGTTTTTAAGGAGACAATTAAATATCTGGCTCTCCCTATCATTGAAAGGGCCGTAAGTATGTGTGTGGCTTTTCCTATGTGGGATTCCCAGCATCTCAAGGCTTGAAAAGACCCAAGCGGCCGGCCAGGCTGGCATCCGTGAGTCACAATCTGCCCCTGCAAAAGCATTGTCCCTCTGGGTCTCTAAGTATTCGTGCCAGGAAATGGCCAAGCGGCCCACGGCGGTAACCGCTGATGCTCTAATTCGGGAAATGTAAGGTTTGGATTCGGGAAGTATATAAAGCGTTGGCTTTTTCTCCATGTGGATCAACCTCTTGGAGGCTATGGACTTTCATCGATTTGATATCTGCCTGCCTCCAATGGAAGGCTTTACGTCTGGAAGGAACTCTTCAAATTCCAGAGATTTAGAAGTTGAGCTAAAATTGCTTCAGAAATCATGCTTGTAATTCACTGGGAGTGCTTTATTATGGGGCCAAATGTCCACTTTTCTGAAAGTCCTGGCCCAGAGCCCTTCTGTGGGGATGATTTATGGCTGTAAAGTCCAGCTAATTGCAACAATCACCACTTAACTGACGATATCTGGCCCCCCATCCATTTTGATATCTCTCTGCTTGTAGCCATTTTATCCATCCCAAATTGGTATTGAACAATTTCTAGCTCCAATTCATCTTCCGAGTTGCTGCTAATATATTGAAGCCCACACTGTGTACTCAAAAAAGGAAAAGGGGGTATAAATATTCCAGCAAGTTCCTTAAAACAGGGATGAATTGTTAAGAGAACGAGAATTTTTTGGCGCAGGGTCTTTGGTTGAAGACCGGATGGACGAGGAATGAAAAAATTGACGGGACTGGCTTTTTGGTTCCCCAGCCCCTTGAGAAGCTCACTCTAACCCACACATAGGGCTCTTTAGGTCAATCTGGGCACTCTCATGCTGTAGAGAATGTTTACTGTCTAGGTTCACAGCAATGGTTCCTAACGGGGGGCGGTTTTTGACCCCTTCCACCCCAGGGGACATTTGGCAATGTCTGAGCCCCATTTCCTCATAGTCACAACTCAAGAGTGTGAACAATATCTAGTAGGTAGGCCAGGGATCATGCTAACGTCCTACAATACCCGGGACAGCCCCAACAACAAAGAATTATCTCACCCAAAATGTCAGAAGTGCTGGAGTTCAGAAACCAGGTCTACAAGTAATACGATTTCAAGGCCATGTTAGCGTCTACCTAGTATTTTTTTTAATAGTAAAATACTTTCTAATAAAACTTTTAAGCACTGAACCACAATCAAAATTCTCTTCTCCTCGGGAGCCTTGGTAACCTCCCCCAACGGAATCAAACCCCTGTATTCTGCTTTTTCTTCAAAGATTGCACAATCTTATACTCACTCTTCGGGATGATTTGAATAATTTATCTGCTTCCTCTGCAGACTAGAGAAAGAAAACCTGGACTGAATTTTCTCCTAATCTCTCTTCCATGAATATCATAACTTTTACAGAATTGAGATCGCTTTGAAAATACATTTTGGAGCTGTATTTGTCCACTGACCAGAATTTCACAAGCCCTTTCCATTGCATTAAAACAAATACATTGTGCCCTGTCTGGGTAGCTCAGTTGATTAGAGCATCATCCAGACAGACCAAGGTTGTGGGTTTGATCCCCAGTCAGGGCACATACAATAATCAACCAATGAATGCATAAATAAATGGAACAGATCAATGTTTCTCTCTCCTTCATGCTCAAACAAATAAAATAAAATAAACACATTGTAAATGTGTCTTCTGACGTAATTTTTCACTCTGTGAGTGAACCTTTAATTTACTTACCCAATCCCTGTTTTATATTTGAACTGTTTTAATGCAGAAAATATTTCAATGAACATCCTGTTCACACAGCTCTGTCCACATACTGGATTTCTTTCCTTAAGACCTCACGTCCTGAGTTCTTCGGAAATGACTATTGCTGTTTCCCAGATTCATAGCCCTTCAAGAGCTTTTTTTCAAATACTGTCTTACTCCCTTTGTGGGCCCTTGTGCAAGACATGAACCTCAGTGATGCGAGTGATCAAGCTGAATCGCTAACCTCATAAACATGCTTATCTGCATGCTCACGTATTTCGTAACCGGACAGGAGAAATGTATAGATTTTCAAAAGCAAGTCAAAGGTTCAATTGATTGAACAATTTCTTCCTGCTAAAAACACTTCCATTTCATTCCCCACTATAAGCAGTCCTGATTCACTCTTTACTTAGACATTTCTGCAGCAGTACCCGCAACCTGCCCTACAAGTTTTCCCAGGCTTTGTAAATTTTTAAACAGTTTTGGAGGTTATCCACCAGATAAAAATCCTGCCTCCCCCTCTCAAAAAAGTGCCTATTCTGAACTTTGTCTTTAAAAAAATATCCCTGAGAAGGCACTTCTATAAATTTGCCACAAGCGTTCTTTATTACAACAAACCTTGAAGAGCTAAAAGCCTAGCACACAGGGAAGTTTACTGTCATAAATATCTATCCGTCTTCGCGATATAAATTATAATGGAAAATAAACTTGTCAGAGAACTCGACCGACACACAAAACGGGGGACCGTTAGAGCGAGGCAATTGAGAATGTTAATTGGCAGAGAGAGAAAAGCAAAGGACGGTCATTGTTAAGATAACTGGTCTATAAACACCTAAATGGATTTGGTGAAGGGGAAGAAAGGATCATCCTGTGACCGTGAAAGGGAATATAAAATGTTCTTTTCTTTGTTTTAACGTGTGGAGAGACTTTACCTTCTGTTCTCAGCTCAGACTGACGAGTAAACACATGGCTGGGCCCTGGGCTGGTGGGCTCACAGAGATGGAGATGAGGCCCCGAAATGAAAACCAAGAGGGCAGACAGGAAAGAGGAGAAGACAGCAGAAGCTGGGGACAAAAATTAGGGAGGGGGTGGTAACTGTAGGGGGTAAAAAAAAGACCCAGGAAGAGAAGGAATTCCTAGGAAACAGAATAGCAACAAAAGTTTCAATCATTTTCCACCCTCCAGGTGATCTGAGAGTTCATTTCATTTTTCTCCTTTTTTTCTGACAGTTAATTTCTTTCTTTTTAAATCCTCACTCAAGGATTTCTTTTTTTTCAATTCATTTTAGAAAAACAACAATCAGTTGCCTCTTATATGTGCCCGACTGGGGATTGAACCCACAACCTAGGTATGTACCCTGACCTGGGACTGAACCTGAAAGCTTTTGGTGTGCAAGATGATGCTCCAACCAGCTGAGCCCCCTGGCCAGGATGAGAGTTAATTTTTTAAATGAGGCAGCGTGGACAAGAACATGAAGGCAGAAGAGGGTGTGGATCTTGCCTCTGCAATTTATTTCCATCCAGGGTGTCTCAACCTCTGCGCCTTATTCCTTCCCCAGCAAATGGGGCGACTAATCTCTATGTGTGACATCGCTGTGAAAATTAGAAATGATCTACCTCAAGTCTCTGGCATATAACGGGTGTTCAGAAAACATTTATTATCATACAAAGTATTACAGGCTGGAACAGGAATATTTATTGATGGTTTCTTATAAAATTAAGAAGACCCTCAACATAAATGATAGTTTGGGGGTCAGTCATTTTGCCTACTTGGTCATTCATTTGTTCCTTCATTCATTCAACGAGTAATTATTTTGTCCACCACGTGCTCAACTTTGAGCGAAGCGCTGGGAATTTCAGGATGGAAAACACTTCAGGTGTTCGCAATCCAAATAAAGCCGTTGTTCCTCTTCTTTCCTTTCTTCTCTTTGTGTTAAATGTCATACCACAGTGGCACCTTACCAAATAGACCCAAATGACTACCAGGACATGTCAAAGATGTAAAGAATAACTCAAAAGGGGCGACTAGCAGAAAGCTTAAGAAAGTCTTAATTGTCCTGCACCAAAAAGTCTAAGAGCTGAAGTACTTAGATAGGCTTCACCCTCCCGTGACTGCTTTTTTAAAGAACATGACCTTCTGTCTAGTGTGATGAGAGGCTGTTGGAGGGTTGTGAGCACGGGAATGACATAATGTTCCTTGGGTTTTAGAAGGAGAGCTCTGAATGCCGTGACCGACTGTGGTTGGGGTGGGGGGGGGGGGAGGGCAGAGCGGGGAAGGACGGGGGAGATCCCACAGGGATGGTCCAGGAGGGAGAGGATGGAGGCGTGGGCCGAGGTGGAAGTGGTGGGGTGGGAGACGGGCTTTGATTAGGTAGTATATAGTGGGCGTGCGGCTGATAGGACTTGCTAATAGACTGGATGTGGGTGTGAGGAAGGCAGATCAAGGACGACTCCCAGATTTTTGACTTGAGCACCTGGAAGGATACAAGTGCCTGGAACAGAAACAGGGAAGGGTCCCGGAGAAGTCAGTGTGGTGGCGGTGGGGCTTCGTTATTCACCTGGGACTGGTTATGCTGGGGACGCCATGTCAACACTCAAGTGCAAGAGTGAAACCAGGAGGTGGAGAGGCCAATCTGGAGTTCAGAGGTGAGACCCAGGAGCCTGGTGACATCGCCCCGTGATGGTATTTGAAACCTCAGGATAGGCTGGGATCATCTAGGTCAGTGGTTCTCAACCTTCCTAATGCCGTGACCCTTTCATACAGTTCCTCATGTTGTGGGGACCCCCAACCCTAAAATTATTTTCGTTGCTACTTCATAACTGTAATTTTGCTACTGCTATGAATCGTAATGTAAATATCTGATACACAGGATGTATTTTCATGGTTACAGATTGAACATAACTAAAGCATAGTGATGAATCACAAAAACAATATGTAATTATATATGTGTTTTCCGATGGTCTTAGGCGACCCTGTGAAAGGGTCGTTCGACTCCCAAAGGGGTCGCAACCCACAGGTTGAGAACCGCTGGTCTAAGTAGAGAAGGGAGATAAAGAAGAACCAAGTGCAAGGATGAGGCCCGGGGAACTCCAGGTTTAAAGGAGGGAAGGTCGAGGAACTTACAGGGTGACTGAGAAGGACCGATCAGAAGGGCCGAGAGAGCTACCCAGAGAGCCAGGACAGAAAGTGACTCACAGGAAAGAATCTACTGTCTGGACATGACCCTGCTGATTCAGGAAGACGAGCGCTCAGACCTGGGACCTGACCATCGGGTTGGGCAACACGGACATGGCCGGTCATGCAGAGAGATTTCAATGGAGCCACAGGGCAAATGCTGAAGGGGGAGGGTGGGGGGGGCGGGGGAGGAAGGAGTGGTGAGGAGGGTCAGCTCTTTTGAAGATGTTCTTTGGTGACTCGGGGAGGAAGGGGTAAAGCAGGAAGGAGAGTCTCAGGGGGAATGGGAATTCAAGGGAGAATGATAGCAGGTGTTGGCTGATGCCAGAAAGGACCCTCCCTGAGAATGGAATTACAGAGCAATGACCTCAAGAAGGTGGGAAGCGATGGGGTGCCGGTAACATACAGCTCACCCGTAGCAGCAGGGAAGGCGGACGTTTGGATGTACGTATGTCAAGACACTAAGTTGATTTAGCTCGACTGTGTCTACCGTGCCCTTGAAATTAGAAGGAAGAGTAAGAAAGGGGAGAGGCCCCTGAGCGCTGGAGGAGAAGGAAGGGATGTGACAGTCTGCCAGGAGAGAGGGACAATGAGTGGAGGAGGAGGATGCTGGGTGGGAGGTGGGGGGCTGGGCCCATGTGGGCGCTCATGCATCCAGAGAGAAGCCAGTTCGCCAGGTTGTGTGCTTTTCCCCAGCTGAAGGCAGCTGGTGCCCTGCAGGTGTGGAGCGGGCTAAGAGCTGGATTTAACCCAGAACGGGGTTTGGCCAGGCAGGTGGACAGAGAAAGAAAAGAGCCAGGGCGATCAGAGAACCCATGCCTGGTAAGAGGAGGCAAGACAGGAAGTGGGTAATAGTGAAAGAGGGATGCAGTCTGTAAATGTGGAGGTTCCGGGAAGGTTGAGGAACTGGTGGACTTGGGGTCCCAAAGGGACTGAGCGGAAAGTCCTGGGCAATGGTCGGAGGGAAAGCTGGAAGTGGGGGTGGCAGAGAGGATGGCGTCACGGGAACCGAGGGGGCAGCGCCGGGGCTGTGTGCTGAGATGATATGGACTGGGTCCCTTCTGAGAGGTGGTCAATGGGCTGAGCGGCTGGTGCGTCAAAAGGATCGTCTTTAAAGATATGGGAACTGTCGAGAGTCATTCTAGGTGAGCGAGAGACTGAATCAGGTCACAAAAATCTTTAAGAACTGAGGGGCAAAATCTCAGGGATCTGCAGAGGGCACAATGAGGAGGGGGTGTGGGTAGGGAAGCCTGGGTCTCCAAAGGACTGGGCAGCCTGGGGAAAGCGGCAGCATGGGGTGCACCTAGCCCTGCTCCAGGCCAGTGGACTCGGGCGTCAGAGGGAATCAGCCACTCCTCGAGAGGGCTTGGGGGCGAGCAGTGTCCCCAGAGCACGGGGGAAGCAATGCTCAGTTAGCACAGAGATGCAGGAACATCAGAGAAAAGGGTAAGGATAATGGAGATTTTGCCACGGGGGGCCAGAAGACACTGGGGGGATGTTGGGGGGCTTGGCAGGGCTGGAAATTGGGTCAGACAAGTAACTGGGTTTATGGAATCGGTTACTTAGGACCAGGCACTGCTCTAACCATGTTGCATGTATTTAATCATTTACCCTGGAGTATCATTACTATTATCATCATACTCCTTTTCCAGGTGAGGAGATGGAGGTGCAGAAAGGTAAGTGATGTGCCCAAGGTCTCATAGGGTTAAGACCAGCATTCAGAACTAAGCATCTTCCTAGGGACCATACCAGGTGTCGCCCAGCCACAGCCAGAAGGCCAAATCCAGCCTGCCATTCCTTTTTGTATGACCTGCAGGCTCAGAAAGGGCTTTATAGATGAGCATTGACCACCTGCTTGATAAAAACATTGACTTTAGACCCTGATCAAGTAAAATGTTATCCTCCAAAAGAATTCTATTTTTCTCATTAGTAGACATTAGAAAAAAAATTATAACCAATTATTATCATAACATTTTGTACTTCATCAATTGTAACTTTTTTATACTCTTGTGCAAAGATCTACATAATGTCCTCAGTTTGGCCTCTTAGCCCACAACCCCCCCTAAAATATTCCTATCTGGTCCTTTACAGAAAAAGTTTGCTAGAAAAAAATAGAAAAAGAGAAAAAAACAAAACAAAAATAATAAAAAAACCAACAAAAAAAAGAAAAAAAAACAAACAAAAAAACAGTTTGCTGACTTCTGGACTATATTCAAATATCTCTCAGTACAGGAACTGCTCAATAAATGTCCATTGTTATTGTTGATGCTGTTCTTATGATCACGGGCACCTCATTCACAGGCCTTACAAACGGCCTGGCTGTCAGTCCAGCCCTGTGATGTCACCCACAAGATATTAGGTAAATACCCCCTATTGAACGAATGAGTGAGTCAGTGAAAGAGTGGGTGGGAAGAGCGAAGGAAGATAGGCGCGGGGGCGGTTGGCACTGATTCCATCTTCCATCGGACGGAGCCCCTCAGGAGGGAGAGTCGGGAGCACTGAGTGTGGTCTCAGAGATGCGGTCGGAGGGGAGCCGGGGAGCCCCGCGCAAAGCCAGGGAATGCTGGCTGAATCTGAGCACACCCAGCATGGTCCTCTGTCGCCGGCCCGACACAGGAAATCCCATGGCTACGCCCTGTGTTCCTCGGAAATATTTTTATGGGGAAATATTAAAAAAGTGAGTGTGACTGGGGGTGAGGGAGAAGGTTCTGGAGCGCTAGTCCCCTGTGAAGGGTTTAGCAGGGAAGGTCAGTATTGACTGAGTTGCAACTAAATTGGAGCCAATATCTGGGGCCCTTATGTGACTTGTCCTCCTAATTTTGAGAAATAGATATTACTCTCTTTTACAGATGCAGAAACTGTGAACGGGAAGAGCTGTGACCGCTCTGTCCCAGGGCACAACACCTCGGAAGCCACTTTGTATCAGCTTGTCCGAGTGCCAGAAACTCACTTGCCTGTTCACACAACCCGCCGGGCAGGCAAAGCTCTGGGCGCCATGACTTGGCAATGAAGCCCAGCGGCCTATTGGAGCTCCGAGCCCCGGGGGAAGACAGATAACAAATGAGTCAACAACGCTTCATACAACAAGTACAGGTCCTATATGAGTCAGGAGGGAACAAACAGGGTGGGGATGATGATGGGAGGAGGAGCCCACTTGAGTTGGGGTGTACATGAGTGACCACTAGGAGCTGAAACCCACAGAACTGAATGAAGAATGCTCTGGAAAACAGCCAGGGGCCTGAGGCAGGAATGAGCTTGGAGGGTCTTAGGATCAGAAACACTGAGAGTCTAGAAGGTCAGACCAGGAAGTGGGCAGCTCCTCCCATCACACTTGGGGAGGCCCTGGCTCAGCCTTCGAGAAAGTCAGACTCTGGCACCAGGCAGTTTGGGTTCAGAGGGAGGTCCCACCTTTCACCTGCTGGGCAACGGTTGGCCCCTCTCCAAGCCTCAATTTGGACAAATGTGAAGTGGGAGGAACAGGAATGCCACGAGGATTAGGCGAGATCGCGCGCCGTGCCCAGGAGACAATGGACGCTCATTCGGAGCTGACCGCTGGGGCACCCCACACTCACACAGGCTGGACAGAGAGAACCCCCATGCCGGTGAACCGGCTTCTTGTCCTTGAATGATCACAATCAAGGTTCTGAGGAAGGCTGAAAGCGGGCTCCGGCTGGTCTCCTTGGGGATCGGTCTTTCTTTGGTTAATTGTCACGGTTTCTTCAACGCCATTTTTCATTCTCCTCTCCTTCCGTTTTTGGCCCCAAGGTTTCACTGGCCGCAGGAGAATAATCCACGTTGAAATGAATTGCTCAATTGTTGGGAAAACATAATATCTGCCCCTTTTTATTGCAACATACTGGCCAAGGCTTTGAACATGTTACCTGTGTACACGAGGCCCTTCGTGAACTCACGGGCTCATAATTTTAGTTTCGTGACCTGTAAGTAGGTTCCCTGGACTATTGAACCACCTGACACCATCAGCCAAATTTGGTGCGTTTTCCTGGGAAGAAGGTTCACAGCTCTCCTTGGATTCTCACAGGGGCTTCCTGACCGCTGCACAGCATCCTAAGTCTGAACCCTTAACTCAGGGTTTCCTAACCTTGGCCCTGTTGACATTTGGGGGCAGATAATTCTTTGCTCTGGGGGTGGGCTGTCTTAGGCATTATGGGATGTTTAGCAGCTTCCCTGGGCTCTATCCACGAGATGCTAGTCACAGCACCCTCATCCCAGCATGAAAACCAACAGTGTCTCCGGACACTGGCACATGTCCCCATGAGATGGGGACAAAATCGCTCCTGGTTGAGAACCGCTACTCTGGATGGTCCACTGCCCAGGGGGACACTGAAGCATGAAATATGTCAGCAGCTGCCTGTCCCCTTCTCATGGAGCCCCTTCCTGTGTGACGAAGGACAGGGGATGGAGACTCAGAGGGTAAGGGATGTGGCCAGGGCAGGTGGCAGGGGATGGGGTGGGGGGAGAACAGCTAGTCAGATACCCGAGGACAGGCGAGCTCCGGTAGGGAGAAAGTGAAGTGCCTTTCATCTGGGTTGTGCATCTGAGGTTTGGGCGAGGAAATTCCCGAGGTCTTGACAGGAGCATTGTTCAAAAGAAAGACCCTGCAAGCCAGAGAAGGAGGGGTAAGAACAGCGGCAGCCGATTTGGCAGAAGTACCGAGAAATCCCAGAGTAAGCAAGACAGCAGGAAGGAGAGGGTGGGCGGTACCTCCTATTCTATCATTTTCTTCTTTTTTAAAAATCCTCACCTGCAGATCTTTTTTAAAAATTGATTTGAGAGAGTAAAGGAGAGAGAGAAACCCTCCTGTGAGACGGACCCATCCAACTGTGGCCCCCCTCCACGCCCGGCTGGAGGATCCTTTCTACAGCTTTTTGGTGCATGGGACGACCCTCCCACCAACGGGGCCACCAGGCCAGGGCCTGTCCACCATTTTGCAGATGAGAAAACAAAGGCACTGAAAGGGAACGTGACCTTCCCGGTTCCCACAGCTGGCAAGTGACAGTCGGCACTTGAACCAGGATCTGCCATAGTGTATGGGCAGTCTTATCAAGTGGCAGGTACACACGTCTTGCCTTTTCTTTAAGGCATGATCTTAAGGCAGAACCCTAAAATGACTCTGGCTTCTGAGCCAGAAAATCAAGGGAAGCATTCCAAGGTGGAGTTTTAGGTGTGTCCCAAGGTGAGAAAAAAATCTCTGGGATTTTAAGACTCGGAGGTCCTTTTGTTATGCTTATGTTCCAGTGTTCACCGGATTATTCCTGTCTCCTCCCCTCTCGCCTGTATTATTTTAATCTGTGACTGTTTCTGCTTGCGGTCTGTTGGGTGTGGCTGAAAAAACAATCTCCGCTGCAGGCTTGGAAGCTTGTTGCTTGATTTATCAGGCCACTTCATATCACAGTTATTGTGATCATCGATCCTTGGTCAAAGCTTTTGAGCCCTTTCCAAGTGTCAATGAAGCTCTTCTTCAAGGCAGTGATTTTAACCTGAGGTCAAAGGTCTGTAAACAAATTTTGTGCAAACCTGCCTATTCTTCTCGGAGGGAAGGAAGTCACAGCTCGCACCAGCTGCCATGACCTCCCTACTTTCCACCCCAAGTCTCCAGCAGCTTCTTCTCAGACCTTCTCCCCTAACACAGGGGCTTTGCACCTTCCTGCCCCAAACACCCTGCCTTCCGGGGCCTCGTTAATGCTGCCAATCTGAGCCTTCGCTCAGGCATCTTGTCGTCAGCCCTGTCCCCACTTCCTCCCTGACGAGGTCAGGCTCCCTGCGGCACCGGCCACCTCTCCCCTAGCACTTATCACAGTCGCAATTCTGCTCGATGGGTGAGTTTATTTGACCAAGACCTCACTCCTCCGGAGTGCAGGTGCCAGCTGAGGAGGGGCAGCACTTACTTTGCCCAATCTTGTATCCCCAGGACCTGGTATAAAGCCAGACGCCTCGCAGGTACCCCACCTTACGGCTGCCGGGCATACTCCTTATCAGAACCACGGCTGAGCCTGAGATCCAGATCTGAAGACGGAGGTTCAGAATACATCGTCAGTACCTAGTATTGAACACCCAGACTCAGGCCGCCCACCCGTGCTACTGCCCCATGTCCCCAAGCACACCCTTCATTTCCTCGTGTGGTGTCGCAGAGAGGTGAAGGATGCTCCGCAGTCGGGCTGCCTGGACTCTGGGTGCCGGCTTCGCGGCCCCAGTCAACTTGGTTCAGCTCCCCGGGGCCTCCCTTTACCTCTCTGTAAAATGGGGCCAAAGACGCATGAATTATACACTTATTAGGAGGATGTGTGTGATTATGACACGTGAAAGGCTAGAAGCATGCTTGACACAGATGGCATGTGCTCAGATTAGATACTCTCTTCATATGACAGGCTTGGTGTGAAGCTCTTAGCTTAGAGGTTTTTACCCTGAGCTCCTAGAGATTAGCAATCTGCATTTCAGGGCCGTGCATTCTCATTAAGGTCTCAGAAAGCTTGGATCGGAGCTTGGATGCAGGGTGCCCAAACAAAGTACAGGAATCTCTTCGCTGATGCATTTTCATGTGGACAAATTCAGTTAAAAAAAAATTTTTTTTTTAATTTTTTGATTTGAGAGAGAGATTGATTTATGTTCCACCTATTGATGCATTAATTAGTTGCTTCTTATATGTTCCCTGACCAGAAATCGAACCGGCAACCGTGGCATATAAGGACAATGCTCTAACCAAGTGACCTACCTGGCCAGGGCCCAAATTCAGTTTTTAAAGAGCAGCAAATACTTGCAAGAGATGGATGGCAGGAAGCACATGAAGAAATGGATGCATTCTCAAGACGCAGTGGCAGCTTGGATGTCTTGGGAGCCACGCGGGTCAGCGGACGGATTTATCGGCAGATAAATTCGTCAGAGGCTCTGTGGGGCTTGGGCTGTGCCTTTGGTCCTGCCGTCAGCTAGAAGTAGATCTTCGTCAGGATTTGTCTGTCAAGCACATTTGCTGAAACCTCTTGGCTTCATTACATTGATGACTTTTAAAAGCATGGAAAATATTTTACATGGTTCTTGCAAAAATACAGCAACATAAATAACTGGAAGGGATAGTATGATTTTTCACAAAAGGGCGTCTGTGGGCTCGCCAGTGTTGCTCTGTAGATAGCCCAAGTGTGCAGAATATTCTAGTTGCTCTTCCAGAAACACTCTCTGCCTTCTCCTCCCTGCTCGGGGCCCAGGAGGCTGCTCTGTGGGGACTGCATTCACTGGCTTCTGTGACATCTGGGATTTTGTGGGCTTTAGATTACGGGGACCAAGGGCTGGAGATGGAGGTCGGGGGAGAGGGAGGTTGGGGGAGAGGGAGGTTGGGGTACTGACCCCTTGGTGTGGCAAGGGCTGCGTCCCTCTACTGAAGGTCACAGCCCCTGTGGGTAGCCTCTCTGACAGCTCTTGCCAGGCTCTGATAACCACTCCCCCAGCTGCCTTTTCAGGGCTGGAGGAGGTAAGGGACCCCTGAGGTGGGGAGCCCCAGGGTACTCCTCCACACTTCCTGGTTTCCTTTGTAAATACCCTTTTATTCAACTCTCCTCCGTTGGACTGAGCCTTGTAATTCTTGCCGGGATCCTGAATGGACCCACTTGGTAATACTATCTTATGGTTAGAAATCAAAATCTTACAGCCAGCTTGAACCTTTATATTGTGGTGGCTTCCTGTCCCAGGGCGAAGGAAATCCTTATAAGCTCAAAGTTGTAGCCAAAACACAAATATGTAGCCCTAGCTGGGTAGCTCAGTTGGTGAGAGCGCCATCCGGATACGCCAAGGTTGCGGGTCGGGTTTCCGGTCAGGGCACGTACAAGGATCAACGAATGAATGCGTAAGTAAGTGGAACAACAAATCAATGTTTCTCTCTCTCTCTTTAAAAAAAAAAAAAAAACCAATAAAATAAATAAATTGGTACAACCAACACACTATTTTTAAAAAATTTATCATCTAAGAGCTGTCTTTTACATACGAGGTACAAGAGGGACAAGCAATACGTGATTTTGACTGTACAGCAAAACATCTATTTTAGCCCAGAAGACTGACAATTCAGTAAGAAATCACACTATAGGAGGACATTGCTAGCAGTTAGCAGTATTGGCAGTAAAGTTCCCTCGTGCTGCCCCAGCACACCAGGGGCTTAAGCGACAAAGTCTCATGTCACAGTCCTGGAGGCCAGAAGCCCAAGACCAATGTGTTCGCAGGGCTGGCTCCTTCTGAGGGCTGGGAGGGAAGGGTCCGCTCCAGGGCGCTCTCCTTGGCTGGCAGCCAGCCCTCTTCTCCCTGCATCTCTTCATGTTGTCTTCCTTCTATCACGAGGTGTGTCTAAATGTCCCCCCCAAAGACATCAGTCATACTGGATTAGGGCCCACCCCAAGGACCTCATTTTAACTTCATTAACTCAGAAAAGACTATTCCCAAATAGGGTCCCAATCTGTGGTACTAGAGGGAGGACTAGAACCCATCTTTGTTGGGAGACGTAATTTAACACATAACTGAGTCCAACATCCATGAGTTCAAATCCAGGCTGGGTCATCTTGGATAAATTATTTAAACTGTTCAGTAAATTTATTTTCCTTCCTTCCTTCCTTCCTTCCTTCCTTCCTTCCTTCCTTCCTTCCTTCCTTCCTTCCTTCCTTTTCTTGTTTAATTGCTTGTAGAGAGAGGAATGGAGAGGCAGAGGGAAAAACATCAGTTTGTTGTTCCATTCACCCACGCATTTATTGGTTGATTCTTGTTTGGGTCCTGACCGGAGGATTGAACCCACAATCTCGGCGTATTACGATGATGCTCTAACCAGCTGGGCTCCCCGACCAGGGCTAGTGAGTTTCTATCCATCATCTCAAAAACGGATATATGGCCCCCATCACCTTGCAGGATGTGTGGGAGGACACTGTGAAATGATGTGCTTCCAGAGCGCCTGCCTGCCTGTCGCAAATGCTGAGTAAGTCTGGGCTTCCACCGTGACGAAGGCGAAGGGGGTACATTCCTGGGTGCCATCCCAATCAGACGTCCGCCAGCATCTCAAATTCCCCCCACCCAGCTGGAAACGGCACCCCTCCAACAACCCATGACCCCTCTCGTCTCATCCTCCCCATCTCACAGTGCGTCTGATCGGTATCCATCCAAGGACACTTCACAGTCTGAATCTATTCGCTTTTTTCTATCTCCGGCAGGGAGGTCTCGGAAGACGCCACCACCATGTCCTTGGACAATCTCTTAAACAGAGCAGTGACCTCCTAGCTGGTCCTCCTGCTCTCATGCCCTCCTCTAGAAATCATCTTCTCTGTAGGACCCAAGGCAATCTTTCATTTATCTATGATTTTAAGTTTAAGGTGTTGCTTTGATAAATTATATGTTGTGATATAAATGATGTGACGTTCATCACATTGCATCGCCTAGTACAATATTATTATCTACAGCATATTCATTACGTCATGCATTAGATTTCTATGGCTTATTTACCACTTGTTACTTTTTACCCTTAAACGCCATCAATCTTGTCCACCCCCACCCCCATTTCCTGCTAACCGCCCTTTCACTCTCTTTTTTTTTAAATAGGTTTGATTTTTTTTTTTAGATTCCTCCTGTGAGTGATACCACACAGTCCTTGTCTTTCTCTGTCTGACTTATCTTGCTCAGCATAAAGTGCTCACACGTGGTCTCAAATGGCAGGATATTCCCCTTTCTTACGGATGGATGATATTCTGTTGTGCACATGTACCGTATCTTTTTGTCCATTCATTCATTGGCGCGGGTTTGGGTGTCATTTCCATTCTTGGCTACTGTGAATAATGCTTTGATAAACACAGGAGTGTATATATCTCCTCAAAATCCTGTCTTCATATCCTTTGGGTGAACACCCACAAGTGGAACCACTGGACGGCATAAACATGTAGTTTTAAGTTTTTGAGGGAACTCCATATTGTTTTCTGTAGTGGTTGGACCAGTTTGCATTCCCACCAACACTCTATAAGGGTGCTCAGGGCTCTTTTAAAGACAGAGATCCCATCATGTCTTTCCCTGCCTAAAGCGCCTAAGGGTTTTCCATCGAAATTAGACCATACTGAAATCTGTCAGTCCTTGCTCTGACTTCCCAGGTCCTCGTGAACCGGGCTCTGCCTGCCTCTCCAGCATTACTCCCTGCCCCCATGCCCTTGATCTGGACAGTCAATCACCTGGGGCTCCGGTTCTCCCCAAGCATCACAAGCAGAGCCAACCTCAGGGCCTTTGCACGTGCTGTTCCCTCTGGCTGCAACGCCCGTCCCAGAACTTTGGCTTTCTCCTCACTCCACTCGAGTTTCTGCTCAAACATGCCCTTTGCTTAGATTATGCTGGCTCTCCTGCTCCCTCAGCTCTCATTTGCATCATTTTATAGCACGGTCCTCACGGTGCATTTCACCCTGAGTAGTTTTCAAATTTATGTACTTGTTTGTTTATCTATGATCTACCTGTGTCCTCAGAGAGCACCCCTCTCTCAGATAGCTGAGGACAGCACCTGACACTTAACAGGCATTGAGTGACTACGTCGGGAGGGGTGGGGACACATATAAAATGATACGCGCTTCTCTTCTTCCTCCTCCTCCCCGCCCCTGAACAAAGCCACCAGCAGAGAGAACCAGCTGCTAGGGTTCCTGCTTCGGAAAGAGGGCTGGGGTGGGAATCCAGGACGGACCCCGAGTGGGCCGGCATCAGCTCCCACCACCACAGAAGCCTGGGTGGGCTGGGGTAGCACGCCCACTCAGCGTGGGGGTCAGGGCATCTCGAGGTGCTTAAGCCTGTCGGTAAAAAAAAAAAAAAGAGAGAAAGAAAAAAAAAAGTGACTGGTGCTCTGTGTCTGCAGCTACTCAAGGGAAATAAAGCCGTTTGCTTATAAAGAATTTCCATAAACATTTCCGAGGATGTATATTAGGGGTAATCTCGGGATGTGCATTAAACTAAACAGGGTAGTATAAACACAGGGACAGGCTGAAAGAGGGAGAATAAATGGCCCGGGTTCGCCCTGGCCCGGTGGCCTTGTGCAGCCTGCAGACACCCAGGGTCTCCAGCTCTTTATTTAAAGAAGGCGAAGGCACGTGGGGATGCCAAGGGGCAGTCCGGCCACGGGCCGATTCTTGAACAGTCTCCGGCATTAAGCCTGTGTTTTCTTTCTCCCAATGCTCCGCGCTTTGGATTCCTATTGTCGGCTATGCTGAAATACTTAGAGGTGGTAGAAAGAACTAGAAGAGGTGGTATTCTCTGAGTCGGGACCGTCTCCTGTTCATCCTCCACAGATACAGCTGCTGAGAAGGTAACGCGATTGTTTCCATTTTACGGATGAGGAAACCGAGGCTCTGAGAAGCGGGCTGGCTGTCCTGCTGACCGTCACAGAGCTGCAGGGAGCAGGGGCCGGGGCCCCAGAGGCTGAGCACTTCAAGGGCTTTCTCTGCTGAAGGAGGGAAAATGCTCACTGATGCTAGCATCTGCCTTTTGTCACTGAGCCTTGGGATTGATTTTGAGGAGCCTCTGCGGCCACAGTGAAATTGATCACATGCCTCCACTCCTGCTTTCATCATTGGTTTGTGCAAGAAGACTTTTTTGTTTGTTTTGTTATTTTTTTAATCCTCACCCAAGGATATGTTCATTGATTTGAGAGAGAGAGAGAGAGAGAGAGAGAGAGAGAGACCCATCAGCTGCCTCCAGTACACTCCCTGACAGGATCAAACCCGAAACCTAAGTATATGTCCTGACCCGGAACCCAACCCACGACCTTTTGGTGCACAGGATGACGCTTCAACCAACTGCGCCACCCAGCCACGGCAAGAAGAGTCTTTTCTAAAATTAACTATTTATTTATGTTCTCAATACATGAGTATGTTAGCAAACTTAAGAGGTTCAAAAGGGTGTGACAGGGAGAGACCCTCTCTCTCTCTCCCTCTGTCCCAGACACGCCCCCCTCCCTTCCCCAGGTCCCGCTGGGATCAGCGTCTTCGTGACTCCTTTGAGAGTGAGTGTCCACACACAGGCAACGAACACGCACGTGTGTACACACACAGTTGCCTTTCTGCTTGTGGATGGGCTTGCTTCTTGCTTTGTTATTTAACAGCGTATTCTGGAGTTCATGTTTCACCACAGGCATGGAACACGATTGATGTGGTCAGAACTCTTCACCTACTTAAGTAGTGAGGCTGTTTCTGGTATTTTGTGATTATAAGCAATGCTCTGGGTGGGTGGGTGAGGGAGTGTTGTAGAACTTTGTACGTATGTATGCGTGCATATAATTGTAGACATGTATATGTATATCTATAGGATCCATACAGAGGAATAGAATATTGGGGCCCTTTAAAGATTATTTTACAATTTTCCCCTTCATCTCCTTCTCCAATCCAAGATCCTTCTCTGTCATATACAGCTACTGTTATGTATTTAAAATGAGGCCTTCCAATCTACTTTCTATATTTTTACTTATATCTGTGTTATGCGTCTCTACATACACATAGATATGTAGGTACATGCACATATAGTGTTGTTTTGTGTATATTTAATTTATACAGATAATGTGTTTTAAAATATTAGATATTCCTTTATACTTTTCATCTATTTCCCCTTATGTTAACATCTTTTATCACCATACTGTCATTATTAAAACCAGGAAATTAACATAAGTGCATTACTATTAACATTGGTACGATACTGTTAACTAAACTGCAGACTATCACATTTCAACAGTTTTCCCCCTGATGACTTTTTTCTTTGTTACAGGATCCATAGTGTTCCCGCACTATGACGGTTCTACCATCTTTCGTCGTCCTTCATGACTTTGACACTTTTAAAGAATTCAGGTCAGTTATGTTGTACAACGCCCCTTAGTTTGAGATCATCTGATGTTCTCTGCTGATTGGAAAGAAGCTGTGCATTTTTGGCAAGAATCCTACAGAGGGGACGTGTGCTTCTCAGCGTGTCCTATCAAGGGCTTCATATTGCTGCATCGTCTTATCAGCAGTGTTAGCCTTGGCCCCCGGTTAGGGCGCTGTCGTAATTTTCAGATCTATTACGGATGCTCAGTGTGATTCCTTCCTCACGCCTGCTGCCCAGACTTCCTCCTCTGTCATCATGGGCTCATCATGCATAACACGCTGAAGATTTTACTCCTTATGACTCAGTTATTTTATAACTTTGGCCACATTATTAGAAGAATAAAGAAAGTGTGTTTTCAGTCATATTCCAGAATGCTCTGAAGTTGTCAAAAAATCAAACCAAACTTAAAAAGAAAGTGAAAACTATTGGTAATGACGGGGGGGAAATGCCCAAGACATATTATTGCATCTAAGAAGTTTCAGAAATATTAATACTCTCAACACAATGTTTGCAAAAAATTCCCAAATTGCTTGAATGTATTTGTGTGCGAATGCAAAAAGGTCTAGAAGAATAACCACCAAACTATTAACAGGGGTGATATAAAATTCCAGAGAGCAGTAGCTGGAGCTGGGAAGAGATGTGAGGTATTTGCTGTATATACACCTGTATTACTTGAATTGTATTTTTTTTTTTACAATGAATATGTATTGTCTTATTAAAAAGACAAAAACAAACAAGAGGGCAAATTTTTCCTGCACGCATATCTAAAACATCTCGGGGGATTCAGATTACCTGTCATTGAAAGCGCAAAGGACAGGAAGCAGGACACACTCCTCAGCACGGCCCACAGTTTAGGGCTCATCAAGCAGTGGAGCAGAATGTGGCTGTAGCCAGGAATGAGGAAGTCCTTATGCTAGGATACAAACGATCTTCAAGACGCCAAGATTAAGAGGAAGAAAGGCAAGCTCAGACAAAAGTGTGTTCAGGATGCTGACGTATATGTGAAAGACGCAGAGGGCAATAAGAATCCGTGTTTGCATTCGCAGAGAGAGACTCTGTGAGAATCCATGAGAAATTATGGGGGACCAGGTTGGAGGAGGAAGAAGAGATGGTTGGGGGGAGCTTTTCCACTTTGCCCATCCTCTCTAGGGCTTGAATCTACTCAACAATCTGAATTATATATTTTGAATTTATTGATTTTAGAGAGAGAAAGGGAGATACACACAACCACAGGTCAATTTGTTTAAGTATTCATTGGTTGATTCTTGTATGTATCCTGACATGGGATGAAACCCGCAATTTTTGTGGAGCTGAATGACGCTCTAATCCACTGAGCACCCCCGCCAAGGCCAATTAAGAATTATTTTTAGAAATCATATGTAGAGATGTAAATCTAAAAGTTTTAAAAACTACAATGCAGCCCTGGCCAGGTTGCTCAATTGGCTGGAGTGTCATCTCCTCCATCAGAAAGGTTGTAGGTTCGATTCTCAGTCAGGGCACATACCTAAGTTGTGGGTTCGATCCCTGGATGGGGCAGGTACGGGAGGCCACTGATCAATGTCTCTCTGTCACATCGATGTTTCTTTCTCTCTCTCTCCTCCTCTTCCTCTCTCTAAAATCAATGAACATCCTCGGCTGGTGTGGCTCATTGGATTGAGCACCAGCCTGCGAATGGTTCCATTCCTGGTTGGGGCACGTGCCTGGATTGTGGGCTGGGTCCCCAGTGGGAGCGTGCGAGAGGCAACCAATTCATGTTTGTCACCCATCGATGTTTCCCTTCTTCTCTTTCTCCCTCCTTTCCCCTCTCTCTAAAACTAAATAAATAAAATCTTAAAAAAAAAAAATATCAACCAACATGTCCTTGGATAAGGAGTAAAAAAAATTCAATGCAATGCCAAACAAACAAACAAACCAAGGCTAAATAAACAATGGGACGCGGAGGAAGCTTCAGGAACGCAGAGGCAACATGTGCCCAAAGTTATCAAACAGCATGACCTTGCTTTTGATGTAAAGGTCAGTGGCAGATCTAAATGAGCTGGTAAGCAGGTCAGAGCGGGACTAAAACATCGATGAAGTCAGCGCTTGTATCGCCTTTTCTACGTGGAAGTGACCTTCATCAGCAGTAGTCAATCAGCTGTTTTTTTTCCTTTCTCTTCTCTTCCTTGCCTGCATAACTTATTCCCAGTCTTGGAGCATTAAAGACAAATGGCTCCTTCAAATGTTCCGGCAAGATCGGTGGAGGGCAGATGGGCAGCGCTCCAGAAAGGCTAAATATCAGTATCATCACCATCATTTTGGTGATCGTAATGTCTATTTCCTGCGAGGCAAGAGTCAGAGAAACTGCCACCAAGTTAACCCGAGGGTCCTCAAAACAGAAGTGGAAACTTCTGGGAGAAAGGTTAACTCAAAGGATCTGGTTGTTTCCACGTATCTGGATTTATTTACTCAAAAGCTTTTATTGGGCACAGAGGCCATATGCCAGGCCAGGGTGGGGACCAGAGTGAGGCAGGGGGTTGCCTGGGGCACAAAATGGGGGGCCTCCTCCGTCCCACCCTCATCCCCGCACCAGGCTAGGCGCTGAGGGTTCAGCAGTGAACAAAAATAAATCGGGGAAAAAAAGGATGGACAGATGATCAAGTCTTCTTCACATCTGAGGGCTGCATACTTGGTGCTCAACCGGTTCTGCAGAACAGAAGGGTCTGGCCACCCTCCCCTCCACCTTGGAGTTATGCAATGACCTCACCCGCAGTCTTGCTTCGGGTTGCTTCTCTGCATCCCTGCATTGGCCTTTGGGGCTCAGGACGGGCTCGGACAGCGGAACATCCGCTCCCTGGGCGCTTAACAGAGCCTACGGCCACAGATGCACCGACCGGCGGGACCTATGCCATACCCCATGGTTATCACCGTCTTCGCAAGCTGAGGTCACAGCTGGCCTGTCCCTTGGGAGAGGTCACCCACAGAGAAGACTGCCCAGACTGACCTGAGTGGGTGCTCCCCACCACTGCACCCTGTTCCTTAAGATTGGTCGGATCCGGGCAACTCTTTCTCACCTCCTCGTGAGTGTGCGAGACTCAAGCTGTTGCCTTGAGATGCGGGCAATGGCTGTTCTCTCCCTGTCAAGTACCAGCCTTGGCAAGACACGGTCACCGCAGGTGACCTCCGAGGTGCCATCATCCCCTGCCATCCTACCTGCTGGCCCAGCTGCAAAGAATGGCTCCAGCTGAGGTTTCTGGCCCCTTCCACTGTCCGAACCCAATCTGCTTCCATCTGTCACCTTGCCCTTCAGCATCTTTATCAAGTCATTTCAGCTGCCGTAGCAACAATATTAAAGGCCTGCTTGCCCTCAGTCCTCCCTCCTCCCTTCCATCGAACCACAAATTACTGCTTGCCTACCTATGACATGCCAAGCCCTGTGATGAGCCCTGGGAGGCAACCAAAACCAAGAGCAGACCTGGTACCTGTCCTCATGGACCCCGTGGTCCCACAGTCTCTCCCAAATACGTAGAGAGCCACCACTCTGCCCTGGGATAAACTGGCACAGAGAGGAGGTCAGGGCGCAGTGGGCGGGCGGGCTTAGTCCGAGGGGGCTGCTCTGAGGAAGGGGCCTTGGGGCTGGAACCTGCAGGATGAGCAATGCAGGCCGAGGGAGCAGGGTGGTCTTACAGGGAACTGGATGAGGGAAAGGAACTGAGGTCCTGGGTGCCGGAGGGTGCTGAGCTAGGGGAAGGGACGAGGCTGGAGAGGGAGAGGGAGGCCTCGTTGGGCAAGGCCTAGGTCTGGCCTACAAGGGTTGACAGGGAGCAAGGGAGAGGCAATGATGTAGTCTAGAGATCTGGGGGTGCAGTGCACGAGGGAGGAGCAGGGGAGGCAGGGGCCCCTGGCCTCCAGTGCAAGTGACCAGAGCAACTGCAGATCCTGCTGTGACCTTCAGTGACCTTCCTGAAGTCAAACGATCCACGCCCTCTCTTGCACAGGTGAGAAATGACAGAGAAGTCTGTACATTGCTGAAAGGACATTGTTGTCCTGTGCTAATTAAATGCCCAGTGGAAAACCTTTTTGGCCAGTGACATGAATTATGTTAAGAAACTAGACTCTTCTCTCTTTTTCTCCTGTCTCCAGGTCAGCTCCATTCTCAAAAGATACCCTAACTGGGGAAGAGGGGAGGGGTGGGTGCAGGTGGAAGAGGGTATAGCGGGGATACATGGTGATGGAAAAAATTAAATTAAAAAAAAAGATCCCCCCTATCGTTCAGTGCCAGGAGACAATAATGAGCTGAATAGAAACAACTCTCATATCATGTGAGGCTTAATTTCATTTGCAAATAAACATCACCACCAATCCTTTGAATTCCACGCAATCGGTTTGGGAATGTCTCAGAGGCTTCCCAGGTTGGAAATCAATTAAAGCAATATTTCTTCCATAAAAGTTTAGAGTATCCATATATGCACACCATCTATTAGGCCTTATCTATGCCGTCTTCCCAGGTGACCTGGGAAAAAGTGAGCGGCAGAACGATAAGCAGGTATGATCTCATTTACGTAAAACACAAGACAACCAAGAAACCAAGGAGCCTCCACACTCGGCCACGCTGGCGTCACCTGGGAGCTTGTTAGAAATGGGGCATCTCAGATCCTACCCCAGACACTCTACCTTTGAACCTATAGTTTAACAAAACCCATAAGAGACTCTTTGGCACAAAAAAGTTTGACTAACACTACGGTACCCTTTTATATTTACACACACGCTCATAAACACCTACGTGTATATTACATCTATCTACATATCTATATATCTAGACCTACACAGAAATAGGTACCATAAAAATAGAAAAAAGAAAAAGGAGCAGTTGGCCCTTCTCATCTGCAGTGTGCATATTCGTGGATTCAACCAACCTCAGATCTAAAATATTCTAAAAAATGTTGCCTTGTTGCAGACATGTACTGCGTAGTCAGGCCTAGGAGAGTTGCATCTGCACTGAACAGACTTTCTTTGCTTGTCATTACTCCCTAAACGTTACAGTATAACAACTATTTACACAGCATTTATATTGTATTACGTGTTACAAGTAATCTGGAGATGATTTAAACTATACAGGAGAACGTGTGTAGGCTATATGCGCACGCGCTGCCATTTTATGTAAGGGACTTGAGCATCTGTGGATTTTGGCTCCTGTAGGTGGGCCTGGAACCAGCCCCCCACGGATTGCAAGGGAAGACTATATATGAGTAGGAACAAAAATGCACAGAAAGGTCTGGAACAATACACACTGCTCACAGTGGTTAATTCTGAGAAGGAGAAAGTGGTGGTGTCCACTAGGGGGTTGGGAATTCAGGGGGGACTTCCATGCACTGCCCGCTCTCCTTCTGGATTGTTTATTTATTGGTTTAATCCGCATGGAGAACCTGTTAATGTATTACTTGGGTATCTTAAATTTAAATATGAAGGCTGTGAAACCGAAGGCATGAAAAGCTAGCCTTGTAAATAACACGGGCACCTCGGGTCCTTCCTCTCCACAAATGGGCTCATAAACCCTTTGATCTACCAATTCCACTTGGAAAGACGCACCCTTCAGAATTACTCACACATGTGTGAAATGATGTCCAACTAAGATTAGTCAAGGGAGCACTGTTTGTAATAGCACAAGATCAAAGAGACCCTCTACCCTCATCAACTGGGACCGGTTAAATAGATTAAGGTACATTTACAGTGGAACACTATGTAGCCATAGAAAAGATTGATGAGCTCTATAGGTATTGAGATGGAACAATGGCCAAACTCAAAGGGTCGTGCAAGGAAGGGGAGCCAAACCATCAGTACGGCATGTTAACACTGTGTAAAGGGCGCGCACACGCGCGTGTGTGTGGAATCGGACTATCCATATTTGCTTACGCATGAGCAATTTTATCTCTGAAATGAGCTGGTGGTGGTCGCTATGGGAAGGGAAAGGGGCCGCAGGACCGTAGTTAGGGGACTTTTTGCTGTTTGTGAGACTTGGAGATCGGGAACTACTCGGAAGCATTAGCTATTCAAAACTTGCCTGAAACAAGAACAAAACAAACAGAAGCCTCGAGGGTTCTCTTTATTCCTCTGAGAATCCTCACTCATGGGAACTCCATCTGGGGAACTCATTGTGAGCCTAATAACCCAGGGGCCTGGTTTCCCAAGAAAAGAAGGCTGCTTTTCATGGCAGGAGAGGGACGCTCTCCATCCTAAGGGCACACGCACGTGCAAGGCCCCCTGAGCTCCCTTTATTGCCATTCCGTCCTTTGCTGCTCTGTTTCCTGTGGCTCAGCCTTTTTTCTTAAAGGCCCCATCAGTGTCCTTGAAAGAGGGTACCCCAAAATAAAAATAAAAATGAAAATAAACACTCCTGTCATTTTGGCCCTGGCCAGGCGGCTCAGGTGGGTAGAGCATCGTCCCAATGCGTCAAGGGGGCGGGTTTGATCCCGGGTCAGGGTACACACAAGAACCAACCAATGACAACAAATCGATGTTTCATTCCCTCTCTCCCTCCCTCCCTCTAGTTCTAAACTCAATCAATAAATAGAAGTTTCTGTCATTGAGCTTTTAATCCAACTCTCAACTCTCACATTTAAAAAATAATAAAGATTTTATTCTAAGATAAAAATGATGAATAGGAAGTAGTAGGTTTCACCCTTCCTTCCCCCCACCCCCCTCTGCCGCTGAACAAAACTAAATTAAGACGGAAGTGAACAGGAACTGCAGACAAGACAAACAGGTCAAAACCAGAACATTTCATGTGTCTCTAGGGCTGCAGGTCATGGTCCCAACACCTGGGAGATAGAATTTTAAAAAAGGTATCACATGCTCATTATAAAAACCTCAGTCATTTACATAGTACAGAAGCCAGAAACACCTGGTTTCCTAGCAATTTCCTTATCTTCCTCCCGCTTTCCTGAGATCTGAATTATGCTTGAGAAAAAGAAAAGGAAAATGAGAGAAAATAATGCTTGCTTATATAATCAGCTAAGGAAGGCTTCCTAGGAGGGGCATAATTCACCGAGTCCCAGTTTATAGAGGGAATCCCCAAACAAAGGACTTTTGTGAAGGGATCAGTCCTGAGCCCAACATAACTTAGCATACAATGGGACAGCTTGATAAAAGAGGTTTCCAAGGGCCCTGATGGTTATCCAGGAGCACCCAAGGAGGTGGAAGGGGGAGAAAAGGGAGGGGGGAGAGGGAGGGAGGGAGAGAAGAAATAAACATCTGCAACGTTCCTAACTATCTTTGCAGTTAGCATTCATGAATGCATGAAAGGCTTCTCTTATCAGTCTGAGTCCCACCCATTTTTCAAAATAAGAGGAGTCTGCCATTTTCTTGTGTATTTGTTCTTGGTCAAGAGATCAATGGATGATTTAACAAATGTTTCAGTGAATGTCTCATGGTTGATGTTAAATGACCAGGTATAATAAACAGCCCTTTAAATCTTTCTATATATGTGTCACTATATATAATATTATGTATGTTACTATAAATAATATGTTACTATATATACATATACAAATATATTTCATACATAAGAGAAACATGTAATTTTTTAAATGTTCAAAATTAAATGTGCAGTTATTGATTTAAGAACAGACTATTTTGTTCTTGGGATTGAAAGACTCCTAAATACTAAGTTCAGGTGCCAGTTAGCACAATACATTTTGTAGCGATTTGTAAATTCTGTATTTTTCTTTGGATCCTGCAAAGCTCATGGGTCCTTGAGTCTAGGGCCCCAGCAGCCTATAAAAGTAACCCCGAAAGGTTAGGCAAAGCAACCTCCGCTTTCTTTGACCCCCGCCTGCTGTCCAATTCCGTTTGCTAGTCATCTTAGGGCACATTTCTGACTTCTCATTGTCATTCGGTCCCTTGTAGCCCGAGGAGGGGAAAGTGAGGCTCAGAGGAGTGGGTTCTTATGTGCAGGTGTGGCAATTAATCTTCAAATATTTCTTAATCTCCCCCTGCACGCAAACACACTGTAGGCGAATACTCTATGTGATAAAAAGAAATATACAGCGAAACCCCCTTTAGGAGATGGCAGATGAATGTTGTAGAGTAGGTTTGCAAGCCGTGTAAGAAAAGATTCTGACCCCTGGGCCTTGTAAGGAAAATGCAAGTATAAATTACTGTGAGATACACTTTTTTTTTAATTATCAGACTAGCAGATACCAAACTTTGATAAAACTGTCTTTGCAAAGTGTGGGGCAGCAGGATCTCTCACACCTGGCCTCATGGGTGGGAGTGAAAATTGGTTCTCCTTCCTCCTTGGAGGGGGTGGATTTGGCAACACTGTCAAAGTAAAAGATGTACATATCCTTTGACCTAATGATTATTATGCTGGAAATTCATTGAGACCCACACTGAACACAGGACAAATGATGTATGAGAAGGAAATGCATGGCAACACTGTATGTAAAAGCTAAATAATGGAAAAAACCAAAATGTCCATTAGAGAGGAAGCTGTCAAAGTAAGTGATGGCCACCTAGAATATGGCGTCGTAGTTCTGCAGCCGGAGGCAGCTGTGTTTGTACTGGTATGGACTATTCTATGTGGGGTAGAGAGAAATGTAAAGCAAGCTGCCTGATTGTGTTCTGGACGCTACCCACTCAGCTGAGTGGAAAAAATACTAGGCTGAACCATTATTAGACCATTTTTGACATATAGACACAACAATTTGATATAATATTAACACACATACACATTTACTTCAACTTTTACCTCTGAAATACCTGTTCACGCACGTGCAGTTGTAAGAAAGATTACAGAGAGCGCCCAGGTACTCTTTACCTAGTGCCCACAATGGTAGCATTACGTTACGAAGCTCGAGTACAATATCACAGCCAGGACGTGGACACGGACCCAGCTGAGACACGGAACGCTTCCATCACTGCCGGGATCCCTCCTGCTGCCCTTTCATAGCCAAACCCCTTTCTCGCCTCCACCTGCGTCTCTGACCCTGGCACCCACCCATCTGTTCTCCATTTCTGTATTTGGTCATTTTAAGGACGTAAAATTAATGGGGCCACCGAGTATGTAACCTTCGGAGACTAGCTTTTTTTCATGCATATCATTCTCCAGAGGGCCATCCAGGTCGTTGGGTGTATCGATAGCTTGTCCCTTTTTATTGCTCAGTCCTTCCCGTGGTGTGCATGTCCCCAGTGTAACCATTCACCTGTTGAGCATCTGCGTGTTTCCCGTTTGGGCCAATAGTGAATAGAGCTGCTATAAACATCCCTGCGCGGGTTTTCGTGTGACTGTGAATCTCATTTCTCTGGGATAAATGATCAGGAGTGGAATTTCTGGGTTATATGGTTCATGCATGTGTAGTTTTTATTTATTTATTCACATAATCCTTTGCGTAAACAATTTATGAAACCTATTTTATCTGTTACTGAAGTGTTCCTCTTTCCTGCTGCTTTTGGCTGCATTTCACCGCCAGCGGCATGGTGCAGCGCATTCACAGGGAGGGGGACCTCCCTCTATGGCAGACGCCACCGACTGGGGCGGATGACTTGGGTGGACGCATTTCTTCCTCCATCGTGGGCTCACCGAGCACCGACCAGGAGCCGAGGCAGCTCCTGTCCTCACAACGCCACATTCAACCCCGCCCTTCTGCCGCTGGGTCTCGGGATCCAGCGGGCCACATCGGGGACCTCGCCCAGGCGCCAGGGTGGCTACAGCTCCTGGGGCGCCAGGCGCTTCCTTACGCCCCGGGCTCCTCCGGAGGTTTGGGAAACTTCGCCCTCCCGGAGGGCAGGCTCCGCGCTGCGCTGCCCTGCCCTGCGGTGTGTGTGTACTTTTTAAAGAAACTGCCAAACTTGTTTTGTGGAATGTCCGTAACATCTGTGTGGATAAACTAGTTTTTCCATATTGTCACTGGCATGTGGTGGTGTCACTACCTTTTTTTCTATTTTGTCTTTCTTTTCCTTTTTTTTCTAGTCTGATAGGTTTGTGCTATTTCCTCGTGATCTTATTTGCATTTCCCCGACAGCTAATGTGTGGCACAGCTTTTCATGAGCTTGTTTGCCCTCGGTGTATCGTCTTCGGTGAAATCTGTGTCTTTTGCCCATTTTCTAGTTGGGATGTTTGTTTTGTTGTTGAGTTCTAGGAGTTCTTCATCTATCCCAGCACAGGGACCCTGCGTGCTGGATACCATCCTTTGTTGGGTGTGCGATTTGCAAACAGTTTCTACGGGGTTATCTTTTCATCCTCTTCATAGTGTCTTTCACAGGGCAAACGCCTTCGCTTTTAGTGATGTCCAGTTTGTCGCTTTTTCCTTTATAGATGGTGCTTCTGGTGTGAAGCCTAAGAACGCTTTGCCTAGCCACATAGATCATGAGGGAGTTTTCCTATGTACATTTTTGAAAGTTTGACCTTTATACTGTTTCCCGAACATGCCCTCCGGAGCATCCAAAGACAGTGTCAGAGTCGGCAACAGGAGATACAGGTTTGGCCAAGCCTGGTCACAGGTGAAGACAGAAATCACGTCCATTGGTATCACAGAGGGTGAGGAAGCATCTGTGAGGCTGAGAACCAATTATTCCTAAAGGTGTCCAAGCCTCAGCTTTTCTTCCTCTTTGACCTTGCACTTTGCACTTACTGTAACTTGCTCCAAAAAAGCCAGTGAGTCCCCTTTAGGAGAGTAATTCCAATATCAGCAAGCAACAGAGACTCGAATTTCAAAAGACAAAGGCCCTTTCAACTCATCACCTTGATAAAAGTGGTAGGAATGTAATTATTAATAATAATGAATAATAATGATCTACCTTTGTCCCACATGTCCCCATGGTCACACTGAGCACTTTACATTGATTGTCATGAGGTACCTGAAGAAATCGCAGGAGAAAATGCTGTTAGTACAATTCCCCTTGTGTAACTCGAGGCCATGAAGGCTCCAACGGTGAGACGCCCTGCGAAGGTCACAGACCCATAGCGAAGAAGAGTGGGATTTTGAATCCTAGCGCACCAGAAGAGGTGACTTTAAACCATTTCAGGCTTCAGAGATGCCTTTGAAAATCAGACCTGCAGGGTGCCCACAAAATTTAGTGTTTGTGCTGGGACAACTGGCTGCCATATGCATATAAAGGAACCTTTCCTTCACACCACGAACAAAAATTAACTCAAAATGGGGCAGTGACCTGAACATAAGAGCTAAAAACCATAACCATCTCAGGAGAAGACATAGGGGTAAATCTTTATGACCTTGGACTTGGCAGTAGGTTCTTATATATGACACAAAAAGTATGAGCAAGATAAGAAAGAACAAGGCATGAGCCAGCAAAAACAACAACAACAAAAAAAACTAGATAAATAGGAATTCATCAAAATTAAAAACCTTCGGGCATCAGAGGACATCATTAAGAAAGGGAAGTGAGTCCTGGCTAGGTAGCTCAGCTGCTCAGAGTGTCATCCGGATACCCCAAGGTTGCAGGTTCGATCCCCAGTCAGGGCACATTTAAGACTCAATCAAATAATGCATAAATAAGAGGAACAACAAATCGATGTTTTTCTTTCTTTCTCTCACTCCCCCTCCTCTCTGTCTAAAAGCATTAAATTAAAAAATATATATTTTTAAAAGGAAAGGGAAATAACCCACAGAATATGAGAAAATAATTGCAAATCACATACCTGACATAGGGTCTATATCCAAAATACATAAAAACCCTTACAATTCAACAAAAAAAATATAAATAACCCAATCAAAATATAGGCAAAGTACTTTAACAGACATTTTTTCTAAGAAGACACACAAATGGCCAGCAAGCAGATGCAAAGATGCTCAACATGATTAGTGACTAGGGAAGAGGAAATCAAAACCACTTCATATCCAGTAAGGTAGCTATCATCAACAAAACAAAACACAAAAACAATAATAAAAATAATGAGTTGGTAAATACGTGGAAACATTGGAACTCTCATACGTTGCTGGGAGGAATGTAAAATGGTTCAGTTGCTATAAAAAACAGTTTGGTGGTTCCTCAAGAAGCTAAACAGAGAATTACTATATGACCCAGCAATTCCACTTCTGGGTCTATATTCAAAAGAATGGAAAGCGGGCACTGAAATACATGCCCACCCACGTGTAGAGCCGCACTATTCATAATAGCCCCGAGCTGTAAATAAGCCAAGTGCTCATCAGCTCATGAGTGAATAAACAACAGGAGGACTATAAGGACAGTAGAATATTATTCGGCCATAAAAAGAAATGAAGTACTGCTATATGCTTTGGTGTGGATGAATCTTGAAAACATTAGAGTAAGTGAAAGAAGCCAGGAATAAAGAACTCTCATGTGATGTGATTCCCTTACATGAAATACCCAGGTAGGTACAGCACAGAGACCAAATGCAGATTGGTGGTTTTCAGGGGCTGGGGGGAGGGGGGAATGCAGAGCAATAGCTATGCGGTTTCAGAGGGATGAAAATATTTTCGTATTAGAGGCGGCAGCTGCACAATATTGTGAAAGTTGTAGATCGCTCATTTTAAAATGGTTACTTTCATGCTCTATGACTTTCATATCAATTAAAAATATGAGCCTTGATTCCGGGGATTTGGGGATCAGCTGCCCCTCGCCATGGATTTTACTGTAGCCAATGCAAGGACAGCAAAGGGAGAGCAAAATGGGTATGTCCCCTTCAGGAAGGATGCTAATCTCAAGTCATCTGGCTTCTGGCCTCAAAGAGCACTGGACTCGGAGCCTGAAGAACCAGTATTTCCCAACACTGACTTCGAGCGAGCCAGTTAGACTTTCTGAGCTTTGAACTCCTCTGTGTCAGGAGTCAGTCCCGGAGGCAGCTGTGGGCATGGGGGTGATGGATGTGTACATGGTAGCCTGTCCCTTCCTTCTCTCGTATTCCACGGGCTGTCAGGGTACAGACGGGGCTGCGAGCAGGGGACATCAGCCCCGAGGTCTCGGAGGCACCAAAGAACTGGCTGGCTCTGTCCATTTCACGCAGGACCCAGTGCTGAAGGGGAAGACACCAAACTGGCCTTGGCCAACAAGCAAGACAGGAGGCTGTAGGGCTCGGGAGCTGTCCACGCATCTCGGCGCGAGCAGATGCGTCTATGATGGCTGGGCATCGAAGGCCACCCCTGCCAGCTGCCTGCCCTCCCGAGGGCTCTGCCAGGATGGAACGCACGCTGGCCCTGGATGACAGTAAGACATCTGAGAAGAAGCTGTTTAGATGTGACAGAGAACACGCTTTCACAGCCCCGAGTGGTGGGATCATCACAGAGTGGCATAAAAGGAGCAAAATTATTTCTGAGAAACCATGAAGGAGTTTTATTACCCAGTGACATTATAAATCAACTTCTCTGTAAATGCAATAAAACAATTGTTTAGTCTGCATGATTCATACCACAAACCTTAGCATTCTGGGTTTTGATCTTATTGCTGCAATAAACTGTCTAGACAGCAATTAACAATCTGTTTTCCCTTCAGATGTTTGGAGTGCCAGGACCGCAGGAATCGGCCATCACAAATAGGGGGCTTCTTCCTGGCTCCCATTAATTATCAGGTCGGGGTGATGGGAAGAGCCCGCAACCTCGTCAGAATGAGCCTCCAAGAAGTGTCCTGCTCTCCTGACTGCCACACTCACCACGTCATGCTGGCTTATAACTGGCAGGGAATCAAAATGTTCAGATTTCTCTTAAGCCTGGACTTGGGAGTTTACTGTCACTTTAGAGAAAAGTTGCCAGAATTAACTTTTTTAAAGCTCGCAGCAGGGAAAGTCTAAGCTGGACACTTCAGAGCCTATGGGGTGACTGAGACCATTGATGACAGTGACTGTCTGTATCTACCCAGGGTTCCCAAGGGGCAGCTGCCCCCCCCCCCCCACGCTACTTCAGTCAGGCCCATGAGGGGAGCAGCTGAGGATGCCTAAACCCTGAAAGGGAAGTCACTGTGACCGAGGTCCCAGAGCTGGTGGTAAAAGGCTGGGGTTAACATGAGTCCCATTCGATTCCACAGCCTCCCTCTTCCCACCAGGTCACACCGACACTGATGGAGAGGAAATACAACAGATGCTAAAGGCTCCTAAGTTTCAAGTCCCACGAGCACAGGGCTTCCACGGAGTCGGTCACTGTATCACATATGTGGCTTTCAAACAACTGACGGATGACGGTCCCCTCTGCACGTGGAGAGGGTTGAAGGCTCTAGCATTAATGATCAGAAGGGGACACTGGGAACCAACTGTACGCCAATCCATAGGGAACTAAACAATGAAGCTACGGCTCAGACCCAAACTATAGAACTGTTCTGCTATAGGTAACGAGAGCCAGGCCTGCGGGAACGGCCCGAGGAGACTCTCCTGTATGACTGAGGGAGGATCGCGAGTTGCAAGACAAAACACAGAAGAGCCCGAACAATACCACATGTTCCTCACATGTACACAGGGCCGTGTACTGAAAACACCCCGGAGACCTACCTTCCCAATGACTGACATTTCCACTGGGGAAGGGGAGAAAAAGACGTTGGGAAGCAGGACATCCAAGGGGACATCAGCCTTGTCTGTGATGTCTCAGCTTTCTGCAGAGAATACATTCCTTCTTCCTTCCTACATAACCTTCCAATACACTTATCCTTCCTTCCTTCCAATCATCCATCCACGCATCCTCCATTCAGCTCCCCACTCACTCATTGGTGCCACCCTTGCCTAGGGCTCTATGCCAGGCTGTTGAGATAAAAAAACAAATAAAACACCACCTGACGTCATGGGGATCCCCGTTGAGACAGAAAGACACGGCCAGGCCTCGGGCAGCAGGGAGTATTTGATGTGGAAGGGACCCGAGAGCGCAAACCTGGAAGAGTGTTTCCTTTCTGTCCCAGCCCTGGGGGCTGTTTGGGAAGATCCGGGGCGCCCACCCGCCTCCCCAGCTCGTGACGGCTCGGGGCTCAGGGAGAACATGGCTCATCACCACGGTCGCTGGTACGAGGCTGCACCTTCCATCAGATGCCCCCCACCAGACGGAGAGCATGGGTGGGGTTCAAGCGTGACAGCCTGTCCTGCTCGTTAGACCAGAAAAGGCTCCTCTGGGCTTCTTCCCCAGGCTTTCCTCCCTCCATTCCGTCAATCCCCTCACCTCCACTTCTTACCAAACGCCGCAGGCCCCGGGAGGGGATTGCTCAGGCCACACTGCAGAGCCCTTGTTTACAGAGAAAACAGGACTCCTCGGGTCCACAGGGTTTGTACAGGGAAGCTCTCCGAGAAAGAATTCCAGGTGTCCCTTCTGAGGGCAGACAGTGGCAGGGTTGGGGGCTCCAGCGCCTCTCCAGAGAAACGAACTCTTAATTCAAGTTCCCTCCTGGCAACAATTAGACTGCAGAGGGGCATTTCATGTCCCAGCTTTGGCCTGGGGGCCAGGAGCTGCCATTTTTCACCTTGACCCTTCAGCAGGACTGGACATCGGTCATGTGCCCCGTCTACACAAGGCTCAGTGTCTATTGAGAGGCTGGGAGAAAGGTGCTTGGAGTTACCGTGTGGTGCCATTAAGCATCAGAATGAGAGGCACTGGGCTTGTTTCCTGCAGTTTCTGGTTGTGAAAGGGACAAAGAGATTTTTAACTTTATAAATGGGGTTGAGCATGTCCTGACCCATCTCATGTTCACAGCAACCCTGCAGGCCAGCCATGGTCTCCCACTCGGATATCACAGTCGCCTCCACGGTATCCTCGCTTCTACCCACAGTCTGCTCTCCACAGGCAGCCTAAGTGAGGTCACATCTCTCCTCTGCTCTAAATCCTCCCGTGGCACCCACCTCCCTCGGAATAAAAGCCAAAATCTTGTCTATGATGTACAGGATCCTACATCACCTGGCTCCCACACTGTCTCTGATATAATTTCCTGATATCCTTCCTCTTGTTCTCTCCATTCCACTACACCGACCTCCTGGCGGTTCCTTGACAGCTGCATGCAGGCTCCCGCCCCAGCACCTTTGCACGTGCTGTTACAGTCCTTATTCTTTTCTACCATATATCTGCATGGCTTGCCCCCTACTTCCTGCAGGTTTTTACTCAAAACTCAGCTCCTAGAGAGATTTCCCAGACTATCCTGCAAACAATTATATCTTCCATCCGATGCTTCCTATAACTCCTCCTTCCTGTTTTAATTTATTTTATCAGCACTTATCTTCATGAAATTTGCCCCATATTTGACTTCCTTTTCTTGAATCTACTTATCACCTCAAATAGAATGTAAGCTTCCCGAGGGCAGGGATTTTTCTGCAGCATTTACCACTCACTAAGTAAATTCTGGCCGTGCAGAGGAGGAACGTGGAGCTCACTGGGGTTAAACAGCTTGCCAAAGTCGCCTGTTGATTTGAATCCAGGCAGTTGGGCTTTAGAATCCAAAAGCCACCACTTAAAGAAACAAAACAAAACAAAACTAACAAACAAACAAAACCACACAAACCGCCCTTCTGCGCTTAGGCATGGGTTTCGTGCAGATGAAAGCCCTAGGAGACAAAACTCTAAAGTTAAAAGCAGAATTACCACAGCTACCTGGCTTCTGGGTATTAATCTGAAAAAACCGAAATGGGGATCTCGAAGAGATAATTGCCCTCCCACGGTCACTGCAGAACCATTCGCAATCGCCAAAAGGCCGAAGCTGCCTAAATGGCCATCAGTGGATGAATGGACAAGAAACACGTGGTACATGCATACGACATTATTATCCACCCTTAGGAAAGAAGGAAATCCTACCACATACTACCATATAAATGAAACTGGAGGACATATAAGTGACATAAGACCGTCACAAAGGGACAAACTCTGCATGAGTCCACTCATACGAGTTATCTGGAGTAGGTAAGCTCACAGAAATAAGGAGCAGAATGGTGGCCGTGAGGCACTGGGGGCTGTAAAGTTTCAATTATACAAGAAGTAAAGTTCTAGAGATCTCTCGTGCTTATAGTTAACAATACTGTATACTTATTTACTAAGAGGGTAGATCTCATATTATTATTATTTAAACCACAATTAAAAGTAAGTTTTAAAAACTCTTGTAGCTGCAGGTATGGCTAGATCCAGGGGCTCAACTGGTATCATTGGGTCCTAATGTCTCTTATTTTCTGGATCTGCCGTCCTGGCTCATCAAGCCAACTCCTGACCAGGCCCTGGGAGCATCAGGCTTGCGGGCTGGCTGCTCAGGAACCCAGAAGAAATGAAGACGCTTTTCTTTCCAGGAGTTCCAACAGAAATCCCAGGACTAATTCTGATTTGCCCATCTTTGGCCACATGTCTACCCCTAAATCAATCACTCTGATAAGGGGACTGCAAAGATCTGGGGGTGGCAAACCACAGCCTATGGGCCAAATCCAGCTGACTGCCTGTTTAGTATGACCAATGCATTTCGAAAGGAGCCTCATTTACCTTAAAAGGAGAAGGGACAAGGGGAGAGGGGAAATGCGTCTTTTCTAAAAGTTCTCGCACTTGCTCCTAATCCTGACCCTCACACCATGGGTACCTACAGAGCTGGTTTAGGGCCCTTCCTGCACTGTGTGTAGCCTGGTGACTATCCGGGCAGGTAGCTGGCTCTCAAGCTGTCAGACAGGTGACGTTCAGCAGTCAGTGTCCTTTAGGAAGGACCCCAGCAGTGATTCTCAAACCTGAGAGTGTATCACAATCACCCACAAGGCCTTTGAACACAGAGGCTGAAGCCACCTCTAGACTGTCTGATGCTGTAGATCTGGGTGGGACCCCAGAAATCCCACTGCTAACAGTTCCGTGGTGACACTGACCCTGCATATGGGAGGACCCCACTCTGAGGACCCTGGTTTGGAGGGTGTGCTCCAGAGCAAGCTATCTGGCTTCACCAGTCACATGATCTCTGGGCTGGTCGTTTGAGCTTTGCCCAGCCTCAGTTTCCCCGTCGGTATTATGGGAACAGCAGCAACATCCCGAGGGCTGGCGTGAGGCTTTGGTGAGTTCAACCACATTCAAGTGTTCCACCAAGGTCACTGGAGCCACTTGTTTGTGGCCGGTAGTGCTTCTGACACAAGGACAAATGCCCTTCTTTACCAGCCATCTAGGAATAATAACAACAGCCAGCATCTCATTGAACTTGGCAAAGCATTTCGGCTTACTTGGTGAAACTATGGTTCCTCTCAAAATAGGCAAATTAGATTCTTATTTTATACTGTAGAGTGGTTTGCTTTGAAAGGGCCCTGTAACTCTCCTACGGGGAGGAATATGTGTTGGGTTGGCCAAAAAGTCCATTAGTTTATTTTGTACGATGGCTCTAGCAGCGCTTATTGTCTTTAACTTAACATTATAACGGCATTTAGCTTAAATGTGGGCCATCATAGCATCAATTAAACAGCAAACTGTAAAGACAGAAAGAGATAACTGAAAATTACTCTTTTTTCCCTTTTAAAGATTTTATTTACTTATTTTTAGAGAAGGGAAGAGAGAGAGAAAGAGAGGGAGAGAAACATCGACGTGCCAGAGATACATCCATGAGTTGCCCCTCACACACCACTAACTGGGAACCTGGCCCCCAACCCAGGCATGTGGCCTAGGTGGGAATTGAACCAGCAATTCTTCAGTTCGCAGGCCGGCACTCAATCCACTGAGCCACAGCAGCCAGGGCGAAAATTCCTTTTATGGGGAGAAGATATGGGCATATGTCTTGCTGGTGAGTGTTCATGCCGAGTGGCTCTGAAAGATGAATTAAACTTGCGTGGGACCCTCGATCCCTGAGCCCTCTCAGCATGACCTCCCTCCTTCCTGGGGGACCCGGTGACCCAGGGGATCCCCCGGTACTTCTGGACTTCTGTGGGCTGCATGGGGACCATCAGGAGCGAGATGTCCACTTGGACTTGAACTGGACGCGAGCCAGCATCCGTCCGACGTGATCATTTCCCTTCTGTACCTAGCCCGCTCAGCTGTCTCTCGGTCGACACGGTTGCCACCCACCCTCCTTGGGCTCTTTTCTCATAGAAGGGAAGAAGATGGCTCTCTGCAGTTCCTTTTCCATGTCTTACGCTTCTGATAGGTATAGATCACGTCGCTAGACACCTGCTGACCTCCCTTCTCCGCGTCCCGGAGGTGCCTCTGCTCCCTGACTGACGGGCGGCCTCTGAAGCTGCTTCAGGCGCTCCCGAGGTGATTCCGCAGCTCATGACACTGCAGCCGGAGCTTCTGAGTCTCACTGTTGAGCTGCGATGTGCAGACCCGAGGCTGCTTGGGGACGGTCTCCGTCCCATCAGCGCGCCATTCATTTCATTTTCCTCACACAAGTTTTCTGGACACGTTCTGTTTTTCTCTTTCGCGTAGTTTTAAGTTAGCAGCCAAAATGAGACTCTTCAGCCCTGACCGTGAGGCTCAGATGGTTTGTCATTGTTCTGCAACGTGAAAGATCACCGGTTCGATTCCCAGTCAGGGCACGTGCCTGCGTGGTGGGCGGTCCCCAGTTGGGGTGTGCAAGAGGCAACCAAATGATGTTTCCCTTTCACATTGATGTTTCTCTCCCCCTTTTTCTCCCTCCCTTCCTTTCTCTTTAAAAATAAATAAGTAAAATCTTTAAAAAAAAGAGACTCTTCAGATCGGCTTCCAATGTAGAGGCTGAGTGATGTCTATCTTCTGTGCCGCTCTCTTCCTCTGCTTCCTCTGCTTTCAGTTGTTGACAAAGATGTTTGTGGGAACGCAGACTGGTGCAGCCTTATGACCCAGCGATTCCACTTCTGGGAATTTAGCCAAAGAACCCTGAAACACTGATTCAAAACAACATATGCACCCCTGTGTTCACTGCAGCAGTATTTACAATGGCCAAAACATAGAAGCAACCCCAGTGCCCATCAGTAGATCAGTGGATAAAAAAGCTGTGGTACATTTACATAACGGAATGCTACTCAGCCATAGAAAGAAAATGAAGTCTTACCTCCTGCGCCAGCCCAGATGGACCCGGAGGCTATTATACTAAGTGAAATTATTCAGACAGAGACAGACAAACACCATATGATTTCACTTATATGTGGAATCTAAAAAACGAAATAAACAAAATAGAAATAGATTCATAGACACAGAGAACAGACTGACAGCTGTCAGAGGGGCGGGGGAGTCGGGGATGGGTAAAAAGGTGAAGGAATTAAGTAGAAATTCATAGTATAATATGTTAGGCTGTACTACCCAGAAGGCATCTGATCTCCAATGTGATGGTTTTAATTTGCATTTCTTCAGTATGAATGAGATTGGTCATCACTTCATATATTTAGTGGGCATTCACGCTTCCTCTTTGGTGAAGTGCCCATTCAAGTATTTTGTCCATTGTTTTTTTGTTTTGTATTTTTACTGATTTGTATAAGTTCTTTATTTATTCCGGACAGTCTTCTAATAACTATAAACACTGCAATTTCCTCCCAGATGCTAGCTTATCTTTTCAATTTCTTTGTGGTGTCCCCTGATATTGTTATATTTATCAATTTGCTGTATTTTAATGTAGTTGTGTTCATCAATTTTCTTCCTTTATGGAATCTGTCTTTTGTATCTAATATATCATTTCCTAACTTGTTTATAAAAATATTTCTCCTACATTTTATCCTAAATATTTGCCTTTCATTTTTAAGTCTTTGAATGTCTGGAATAGATTTTGTTTTGTGATAGACTTCACATACCATAGCATTCGCCCTTCAGAATAGATGTTCATATAGCACATGAGGATGAGATCCAGGTTTATGTTTTTCCCTCTGCATAATTAGTTATCTTGTACCATTTATTGAATATTTCTTTAACTTCTTTTTATTGATTGATTTTAGAGAGAGAGGAAGGGAGAGAGAGAAACATCAATTGGTTGTTCCACTGATTTATGCACCCATTAGCCGCTTCTTCTGTGTGCCCTGACCGGAGATCAAACCTGCAACCTGGTGTACTGGGCAAAGCTCTCACCAACTGAGCTCCCTGGCCAGAGCCTACTGAATATTTCTTCTTCTCCACAGATCTGTGTTATTGTATAATAATAATAATTTTCTTTATCATCTGGCTATATTTCTGGGATCTTTACTCTGTTCTACTGATCTTGTATTCTCTCCCAACACCAATATCACACTGTCTCAATAGCTATAGATTTATAAAATGACCTTCAGTGTTTGGCAGGACACATTTCTCCCAAGCTGTTTTTCCACGGGAGTTTCCTTGACTCTTCATGGCCATTTGCTTGGCCATAAAGACTTTAGAGTCAGTTTGTTAAGTTCTTAGAAAACCTGATTTTACAGATTGGGTCCATGTTTTCCTAGGAATTAATCCATTTATTTATCTAAGTTTTCAAATTTATTGGCATATAGTTGTTCATAATGTCCTTGTATTTTAAAACATTGCTCCATATTTAGTTAGGGTTTCATAATACTGCTTATTTGTGCTGTTCTGTCTTTTTTCCTTGCTATTTTAGTTGAATGTTTGTCAATTTTATTAGACTTTTCAATTCTGGGCTGCCGTTGATTCTTTCTTTTGTATCTTTGTTTTCTATTTTGTTACTTTCTGCCTTCGTTTTTATTATTTTCTTCCTCTGCTTTTAAGGAGATTACTCAACTGCTACTTCTCTGATTTCCTATGTAGGATGACTGGCTAATAAGTTTCATCCTTTATTCTTGTCAATATAAGCAGTTTAAGGTCCTAAGTACCATCATAGCCGTAAACCGTAAGTTTTGTGCAGCACATTAATGATTGCCGAGGTATAATCATTTCAAAATTCAGTAAAAATGTATACTTTTAGTCATGACGTTTTCAGAAATGTGTCTTCAATTTTCCAAATATGTGGGGTTTCTGAAGTCATCTTTTTGTTATTGATTTCTCATTGTTTAGTCATAGGACACAGTATAAATATTACTCAAATGTGAAACCTGGTGCAGGGAGCTTTATTCTTTGGGCAAAGAACACAACATAATGTCGTTTATTTTTATGAGTATACTTGTTAAGGGAAGTTATTGGAACATCCAGGAAAATGATAAGAGTTCAATTTCAGGTCGGGGTTTCTCTCAGGAGACATGAGCGGTAATGAGGTTGTGGAAGGTGGGAGGAACGTCAGCTCTATCTGTAACATTGTTTCCCCTCTTACAACCTGCATTTAAAAGATTTTAAACTAATTTAATGGAACTCCACAATGCCTTGTCTAAAACTCCTGAGGCTGGATGTGCTTCAAAATTTAGAATTTTCTAGATTTTAGGAAGGTCATATGGTGCATATACCTATACTACGCAGTCCCAGTTGGACTTGGGCAGCCCCTGTAATCAAACACATTAATATGTTTGCAATAAAATGTAAGTACTGTATTCCAAACTAGGCAAACTGTTAGGATTATACAAAGCCTCCTGTCAGCTTTTGGTTCTCAGGGTTTTTAATGGTTTGCAAGTGTAAAGAAAGAGTCGTGGACTTGTAAATATTAATAATTACTAAATCTGGATGGTGTTACACAGGTCTGTTACTTTGTACTTCTTTGAATGTTTGAAATACTTCCAAATGTAAGAGTATTAAAACTTCTGTTAAGGTATTAGAAGGACCCTTCTCAAACTGCTTTCCACCAGGTAGTACATAAAAATACGTGTACGTCTGAAAAAAACAGTGGCTTTATGTAATGTGGATCTGAAAAACGTTTTTCTCTAAAAAACGACAATACTGGGAAAAGCGGTGACATCCAAATGAAGTCTATAGGCTCATTTTTTAGTTTTGACAAATACACCAGAGTGACGTTAACATTAGGGAACCTGGACCGATGGCATATGGGAGCTCAGTCCTCTTTTTGCCACTTTTCTATAATTTCAGTTACTCCAAAACAAATGAAAAATTTTTAAAGAGGGTAACATTCAGGACTGGTGAGGATATAGATGTAAGGGTTCTCACACGTCAGCTGGTGGGAGTGTCAAGTGGCTGAACACTTTTAAGGGTCTACCAGTTTCCTAGGCCTGCCGTGACAAGTGACCACAAACTGGGAGGTTTCGAACAGCAGAGATGTCGCGCCTCACAGGTTTGGAGACTCGAGGTCCGAAATCGTGGGGTCAGCAGAGCCGGGCCCTTCTCAGCAGGGCCAGGCCCTCTGAAGTCTCTAGGGGAGGACCCTTCCTGCCTCTCCCAGGTCCTGCGGACGCCTGACGATCCTACTGCCCCGAGGCTGCCAAATGCAGCCCTCCCGCCTGTCTTCACCTGGCGACCTCTTCTTCGGTCTCCAGCTGTGCGTCTCTTCTCTGCCCACAAAGACACTGACCGCTGGGTGACGGCCCCACCCTACTTCTCACTAACTGCATCCGTAGTGACCCTATTTCCAAATAAGGTCGCCTTCTGAGGTTCCGGGAAGGCGGAGTGCCTCTGGCACCTGGCACTCACAGGGGCTAGTTACTAGCGCAGTAGACAGTCCAGATTCTAGAAAACGTGCCTGCCTGTGCAAAGTTCTAGTGGACGCTGATGGGACGTTCATCGCGGGAAGGCGTTCTTATATTGGAAGTACTCGGAGGTGACCAGGGGAGGTCCTTCAGTGGGTAACTTCCCCGGGTGAAGAACGGGTCACCTGCGATTCTGCCATTCCGCGGACCCACCCAGCGCCCTGCCCCCTTCCACCCGTTCCAAACATCCCCAGTAGATCCCGTGCGGGATCCCGTTCTGGTCAAAATGGTTTACACAACCACGATTCGAGGAGTCCAGTGTCGCAGGCGGGGCCCTGCCCCTGTGTGACCACAAGGAGGTTATTTATGGGGGATGGAGACGACTCTCGGGGAAGATGAAAGCTTTGACGGTAAAGGAAAGCAGAAGCTCAGAGAAGCAGGTTTCTCCTTAGAGCAAGGACTCTCCAGATAGGATAAATCATGGGGGGCCATTAAACCTTCAAGGAGAGTGCTCGTAAACCTCCCCTCGGATGCACGAAGCGCATTCTCTCCCGGGCCGGCCTGTGGGGCGGGGGGACTCCCAGCTTCTCCCTAACCACCAGCTAGTCACAAGTTAACACCCTTGGGCTCTCTGCCGAGGGCACTGAAGCAGAAAAATCACTTCCAACGTCATTCCTTGGGGTGGCCAACGGTCCCTGTTTGCCCGGGACGGCAGGATTTCCTGAGACTTGACACCTGGACGAAGTGGTCACCCTGTATCCTCTGTACCTTGGGGACTAGCAAAGCCTGTGGCTCAGTAGGGAAACAGAACTTTTTTCATATTTAGCTACCAGTTACTACCCGGGCTCAGGCAGGATAACTCTTGACTTGCTTTTTCTCCTCTGATCCATGCAACCAAATGGGGGTGACAAAACTGAGGCTCGGGAAGCTGAATGACTTGCCCAAGGTCATACACTCTGACAGTATATGCTTTGTTTTTCTTTTCTTTTTTCTTTTCTATTTTTATATTAAACCCTCACCTGGGGAATATGTTTATTGATTTTAGAGAGGAAGAGAGAGAGAGAGAGAGAGAGAGAGAGAGAGAGAGAGAGAGAGAGAGAGAAACATCGATCAGCTGCCTCCTATACATGCCTCAACCAGGGATCAAACCCACAATGTAGGTATGTGCCCTAACCGGGGATTGAACTTGCAACCTTTTGGTGCGCAGATGATGCTCCAACCAACTGAGCCACCCAGCCAGGAACCTTCTCCTTTCTTAATCTGTCTCTTGCACAGATGAGAATTTCTGGGGTTTCTAGAAGCTTCCCACAAAAAGCCTTGGAAGCAAGCGTACTTCCCTTGTTTACCAGGGGCATGGGAGCCCTGTTCCAAGAGGCGTCGGACTTGCAGCTGAATTGTGTATGCGTGTTAAAGAGTTCAGTCTGATCTTCGATAACTGCTTGGACTTCTTCATCGGCAAAGGCTACATTGGAAGAATGGTCAGTAAGTCACTCACAGACGCCTATCGGCTGTGGTTGCCCAAACTTCATACTGCCGGCCTCACTGCTGGGGAGCACCTGAGACATGGCGGGGTGAGAGTTCCCCACTAAATCTAGGATGTTTCAGAGTCCAGGGTACCTGCGGTCAAAGGAATAGCCTGGCTTCCCCTAAGTTCCCTCCAGAGGAGGGACATGGTGTCGCATCTGTATGGGCTCATAGGTCATTTTTATTGAGGCTTGCTGTGCTCCATGCAAGGTCCTGTTCATTCCCTTCTCACACCTAACTATCTGTGAAATAGATGCGGTCATTATTCTGGCTCAGAGAGGAAACTGAGGTGTGGGGGAACTTGAGAGATTCATCCAGAGCAGTGGTTGTCAACCAGGGGCAGCGTCGAGGACGTCACAGAAAGGGCAGCCCAGGAGGGTGCAGGCTTTGTGTCTGTTTGGAGCTGGAACAGTGCTGCATACAAAATAGGTGTCCAGGAAATATTTGTTGAATGAATGAAGGAACAACGAACGAACGAATACCAAGTGCCATTCCCTGCCTGCCTGGTCCTCTCATTCAACCCTCAGAATTGTTCCAGATGTCGCTACTGCCATGCTCAGTCTCAGTGAACAGATGAGGAGGCCGGGTACAGAGAGGAGAGGCCGCATGCCACGGTCACACAGCCGGACGGTGACTGACTGGGCCTCCCATGGGAGGTGGCCCAAGTTTAAATTCTAACTGCATGCCTCACACCAGAGCCTCCAAATTCAAAAAGAACTTCCAACAAACAGCCCCCGCCAGGTAACTCAGTTAAATAGAGCGAAGCCCTGATGTGCCGAGGTTGCGGGTTCGCTCCCCTGTCCAGAGCACATACAAGAACCACCAACAAATGCATGAATTTCTCAGCCTCGCATGAATTTCTCAGCCTCACATAAATTTCTCAGCCTCGCGCTCGCTCTTTCTCTTTCTCTAAAAAAAAAAAAAAAATCTATCAATAAAAATGTTTTGAAAAAGCCAAAAAAACCACTTTCGGGGTTCACGTACAGTAACTTCCCTCACTGTCCTGGAGTTTATGAGTATAAGTCCGTTTTTTAGCACTGACCTCTCTTTTTGGGGAAAAAAGAAAGTTTGGCCCCAACAGATGCCACAGACCATCCCAAGTGCTTCAGAGACAGCTCGAGAAAAGGCCCCGGTGGCAAAGCTCTGCTGTGATTGGAAAGAAAAAGTTGAAAATATTTCGTAGCTGGCTATGTAATATTTCGTAGACGCCAGGAGCGACACAGGTCCCTCCCCAGGGACCCCCGTCCGCCTGAAAATGTTAACGAAGCCTTTTCAAGATGGGGGCTCTGTATTGTATTTTTATTTTATGACGTTTTAAAAAATATTCCAGAGGAGAGAATTCAGAGTAAAAATGAGGCAGGTTTTTAGGGCTCCTTTTTATCATTAGCATTTGGTAAAAAACAGCCTTAATGAGGTGTTAAGAGTCATCCTGCAGCCTATTGTGGAGGAGGCCTGGGAGCTCATAAACTCCTGAAAAGCCACAGGGCAATTTATGATCCCGGGTACCACCCCTTCCTGACAGGGCTTCGGAGGGAGCATCTTTAATTCTGGGGCTGCTTCCTGCAATTTACACGCTCAAGCTGCTTCAGCCACAAACTGAATTAAATCTTATTAATTAAATGTCCGCGAGGACCCTGCTCGCCCAGCGCCAGGCTGCTCTTCACCAGCCTCTGAGAAACTCTGGCTCGTCCCCCCACTCCACCCCGCGGGAGTGCCGCTCTGCCTGCAGTTGGGATAGAAAGCTTCTAGAGATTAACTGTTTGCATTTCTCCCCTGACTGGTGAGGAATTTAACAGTGATGCTGCTGGGAAGAAAAAAAAAAAAAAGTAACAAGGTTTGCTGCTCAGCAGGGAGAATTCCCTGACAAATAAATCCAATAGGTATTTTCCTCATCAGTCAACATTCTTCCTGAAATAGGCCTCATTTAAGGGGGGTTTCTTCCTGCCTGCCCCCCCCCCCATAAAGACATGATGTCTATCAGCGATGGAAAACAAATCTATGATGAGGACAGGCACTTCAGATTTCATCTTGGAATCTATAATTTTAAGGAAAAAAGGAAATAATTTAATCCTTCATGTCTTCTTCATGTAACTTTTTTAAAAAAGGAAAACCCATATGTTTCAATATATACTGACCCTGCCCAACTTTACTTAATTAACTCTTACAACTGGTCAACAACCCTGTTATTATTTAAGTCAAAATTCTTTAAGGGACTAGATTGTAAATATTCTCACCCCCAAAAATGATAATTATGCGACATGATGGAGGGCTTAGCTAAGTTATGGTAGTAAGTGTGTTGCAACGTATACATGTATGCAACCAACATGCTGACATCTTGATCTTACACATTGTTATACGTCAATTATATCTCAATAGGAAAATCTTTTAAAATTTTTATTTAGTTATTTTTAGGGAGAGAGGAAAGGCGGGAGAAAGAGAAACATCGATCAGTTGCCTCCTGCACACCCCCAACTGGGAATCTGGCCTGCAACCCATGTGCCCTGGCTGGGAATCGAACCATCAGTCTTTTGGTTCACAGGCTGGCGCTCAACCCACTGAGCCACACCAGCTAAGGCAGAAAAGTCTTATAACTAAATCTTAGCCTGTTATTTTTTTCACTGCTAGTAAGTTGTAATATCAGCATTTTACACAATCTCTATTTGGTTTTCAGTTTCTTTTAATGGAATACAATTTATATTTAACTTGCAAATATATGTTTATATTTCCCTTGAGTGAAATCTAAAGAGAAAGAATAGTGTACAAATTATATATTTTGTCATGCAAGATTTTATGGTGTTTCCAGAATCTGACTGGATAAATAATTCAAACGTGAAATCTATGTTTGGTTCCTTGGTCCTCTGGGGAGATGTCATGGGAGAAAACACCCACTAGACTTGGTGTTAAAAGGCCAGAGTAAAAGTCCTATCCTGACATTCAGCAACAGTGTGGCCCTGAGCCCATCTGGTCACTCACTGTCACTGACCTTAAATATCCTTATTACTAAAATAAAACCAATAATAGCTATGTGGCTAATTGTTAAATTATCATTGCTGTTTATTGTAACTGACAGTTATTTAATTGGGTGTAAACTATGAGCAAGGTGCTGTGAATGCACCGCGTCGGGTAACGGCAGAAATAACCTATAACGCAGGAGGGACCGTTATAAGCACACTCCTGTAACAGGTAAGGATCCCGGGCCTCTGAAGGGGTAAGTGATTTACCCACGGTCCCGCAACCTCCAAATGGCAGAATTGTGATTTGATCCAGGGACATGTAATAGCAAAAACTGTCCCCCAAATCACTTCTGAGTAAAGCTGCCTCCCTGGGATGATGTAAATGAGATGGTGAGCTGTAAAGCCATCTCTAAATGCCTGGTTAAGACAGATGTGCCAAAACATCACAGATTTTTGAGGAGAAGAAAAGGGTACTGGGGATCATCAAATTAAATAACCAGGTTTTAGAATGATGAGGCTGAGAGTCCACCCTGCGTCACAAACTAGGAAACAGATTTCAGATGAGAGGAAAGATCCCCAGCTGCCCTCAAGACTTACTGCAGTGCTGTGGTTAAAAACTCAGACTTGAGAACCAGAAGCCTGGGTTCAAATTTGAGCTCCATCAATTGCTAGCTGTGTGACTCCAGGGCAAGGTACATAAATTCTCTGTACCTGACTTTCTGCATCTGTGACATCCTATGGATGAGAGTAATTACAGAAGAATCAAATGAGTTTAAAACACACACAATGCTTAAGACAGTGGCTAACATATGGTCACATATACCTTTAAATGCATCATTATTCTAGCCACCACTGATATTCTTAAAAACCATACCATTCCTAGCTGATGAATTGAACTTACAAAGAAATCCATAGATACCATAATCAATTCTGTCCTTTTATAAACAGCTAAGGATGAATGAACCTGTACAAATAATCACTAATCTGATCATTTCACTGCTTGCTTAACATCTAGCCATAAAATATTTGCAAATCATATATCTGAAAAGGGGCTAGTATCCAAAATATATAAAGAACTCTTACAAGTTTAATTTTATTGTTTTTAAGACAAGTAACCTAATTAAAAATAGGCAAACATTTTAATAGGCATTTCTCCAAAGAAAATATATAAATGGCCAATAAGCACACGAAAAGATGTTCAACATCACTAGTCACTAGAGAAATACAAATCAAAACTGCGAGATACCATTTCACACCATCTACAGTAGCTAGGACTAAAAAAATAGTAACAAGTATCGCTGAGGATCTAGAGAAATCAGAATGCTCATGCCTTTCTGGTGGAATGTAAAATGGTGCAGTCACTCTGGAAAAGGGTTTGGTAGTTCCTCAAAATGTTAAACAGAATTTCCATTGACCCAGGAATGTTACTCACCGGTATACATATAGTCAGGAGAATAGAAAACATATGTGTGCACAAGAAGTTGTACATGAATGTTCAGAGCAGCATTATTCTTAATAGCCCGAAATTGAAAATAATCCAGATATATATCTACTCATGAATAGATAAATAAAGTAGGGTATAGCCATACATTGGAATATTATTCAGTCATGAAGAGGAATGAAGTAGACTAATGGAACAGAATAGAGTCCAGAAATAAACCCATGTATACGGTCAACTGATCTTCATCAAGGGTGCCAGGACAACTCACTAGGAAAAGAATAGTCTCTTCAACAAAACATAAGACCTGAAACTACAAGACTCCCAGAAAAAAATATGGAGGAAAAGCTACATGGCATCAGAAGGGGCAATGCTTTCTTACATATGACACCAAAGCACAGGTCTCAAAGGCAAAACAGACACAAAGGACTACACCAAACTTAAAGAATGGAAAGGCAATGCACAGAATGAGAGGAAATATTTGCAAGCCACATACTGGATAAGGGGTTAATAACCAGAATACATAAAGAACTGCTATAACTCAATAACAAAAATGAATAAACTGGTTAAAAAAAAATGGGCGAAGGACTTGAGCAGCAGACATTTCTCCAAAGAAAACATATAATATACATTGTCCAGAAGCATATGGAAGAGAGCTCATGTCACTTAATCATCAGGAAAATGCAGATCAAAACCGCAGAGGTACATTCCGTACTCATTATAGTGGCCACTACCAACCCCCGACCCCAAAAGAAAATAACAAGTATTGTTGAGAACGTCGAGAAATTGAAGCCCTTACGCACTTCTAGTGCGACTGTAAAATGGCATGGCAGCTCCTCAAAAAAGTTAAAAGTGGAACTACCATACAATCCAGCAATCCCAGTTCTGGGTATATATATATCCTAAAGAATTAAAAATAGCATCCCAAAGAGATTTTCACACACCCATGTCCATTGCCACGTTATTCACAGTAGCCAAGATGTAGAGGCAACCTAAATGCCCATCAAGGAAGGGACGGATGGATAAAGAAAGTGTAAATACATACAATGGGATATTATTCAGCCTTAAAAAAATAAGAAAGAAACCTTGCCATGTGCTGCAACATGGATGGACCAGGGGGAGGGGGAGGCACCGTGCTAAGTGAAATAAGCCAATCACAGAAAGACAAATATTGCATGATCCCATTTCTAGGAGGCGTCTATAGTAATAAGACTCATCAAATATAAAGTAGAAGGGTGGTCGCCAGGGGCTGGGGGGAGGGGAACACAGGGAGTTGCTATTTAACAGGTACAGAGTTTGTGTCATACAAAATGAGGAAGTTTTAGCCATCAGCTGTACCACAACGAGCTACAGTTAACAATAGTGTCATGCACACTTCAAAACCGGTGGACGGTAAATTTTTAAAAAAGAGAGAGAGAGAAACAGTGATCAACAAACAAAAAGGAATGACGTACGTAATACCTGCTACAGCATGGGTGAGCCTTCAAAATATTATCCTCAGTGAAAGAAGCCAGACAAGGGATAGTATATTATATAATATCATTTGCATGAATTGTCCAGAATAGGTGAGTCCAGAGAGACAGAAATGGATTAGCTGCCAGGACCTGGAGGGAAGGGACAATGGGGAGCCACTGCTGATGGGTCCCCCCTAACATACTTCTCTCCCCCCTGAGGCACATCACGGCCTTCCGGTGCTTAGGAACAGTAGCCGGCACTTCAGCGGTATGCTTGTGCGATGCTGAGCAAGCTCCTGCCTCCACTCCCTCCCCTGTAGAATGGGGGTAACAGATGTAAAACTGGGAGGATCAGGAGAGTGCCTGAAGAGTGTAGTGGGAGGCGGTGATGTCGTAAAAGGTGAGCCGCTGGCTTTTAAGAGGAAGAACACCTAACATTCATTAAACCTTTGTTCTGTTTCAGGCAGTGTGCACTGTATTCTGTAATTCACGTGGCAATTTTAATGGAAATATCATTTCAGAGAGCCCTCTCTGCAACATCTGCTCTAAAGGAGAACCTCTCCCAACCCACTTCTCTTTCTTTCTTTCTCTCTCTCGTTCTCTTTTTCTTTCTTTCTTTTTCTTAACTGCCAAGAACCCAGATCATGACTTTCAATTGCTTTATTCAAATTTCTATTTTGGTCTCCCTTCACCGCTAGAATGAAAGTCCCAAAAGGACAGGCACTGTATTCTTCTTGTTCCTCTGTGTACCCCCAGCACAGTGTCAGGCACATAGTAGGTGCTCAATAAATACGCGTTAACTGACTAAATGAATGAACGTCAGCATTGGTGTCTGACGAGTCCTCACTCTTAACACGAAGCTGTGTTTCACCCGTGTCCCCCACCGAGGGGTGGGTGGTGGTCATGATTTCAAGCAGCACCACGCAGTATGTCAGCCACTAGCCACACGTGGCTATTTCAGTTTAACTTTAAAACAACTCAAGTTAGATAAAATTTATAATTCAGTTCCTCAGGCACATGCGCACATTTCAAGTACTTAGTACCCGTGAGTGGCTAACAGCTTGGAGACGGTCTGGATATCAAACATTTCCATTATCACAGAAAGTTCTATTGACAGAGCTGATTTATTTTAGGTCAGCGAGTCTCAACTGGAGATGATTTGTCCCCCAGGGGGCCAATGTCTGGACACATTTTGGGTTGTCACAACTTGGGGGATGCAACCAGCGCCCAGTGGGTGGAGGCCAGGGATGCAGCTAAACTAATCCTACAGTGTCCTGGGCACACACCCCTGCCCCCCCCCCCCCCGTCCCCCAGTAAAGAACTACCTGGCTACAACTGTCAATAAAGTCAAGGTTGAGAAACATGGTTCCCAGAAGGGCACCTGGGTGCCAGTTTTGCTGTTTGAGCAGAATGCCAAATTTCCTAGGACTTGGTTGGGTTCCTTTGTGATTCAAAGCCTGATGATGATTTTTTCAGGGTATGTGGCGTGAAGTCCAGTTTCTGGCTTAAATTCCTGGGATTCCTCTTTGTATATGGAATAGAATATTACCATCCGGAAATCATTGCCCAGCTGTTTTTCAGCACCCACACTGCTCTGTGACTATGGCGAGACCCCTCGAACATGATCCACACACTTCAGCCCGAAAGCGGTTTCCAAGGCCAGCTTGCTCTAGATCGAGGCTCTGTAAACTACAGTCCGCAGGCCAAGTCTTCCCACGAGCTAAAAATGGTTTTTACATGTTTAGATGGTTGAGAAACAATCAAAAGAATATTATTTTTATGGCACATGCAAGTTACATACATTCAAATTCTGATGTCCTTAGAGAGAGTTTTATTGGCATGCAGTCGCCACCAACACTTACTTAAATGCTGTCGTTGGCTGCTTTCACGCCACAGCACAGAGAGGCGTAGTCTCTGTCCGTAAACGGTGTGACCTGCAACGCTGAAAATATTCACTCTTTGCCTCTTCTGCAGAAAAAGTGTGCTAATTCCTGCTCCATTACCCTGAAGAGCGTGGTGGATTTTTCTTTACTTTTCCCCCTTTGTTTTTTATATTCTTTCTTTCTTTCTTTCTTTTTTTTTTTTTTAACGATCGTAATTATCCTGACTATTTGCGGGCGTAGGCTCAGACCAGTGGGCCAAACGGAGAGCGGGAGGGGATTAGCTGTAATAATGCAGTGCGCTCTCTCGTGTGAAAGATGCTCCTTCGATGCATTCAGGAAACAAAGGCCCGGTGGTCAATGATTCCTCTGGGTATGAAAGCAGAAGCGGGCTGAGTGCTTTGGTTCGTTCTGCAGCACAAATCATACAGTTACTGAATACCCCGGCCCGGCAGTCTTCTTTTAAAGCCTAACTCCGCGACCTCACAAAAATAATTGCTGGGAAACCAACGGACTCAGCCCTCTGCCTTCATTTGCCCACCAAGCGGCTCATATTGTTTATGGAAAAGTGGGAGGGGGTGGGGAGGAGAAAGAACACAATTTGGACAGAGAAGATGGATGTATTGAAAGGATTCCAGGGATTTTGTCCTTGCTTTATAATTGGAGTCAGGATTTCCCTTTTCACACAGGGCATTTCCCTGGGCTCCTGAGCCTGGAAGTCCCGTTAAGGAAGGTCTTTCTCACTGGGTTGGCACCTGGCTTTTGCAATCCTGCCATTTTTTCATGAGGATGAATATTACAACTTGTCCAGTGAATGGGCTTTTTCAAATTCTGAGATTGCCTTTCACTGGAAAGAAAAAAAAAAGAAGTTGATTAAAAATGATGACTATGCTTTGGGGACAATTGTGACTTTTTTTTTAAGTCCACAAGAATTTTCACTCTGGGTGTATCCCTCACCAGTGGTTTTCAGTTTGCCTTGGAATTTTACTTTCAGAAATGGCAGATTGCATCTTGGAAGAACCGCCCCCCCTCCGCTCCCCCCAGAAACCTTATTTTGTTCTATCCCCTCATTCTAGAAAACATATGACCCTGTGTTTACAGTGGGGGGGTGGGGGGGGTCACACTCAGTGACTGAGAGACGGCCTTGGTGGCAACAACATAAGGAGACTTTCTAGCCCTCTGATTTTGTAGAGTTAAAGCCTACATTGGCTGCAGCTGATAGAAAAAAGGAAAGATATATATATAAAAAAAAAATGAAAGCAAGACTTGGCAGACCACACCCTGTTGGTTAGACCCCTCAGAAGGAACCGTTGAGGCCTCTTTAAGAAAATACTTAACCACTCAATCAGTCCAACCATCTGATAACTGCTATCTCCTCTCCTGGGACTGAGACTCCTTTTGAGGGCTCTCTGCATTCCAATCACAGAGCTCCTCCTAGGTAAGCACGTCGGGGGAGAAACAAAAATTCACGAGTCTCAGCTTCTGCACTCACGGAATGTTCTTTTCACAATGGGAGGAAGCTAGTTAAGCTGGGTGGGGGCTGGGTGGGGGTTGGGTGGGGGGCTGCGGAGGTAGTTGCAAATCTTTAAAAGCGAGCGGCACAGTGTCCAGTTTGCGTGGAGCGCACACACAAGGAAAGGTGAAGTACGTTTTTTTTTTTCTGGCTAAATGGTTGAGAAACCTTCAAAAGAAGATTATTTCATGATGTATGAAAACTAGATGAAATTCACATTTTCATTGTCCATTAAGAAAACTTCATTGTAATGCCGCTTCCAGCCTCTGATAGCAAAGCAAAGAAATCCTGCAGGAGAGGGAAACACAGAGGAAGAACTGGCTACTCTAGTCTCCATTTTTAGCTACCCATCACGCAGGAGGAACTAAATTGTGTGTAAGTGAAGCTTTCCTATTAAAATCCTCTCCTCCAACAGTCTTCTATAAAGTGGAAGAGAAACAGAATGATCAAAGTAAAAAGTTAATAAATAGGAATAGCCTGGCACACAGTAGGTGCTCAAAAAAACCTTAGCTATTATTTTTATTCTTTTTTTTTAAAAACACTTTATTTATGCATTTTTAGAGAGAGGGGAAGGAAGGGAGAAAGACAGGGAAAGAAAGATCATCGTGTGGTTGCCTCTTGCAGACCCCGAACTAGGGACCCAGCCACAACCCAGGCGTGTGCCCTGACTGGGAATCAAACCGGTGACCCTCTGGTTTGCAGGTCAGCACTTAATCCACTGAGCCACACCAGCCAGGGGTTATTCTTATTCTTAATGAACTTATTGTTAACAGCAATTTTTCCTTTCCTTGACCATCTTTCACTGAGAGCAATTTGGCAGTAGTCATCAAATTACAAATCAATATGTACTTTGACCCAGTATTCAATTAATAGGAATTTATCCCACAGGTTAACTCCCAGGCCATGTGTCCAGCAATTCATGTTTTTGTTTTGCGTTCTGTGTACCTGTGTAATTCTTTCAGCTCTGGATGTGGATTTATTTTTATCCTGCTTTGGGTTCATTTATTTTTTATTTTTAAAATTTTTTTTAGGTTTTTTAAAATATTTATTTTTAGAGAAAGGGGAAGGGAGGGAGAGACGGAGAGAAACCTCAATGTGTGGTTGCCTCTCATGTGCCCCCAACTGGGGACCTGGCCTGCAACCCAGGCATGTGCCCTGACTGGGAATCGAACCAATGACCCTTTGGTTTGCAGGCTGGCGCTCAATCCACTGAGCCACACCAGCCAGGGATGCTTTGGGTTCATTTAGTTTCCTGCTTCTGCCACGTGATAGTTCTCATCAGATTTTGAAAAATTTTGGCCATTATTTCCTCAAATATTCTTTCTGCTCCCTCCTCCTTTCCTCCGATTCTGAGACTGAACTTACACAGATGTTAGACTACTTGATATTGTCCCAGAGGTCACTGACTCTGTGCATGTTTTTCAATCTTTTGCCTTCTCTGTCCTTCAATCTGGATAGTTTTTTATTGCTATTTTTCGTGTTTACTGAGCTTTTCTTCTGTAGTGTCTGATCTCCTGTTAATATCATCCAGTGATTTTTCCATTTCAGATATTACATTTTTCATCATTAGCTGTTCCATTTAGTTCTTTTTTAGTCTTCCATTTCTCTCCTTACTGTTCACGTTTTCCTTGAAATATCTAAACAGAGTTATGACAGCTGTTTCAATGCCCTTGTCTGAAAATTCCATCATCTTCAATTCTGAATCTGTTTCTGTTGACCACTATTTTTCCTGTTTATGGGTCATATTGGCCCATCTAGTAATTTTTTATTAGGTGCTGGACATTGCTATTTTAAATCGCTGAATATCTGCCTTTTGTAGGCTTCCTCAAAAGAGTGTTAGACTTTGTTCTAGCTGGCAGTTAGAGTTCTTGCACATCTTTGGGGGCTTGTTTCTTAAGCTTTACTAGGGCGGATAATTAAGACGTGGCCCTTTTGTGGTCTCTCCTCAATATCCTGGGAGATCAATGAGAACACTCCTATTGGGCTGCTAGGAACTCCAAAAATGTCATGCCCTTAGATATGAGAATTGCTCACCTTATAGCTTCTCAGTCACACTTTCCCCAGTCTTGTGGAATTTCACCCGTGCACACACATCTTAGTATTCAGCAAAGACTGCCAGGGACTCTTAGGGAGTTGATTGGAGCTCTTTCTCCGCATTGCTCCTTTTGCTCTGAAATTCTGTCCAACAACTTCCAGTCACTTCAGACTTGCTGAATTCCAATGTCTGTCTTCTGAGCTCAGGGAGACACCCACACGATGCAGATCCTTCTCTGTCCTCTGCATTCCTGCCTCCAGCCAGAAACCCAGCCATCACAGGTTCTGTTAATTTGTTTCCTGTTTTTCAGGCAACCCAGGCTTGCTCTTCCTACTGCCCAATGTCTGAAAAACGTGGGCTCCATAACTTTTGTGCATTTTCTTAATTAAGCAGTGAGGATAAATCCCGTCCCTGGTACTCCATCATGGCCAGAAGTGCAGATTGTGTACGTACCACCTATTTTAATATTTTAAAACAGTGAGGTGCTTGAGAAGCATTGTGTTAAAATACTCGATTCATCAACAACATTTTTATGAATGAACAACTATTTACTTTCTCTATACGTCTGGCTTTTATGGTTGTTATATTTGTTTCTCATGGGCAATCACGATATGCTTGTTGTCTAGGTAGTATGTTTCTTGGGGTCATAGGTCATTTGGGTTGAAAAGATGTTAGGAGTTTTAACCTATGAATTTTGTGGATGGGAAAACTGATCCCAACGTGGGGCCACTTCTTCATTTGGCTCTTGGCCCATCAAACACTCAATGCTTCCTGCTGTAGAGGACAAATGGGCTATGTCAGACTTACTAAGAGAAGGCATATAAAAAATAATGGGACTTCCAGCCAAGGTGGAGGTCTAGACAGACGCGCTGTGTCTCCCTCCACAACTAAGAAGGAACACAACTACCTCAAAACTAGAGACAACCAGAAGTTCCAGAAAATGGAGCTTCATGGAGTCCAACAAACAAAGATATAAAGAAATACTCATCCAAACAGGTAGGAGGGGCAGAGCCGGGGCAGAGAGGGACACAGCGTGGTGGTGGCAGCAGCGGCGGCAGAGGCAGGCTGGCGGAAAGCGCAGTCACATGTTTTAAAAAATCGGGAGGGACACCTGGGGAGCGCTCCCAGCACGAGACCAGACCTTGCAGCTCACGGTCCCAGTGCTGGGGAAAATCAAGCCTCATTGCCTCTGACTGTGCAAACCTGTGGGGGCTGGGGCGGAGGAAGAAACTGCCGGTCTCTCAGCAGAGTCCACTTATTTAAAGGGCCCCCATGGACCTAGAATGTCCGCAGATCCACCCACTCTGGGAATGATGGCCAGGGCAGCAGCTAGAGGGGCGCCAGTCCCATATGGAAGGGAGAAGTGCCTGGAAAAAGGGTGAGTGCTGAGCAAGTGGCATTGTTCCCTCTCAGACCCCTCCCCCACATACAGCGCCACAAGGTGGCGACCCATTGGTCGCCCTGTACTGACGTATCCCTAAGGCTCTGCCCCTTACAACATAACAGGAACGACAGCTCTACCTAAGACACAGAGGCAAACAAACACAGGGGCCTGTCAAAATGAGGAGACAGAGAAGTGTGGCCCAAAAGGGGGAACGGATCAAGGTTCCAGTGGGAGAACTAAGCGACAAGGAGATAGCCAACCTAACAGATGAAGAGTTCAAAAGACTGGTGATAAAGATGCTCACAAGGTTGACAGATATGCTTGAGTTCAACAAATGCATAAGGGAAGAAGTGAAGGCTATGCTACGTGAAACAAAGGAAAATCCACATAAAACCAATGGTGAAGGGAAGGAAACTGAGGTTCAAATCAATGATTTGGAACATAAGGAAGAAAGAATTGAAAAAAATGACGAGAGGCTTAGGAACCTCTGGGACAACTTTAAACGTGCCAACATCCAAATCATAGGGGTGCCAGAAGGAAAAGAGGAAGAGCAAGAAACTGAAAACTTATGTGAAAAAATAATGAAGGAAAACTCCCCACATTTGGCAAAGGAAATAGACATACAAGCCCAATAAGCACAGAGAGTCCCAAACAAGCTAGATCCGAAAAGGACCACACCAAGACACATCATAATTAAAATGCCAAAGTTTCAAGATAAAGAGAGAATCTTAAAAGCAGCAAGAGAAAAGAAGAGAGTCACCTACAAAGAAGTTCCCATAAGACTATCAACTGATTTTTCAAAAGAAACTTTGCAGGCAAGAAAGGACTGGCAAGAAGTATTCAAGGTGATGAAAAGCAAGGACTTACAACCAGGATTACTCTATCCAGCAAAGCTATCCTTTGGAATGGAAGGGCAGATAAAGTGCTTCCCAGACAAGGTAAAGCTAAAGGAGTTCATCATCACCAAGCCATTATTATATGAAACGTCAAAGGGACTTACTTAAGAAAAAGATCAAAAGTATGAACATTAAAATGACAACAAAATCACAGCCATCAACAACTGAATCTAAAAAATAAATACAAAATCCAACTAAGCAAACCAGAATAGAAACAGAATCATAGGTATGGGGATCATTTGGAGGGTTATCATCTGGGAGCGGGAAGGGGGAGAAATAGGGAAATGGTGCAGGGACTAAGAAGCATAATTGGTTGGTACAAAATAGACAGGGGGAAGTTTAGAATAATATAGGAAAGGGTGAAGCCAAAGAACTTACATACAGGACCCATGGACATGAACTAAGGGGCATCGGATGCTGGAGGGAAGGGGGTACTGGGCAGAGGGGAGCAAAGGGAAAAAAGCTGGGACTACTGTAACAACATAATCAATAAAATATACTTTAAAAAATATATATATAAATTCAGCCACTTCAAAGTGGTGTCAAAGCTGCCATCCAGAGGAACTGTCTTGCTCGTCTTATGCCTCAAACCTTCGGAATGTGAAAACAGAGCAAAGTAACGTCTGGTCTGGGCCCAAAGCAATACTGTGTGCCAAAGAACTGTTTGCAGAGATAAGAAGAAAGCAGATATTATGACGACGGACTGATGGCTACTGGACTGAAAATTAAAAACATTGTTCAGAATCAGCTTATCTGCACCCATAGAAACACCTGTCTCCTGTCCTTGTAATTGTTCCCCTTCCCTTTCTCGTAAGGGCCCGTCGCCTTTCTCTCCTAATTGAAACATTATTTGGGATTCTGCCTGAATCAGTGTTTCCCAAATAGCTATTATTTTGATCTCAGATAAATGCTGCTGCCTCTCACTCTGGCCTTCTACTTTTAGGTAAACAGGGTGATTCCCTTGAAAGGTAAGAAATACGTTAGTTTATAAAGTTTACAAAGCCTGATGGAAAATACAGCAGACTAGTCATGGTGGCTTTCTTGAGGACAGGCTGCCGGACTTCGACTTTTAACACCCTACAGTCACACAGCTCTTGAATTTTTAAATAATGAAAAGAATTTATTTTGAATTAATAAAATAATAAACCCTAGGAAAGAAAACCCAGTTTGGAAATTCCCAATTACTCAGAGCTGAAGAACATGATGGGAGGACAAATCCGAGAGATTCTCCTGGGAGATTTACCAGAATTTCAAGGACACCAAGGAAAAGGATGGCGCTGCCAGGCTTAGAGTCACTCAACTGGGGCTCTTGGCAGATAAATTTGGAGAATAACCTTCACAGCTGATGGCAAGGGCGAGCTGACCGCTAACGCTCTGCTGTTCTGGTGGGTTCAAAGCCCTAGGACAGTGTCTCCTTAGGTTGTATCCTCAGTGCTTATCACGAGGACTAGCTCAGCATCGTCATGCAGGACAAGCCCTTCATTACCAGGAATTCAGCACCCACATTTAAACACGGGCTTTGTGAGGACCAAGATACAGCCAAGATTTTTTTTTTTTCAAGAATACTCTAAATACAAAGGAAGGCAATACGTTTTTTGTCTTACAATTATCAGCCCCTCTCCACCCCGAAGTCTAATATCTGCTATATCTGTATCAACATCAGTGAGGACCGCCATTAGGGGAAGGAACTGAAATCTCTCTCTGTCTTCAGGATGATGCAAAGAAGTGGAATGCTGTTAGTCTAAAGACACCTGACACCTTAAAGGTAGATTTATTCTCCGTGCTAACTCTGGCTCAGGAGTCCCAGGGAGTGCTCCGATTGGCTCAGTGTGATCCCTGTTTCAGCTCTGAACCAACCAGGGAGGCAGTGTTGGTAGCAGGCAGTGAAACGGAGTTCTCTAATGGGCTGATGTATGAGCGGCGGGTACGGGATACACAGTAAGGCACCTTGACTGGCAGGATCCCCGTGAGTGGGGAGAGAGTCCTCCAAAGGAAGCTGATGGTCATGGAAGGAGACCTTGTGGGCAAACAAGAGCGATCTATTGCACAACTTCAGTGGCTCCTGTTCTCACAGAGCCGCACAGACGTGCATATCCTTCTCCCTTGCATGCAATTCCAAAAATGTTCTCACAGCCACGCAGGGTTCATGTGTAGCAAAGCCGACTCACCTGACCGCAACAGCAGGGGCCTCAACATCCGAGGGTATCTCTGGGTGATGCGCCTTCCTCTGCTTCAGCCTGGAAGTGGCGGATCCGGAGCGGTCAGCTTAGGATCAAATAATAAATTTATTATGATTAATAACAGACTCCACCTTGTGGACTCCAGTTATGTATCTCCACACAGCATAGAGCGATCGGTTGTACATAACGTGGAGGCATAACCAGGGAACAGGAATCCAATCATCCTACGGATGGTGACCGAGTCCCCTCCGTGGGCCAGGTCCTTGCTCTTTAAATCCTTAGGTCTCAGGGCCTTCGTCATAGCATGGGTGCGATGCTTCTCTGAGGAATTAGAGGCCACGCACACCGAATGTTTAACACCGTGCCTGGCACCCAGCGTTAGTGTCACTCCACCATGCCTGGCGTCTCTCAGGTAGGCAGCCTCTGAGTGTTAAGTCCGCAGCCGTATGTGTGGGATGCCAGGAAGCTACGACTCAGGCCTCCCCCATAAGGCGTCTCTCACTTGAACACCAGGTTAGGAAAGTTCCAGGAGGTGGGCCATAGGGCGCATGTCCATTAGCCACGCCCCGTTCTCTGTCACAGAGCTTCACTTTATTAAGCTGCTCCAGTCTTCTTCTGTTATCAGACTGTTTTTCTCCCCTTTGCAGGATTTTTGGGTTTCCAGACAACTGTCTGATTGTTTTCCAGATCAAACAGGCATCACTACGTGGTAATCGACCCACTCAGAAAACATATCCTGGGCACCTGTTATGCATCCGGCATGGGTATGAGCAAAGGGGGTGATCAAGGTAGACACGACCCTGCTCCCAAGGAGCGGACATTTGGACGGGAGATGACAACAAACACACACACACAGAAACAGATGTGTAATATGTCAGGAAGTGACAGAGCTCTGTGAAAAAGTAAAGCGAGGTTAGGGAGAATGCAGTGCTTTGAAAATGTGTCTGCAAATGTCTGGACCCTCTTTCCTTTGGAGGGTGAAGTCTGAGTTGCCCTTGAATGTGGGCTGGACTTGTGTGCCCATATCTAATAAACAGCACGTGGCACAGTGATGTGATGTGGATACAGTTTCTGCCTGACCCTCTTTCTATCTCTCGGGGCCCTTGACCTTGAAATCCAGCCACCATAGTAGGAGGGAGCCCAGGCCACTTGGAAAGGCCATTCTTGAGGGTTCCAGGTGACAGCCCCAGCTATGCTCTCAGGTGACAGCCAGCATGTGAGTGAAGGGATTTCAAATGATCTCAGTCCTCAGCCTTTTTCTTTTACCTGAGGTCCCAGCCCTTGTACACAGAGGTTAAGCTGTCCCCCTGTGCCCTTTCTGAATAGTTGGCCCACAACAAATTGATATGAAAGTATCATTATTGTGAAACCAAGTGAGATGATAAATCATTATTGTGCACAGAGCCATGAAGTTTTGGGACAATCCATTACAGAATAAGAAATCACTAATACAGAGGGATGAGAGGGCAATTAAGGGGTGTACGTGGAGGAAGTGGCAGGAGGGTGAGTCCATTAAATACGATGGCCAGGGAAGGAAGGTCTCTCTGCTGAGCAGAGACCAAAATGAAGTGGATACGGGGAAGAACTTTCAAGTCGGCGTAAAGAGCACATGCAGAGGTTCTGTGGCAGGAATGTGCTAATGGATTAGGTCAGCACAGCTGGAGAGTGATAGGAAATTTAGGTCAGAAAGATCGGAGGGGATGCTGGAGGTTATGTAGAACCACTGATGGAAGCTGAGCAGAAAATGATATGATATGATCTGAGCCAAGGTTTAAGAGGGTCACTCCAGCCAATGTACAGAAAACAGTCATTAGTGGGCAAGCACAGAAGTGGGGATGGACCGGTTGGGAGGTTAGCACAGTTCAGCTGTCCAGGTGAGTGATGGATGGTGGCTAGGATTAGGGTGGTGGAGGAGGTGAGAAGCTGTCAGACTCCAGATATCTTCAAGGTAATGCTAGCAGAACTTAATTTTTTAAAAATTGATTTTAGAGAAAGAAGGAGGAGGGGTTGGTGAGAGAGAGAGAGAAAAAAAAACATCACTCAGTTGCCTCCCATGTGCGCCCCAACTGGGTCGAACCCACAACCTAGGTATACGCCCTGACTGGGAATCGAACCTTTTGATGTATGGGATGAGCCTCCAACCAACTGAACCACTCAGCCAGGGCAGGACTTAATTTCTGATTGTGTAGGGAATGACAGAAGGGGAAGCTGGCAGTTGACAAGCCTCAGATGAAGCTGGGGTCCTGCTCTAGGGACTCAACGTGTGGCCCACTGGCCAGCAGGACTGGCCACACCTGCATTGCTTGGGTGCTAGTTAGGAAAGAAGACTCTCAGGCCCCACCCTTACCTGTGACGTACAGTCAGCATAGGCCAGGGTTCTCAACATTCACGGTTTCTCAGAAAATGCCAGAATCATTTGGAAAGTTCGTGCAAACACTGATTGTTGGGCTGGACCCCGAGTTTCTGATTCCATTGGTCTTGGGTAGGGCCCCAAGTCTGCCTTCCTGACTGGTTTCCAGAGGCTGCTGCAGCTGGCCTGGAACCCCACTTGGAGAGCCACCACTTTATGTGGCCATTAGGGTAACCTCAATAAACACTAGCTTTGTGTGGAGGATGTGTAAGGCATTACTGGCAGGCACATTCTTCCCCCAAGGACTGAGCGCCTATAGCTCAGGACAGGCGCTGTGCGAATTCAAACGGGAGTCACCTTTCATCTGGGCTGGCCGGGCCGGAAAGGGAGCTGGGCGCTGAGCAGCATTCAGACTAGGAAAAGTGAGGAGGGGGGCAGAAAGGGGGCTCATCCAGGATCCCTGTGGTCCAAGTTCCAGAGGCAGCCAAGCGGCGTAGAAGAGGCCTTTGTGAGCGGAGTTCGGACAGCAATGAGGCCGGCGGGGAGAATGCTCTGACGTCCCCAAGGAGTTAACGATCACCCTCCATGAAGGGCCCTGCTTGCCAGGGATGAGGATAATCAGGGCCAGAACAGGGAAGCTACAAATTAGACAGTCTGCTTTGCCCTTGACCGACCCTTCCAGCCCCAGTGATGTCGGGACCTAAATCAGTAATGTATCATACGAGACGGAGACCAAGTGATGTGTCTAACGCGGTGGAGTCCTCGAGTTGGAAATTGGTCTGCTTTCTGTTTATGAATGAGGCTGCATTCAAAGTCACCTCTGTAACAATAGCACCTACTCTCACTTGTGTAAATGTTTTTTTCTTAGAATTGTTAAAAAAAGGATTTGAAAGAGAGAGAGAAAACTTGATTTGCTGTTCCACATATTTATGCATTCATTGGTTGAATCTTGTATGTGCCCTGACTGGGGATCAAACCTACAACCCTGGGGTATCGGGATGATGCTCCAACCAACTGAGCTACCTGGCCAGGGACTACATATTTAAAATTGACTTTATTTGGGTGTGTGTGTAGAGTTTGATGTGTTTTGTCATACGGATCAACTTGTGTGACCGTGACTCTAATCAGGACACAGAACACTTCCATCACACCGAAGAGATACTTCATGCTACCCCCTTTGAGCCACCCCCCCCCAAAGTCAATACCGGAGCAAGGTCTCCCAGTGGGGATAAGTGAACTCAGGTGTGAGGATCGAAGACGTGTGGGCTTAGAGACCCAGCACATCAAGACAGAGACATTATTTCTACCTCAACCTAAGGCTGAGTTAGAATAGCGAATATGTACATTTCACCTGGTGTGCTAACTCAGACCAACAGCCTGGAAAGCTGGGTTGAGAAGGCCTCTGAGGCATGTCGGGGATCAGTCAAAGGGTGTGGCGGTGGATTAGTGAGGTCTTTCACAGGTACTGGCTAGTGAGCGATGGCCCTTGTACTGGGAGGTACTGTTAGCCTAAGGGCCGGACTGCCAACCACGAGAGGTGTTAGAGGGGCCACGGGAATGTTAGAGAGAATCCCTGGCCAGGATCAGGCACCCATGTGTATGGGGTATTCAATCTGACGTACTCCATCTTTGAAATGTGTATACTGTTTGTCTTTATTTAACTGTGCTCAGAAATGACAGAAACCAGGACCTCCTTAAAACGCATAAAGTCTTGGGGGAGACAGGGAATGAAAGTAGAAGAAAAGCCAAGTAAGTGACGCCTGCCTGGGTATTTCTGTAAGGGCCTAGGAACCCCAGATTGATCACAATCTGAGGCTCTCCCAGAGGGCTCCAAACCCAGCAATACTGAACGGAAGCGAGTTAAGCATCAAAGAGAAAAGGAGGGAACAACTTGATGACCCAACAGTAGGAGACCATGGGCTGTCCGGGGGCGAGGTCTACAAAGGGGCAGCAGGAGGGGACTTGGAGGCTCATGGAACACACTCCCAGGTGTGTTCAAATGCACAGAATGGACACCCAATCATGAAAAAACAGAAAACTCTATTTGGCCTTGAGATGCGATGCTGTAGAACTTGGTCAGATGTGGCGCACACACTTGTGTCTGTACACATGATGACATACGACCATACACTGATGAACGTTTAAACTGTATGAGTGATGTATTTATATTAACTCACATGGGAAGCATCTACAACCAGTTTATCAAACCTATAGTTTCTAGAAGACAACAGTATAAGGTTAAGAGAAATAAGTGGGAGTTGCGGTAGAGGGAAACATGAAGTCAATAATTGTATATGTGTGAGGCATACATGGCACATCTGAGGTTTGGGGTCCATGAATAAGGTTGGAGAAATATTGTTTAAAGGTCCCACTCTCATGGAGTTTATAATCTAGAGGATGCAGAAAAACACTTAGGAATATGAAAATAATTTCATGCGGTAAAAATTTGAAAAATGGGTTACTGAACATATGGTCAGAATGAGGTCATTTTTGTAAAAGAAGGACATAGTTGTCCACAGAAAATCGAGTGTAAAGATATGCAATGTTAATGCTGATTATCTCTGCATAATAAGATTATGGGTGCTTTTTATTAAGGTCACTTGCGCGCTCCAACGTTTTATAGAATTATACGTATTAATTTGCAATGAGATTTTCTTTATAAAGCTTTTTTTTAAGGTAATGATTTTCCCTAGGACACAGATATTTGCTTATTCCACAGTTTATACATAACTGTTTAAGATTAGTGGTACCAATGTAACCATCACCAACAGAATTATGGAAAACTGATCTGAAGATTCATTTTTGCAATTCTTTTCATCCTTGGGCATATACACCCCACCAAGGACATATTTTAAGTCCCCTGAAATCTTTCTTCTCTGTGCAGTTACGCTATCGAGTAAATATACTATAGTTAGATTTTTTTTTTTTTTTTTTCAAATTTGGGGATTGCTTTTTGTTAAAGTTGAATTTAAGTTTTAATTATGTAAACTACTTAGACGGGACCAAAGTAAAACTTACCAAACCAAATAGTTTTGAGAGAAGTTTTGGCCTGATCTCTGTTCTTTTTTTCTCCCTTCCCTTACTGATAACTATTTTTTTTTTTTAAGTTTTTGGTTTATCTTTTTGTTATTTTTAAAAAATATTTTATTTATTTACTTTTAGAGCGGGGAAGGGAGGCAGAAGAACATCAATGTATGAGAGATACATTGATCAGTTGCCTCTCATACACCCCCAAGTGGGGACCCAGTCACCACCCAGGCATGTGCTCTGACAGGGAATCGAACCAGTGACCTTTTGGCGCGCAGGCTGGCACTCAATCCACTGAGCCACACCGGCCAGGGCTGTTACTTATTTTAAACATAGGCAGATATGTATATGGATTTGTATCCCCGCCCCCGTTCTTAGATGGCTGGTAGCACACTACACACACTTTTCCTAGGTTTTTTTCACCAACCACATGCCTGGTGATCCCTGTGGAGCGGAATATAGAAGTAGCTTTTTTAATGGCTGCAGGCATCCCCTGTGCCAGGGGCCGTGTCCACTACTGATGACTGTGTCCTTTGTTAAGAAGAAGGAGAACTCTCTTGAAGCTCCTGGAAGACTCGCTCTCAATTCTCAGGGACCAGAATGATCTCCTGCACGAATCACCTGGCATGACCCGGGAACCAGCCCTGGCTCTGCACACGGGCCACCCAGGGAGGAGTGAGAGATGAAGAAGGCGGCCGGTAGCGAGCCACGTCCCTCTCGGGCCTCAGTTTCCCATGTGCATAAGGAAGGATTTCAAAGAGACCGCGTTTCCCAATGTCAGTCCTTCAGGCGCTTCTGTCCCTGAGCTTCACGTATCTGCCGGTCACCGGTACAGTCACTCGGGCATTAAGTCACTCACGTAACGCTTTCCTTTAAGCCATCTTTACAACAACTCCCTATTTTTACATTTAGCCTCATCCTGGGGAATAATGTCTATAAAATGGCCTTATTGGCTTGTTGAATATTTTCCTAAAAGCCACTAAAATACACACATAACTACTTAAATAAGAAATGTTCATTGGCGTACCACTTCAAATGATCTCATTTGTACCACCAATGGGATGGGTAACACTGTTTAGAACATATTGAAATAAATAGACTCTAGAGTTCCTTTCAGAACATTTACTCTTCCATGATTTTTAATGGAATGGCAAAAAAAAAGAAGAAAGAAAGAAAGAAAGAAAGAAAGAAAGAAAGAAAGAAAGAAAGAAAAGAAAGAAAGAAAGAAAGAAAGAAAGAAAAGAAAAGAAAGAAAGAAAAGAAAGAAAGAAAGAAAGAAAGAAAGAAAGAAAGAAAGAAAGAAAGAAAGAAAGAAAGAAAAGAAAGAAAGAAAGAAAGACCCTGATGTGGTAGTGCAGTCACCGTGATGAAAATAAAAGAAGATTTTTTAAAAATCAGTAAAAATGCAATGCAGGACCCTGGATTGTGTCCTGGAACAGACTCAGGACACCAGCGGAAACACTGCTTCTTGATTTTGAGAAATGTACCTTGGCAAGTGACATGTTACAATTAGGGAAGTTGGATGAAGAGCATGTGGGAACTTTCAATATTAACTTGGTAACTTTTCTGTTAGATTAAGATGATTCCAAGATATGAAATTTATTTTAAAGAGATAACTTCATAGGTTGGAATGATCTTTTTGCTTCTAGGTTTCTGTTGCCATCATTAGCAAGCCTCACAGAAGCGGGGCCCTTTGGAATTTCCGTGAGCAGCAGAAGAGCGCTGAGGTTAGGCAACTACTGAAATGTTAAGTTCACATTAGTCCCGAAACAGAAGACACAGATTCTCAAATTCAGAAAAGGTGGCCCCTCCCCGCCCCCCGCCAACCCTAGCAGTCTATAAAAGCTTTCCAGTGACCTTGAGAAATCCTCCTTGGCTTCCAGAGCTGCGGGATGCTATCATGAACCAAACCATGCATATGGATCAGGGACCAGCGACCCTACTTGTGTTACTAGAAATATGGGGGGAGGGGGGAGTTGTATGTCCCAAGGAGAGGATGCAGTCTCTTTGAAATCTGACCCTTTAAAAGTTGGGCTGCTGGACATTAATAAGGAAGAATGGAAAGTGCAGATCAATAAGACTTGGTGAAAATAAAACGCACATTAGCATAGACTATTCCCCATAACCAAGATTAATGCCTTTTTAAACCAAACCAGAGCACAGAGGTACATCTTTTAGGCTAATTGCCACTAACAGATTGCAGAGAGAAAGACAGACAGACTTGGGGGCAGGGAGCAGTGGACAAAACCCATCTGCACGACTCCAAAGAGAGGGAGTGAGTGAAATCACCCCCCCAAGTTATGCAGAGAATCCTACCAGCCCTGGGCTTTGGTTTATTAGGCATGCATTTGAAATTTAAATATGTTCTGGGGACAATGCCCTCTTACAGCACGGCCAGGAGCTCACCCCATAGGGTCCCTCCACATTTATTACCAGGAGGGCCTGATCAAACATAAAATAGTAGGCTAAGCACTCCCTTTTCGGGTATAGCCACCCTGAAAAGACTTCTGTGGAATTCCAGTCCTTTACCGGACCTGCCCCGTGTCTAGGACGGGTTTACTCAAACGGCACCCGCCTCTCCTTTGAAATCTCGTTTGTAATTGGCAATTAGTCATTGCAAAACCTCTTGGGGAGATGTTAATATCCTTGTCTATGGTGCTATTTTAAAGAACCGCAACAATGACATTTTTGTTAATGCAATCGTTTAGTATTAAAATATATACACATAAAATCAGAAGACTCGGTGGCTTGAGATAGCCCCAGGTGCATAAGCATTTTGATTCACAGGTGCACATTTTTAAAAAGCTTTCGAATGATGCCCCTCACCTGTTCGGAACCCTTCCAGTGGGTTGCAATAGTGGCTGAGCTGGTGAAATCCAAAATGTGGCTGTCTGGGTCCAAACCCCGGCCTCCTCCTCTATCCTTGGTCAAGTTCTGTACCTTAGTTCTCCATTCATGCAATGGGGCGAATAACAGTGCCTACCTCACTGGGCTGTTTTAAGGATATACATGTATGTATATCACCCTGCCCAGGCTCTGTAGCTTCAGCTTCACTGGAGAGGACACTCCAGCGTCATCGCAAGATGTCGATTCAACACGGGAGGAGACAGATACCGTGTCACTCCCGAGTCGGACTGCACAGCCATTCTCGGCGGTGCAGACAGACTCTTAAGAAGCTACACCATTGTCTCTCGAGACGGACGGCTGCCGACGACGACGACGATGTATGTACAGATACATATATATGCATACACATGATTGATAGTTTCTGTATGTATATTTATATATGGAGCATGTCGAGGAAAATTCCCAATACATGGGAGCTATGGTAGTTGTAGCTTTTTCTTGTATGGTGACTAGTGAGGCTCGGCTGTGTTTCTGCTTCTCCCAGAGTTCATTTCGCTCATTTGGCCATGGAAGAGAATGGGGTGAGGGGTGAGAGCAGGGAGACCAGGAAAATAGGTGTGTGGTCAGAGAGAGAATGAAGGGGAGGTGGGAGGTCCAGTCTCAACTGCCTGCCCTTCTTTTGGAGCCTTCCAACCCCTCGCCTCAGGGCTAGAGTCTCAGCTCCCCTCTCATCCCCCCCGGCGGATCCCTCCTCTGAACATCTGACTCCCTTTCCTCAGATAAGTTTATCATAACCATGACCTTCCCTCTGGATCCTACCTGGGAAGACTCAGGCCAGCAGCTCAGATGGGCCTTCATCCCTGATGATGGTCTGCTCCTGGACGGAACGACATCTAAAGACAAAGCATGGAAAGCAATGTTAACAATATTTCACTGTAAAGAAAAGAAAATGTGGCTGTTAAGTAAGCAAGATAATATTGCAGGAAAGGGAACACTTTTCCTCTGCGTGCTTCAGTCCCCAGCTGGGCTAGAGAATTAAGTTGATGGAAGACAGGTTAATGGGAAAAAAGCATACAACTTGTATTTCATAATGTTTTTACATGTGCCTGGGAGCCTCCACGGGAGAAAAATGAAGGCCCGAAAGAGGCAGGCAGGCCTTAGTGCTCATATCCTAGACTGAACAAAGAGTAGTAACTGGGAAAAAGTAACCAAAATCTATGGGAGACAGAAGGAAAATAAGGGCTATTTATTTACTTATTTTGGTAAGGATGACTTTGAACACAGTTTCTGCAGATTCTCCTTGGCCTTGGCTCCTCGTCCCTGGTGTAAGAATGTTCTTTTCTTCCAGGTGCGAGGAGGGCACCTTTCATGCGGGAGTTTTCTCTCCTGCTTTCCGGAAGAAAAGGGGCCGGGGCAGAAGCCCTTTTGTACCTGCTATTTTCAAGTGCCTTTAAATAGAAATAGTCAATACGCCCAACCGCCGCACGTTGGGGTGGCACGTTCAGAACCCCCTCAGTATCAGGAGACCAGTATTGTCTCTTTGCTCTGGCACACAACAGGCTGTGTACTATTGAATCGAGACAGTGGTCCTCTCCAGAGCTCCTGCGGAGACCTCGGCCCCTCCAGGGAGCCATCTCAGCAACATGACACTGGCTTTCCTCTGAGCGAGGACAGAGAGGGCAGGCTGGCAGCCACAATGCCTTTTTTTTTTTTTTTTAAAGCAGAATAACTTCTTTTATTGCATGTATTATGGTAACTGATATGAGTTTTCCACCATATATACTTTTTCTTCTATTCAGATAAATTCGCATACCATAAAATTCACCTTTTAAAGTATATACCGTATTTTTCGCACTGTAAGACGCACCTGACCATAAGACGCACCTAGGTTTAGAGGAGGAAAACAAGAAAAAAAATATTCTGAACCAGATGGTGTGCTAAAATATTTAATAAAATAGAATGGAATAATATTTCAACTATGTAAAGTGAACAGCAGTCAACAGCGGTATTACAAACCATCATCACTGTCATTAACAAATGAGGAGAGACTTGAAGGTTCAAGTACTCTTCTAGTTTTCTGGGAACCCCAAGAACTCATCATCGTTAGTGTCAGAACTTATGAAGCTCAGGTGCTCACAAACATTGATATCACTTTCTTCGCTGTCTTCATACTGACCAGATGCCCTGAGATTCAGCAGTAAAGTGGGACATTTAAGCGTCCCCGGGGGTTTTGCGTGGGCCCACCGCTTCCTCTTCTAACAGCTGTCGCCACCACTGATGGGTCAGGTAATACACATCACGGTCTGTGACGCAATATTCGCTCCATAAGACGCACAGACATTTCCCCCCACTTTTGGGGGGGAAAAAGTGCGTCTTATGGAGCGAAAAATACGGTAATTCAGTGTTTTTTGAATATTCACCAAGGTGTACAATCACCACCACTATCTCATTCCAGACACTTGACTGCCACATCCAACTGGTCACCAGGTCACGAGGTCACCAGGTCAGCCTTGCTCAGTGTGGCGGGAAGAATCACTGGGGACCATTTTGGAGACTGGTTGTCTGTCACAGTGCTTGATATATTTGGGACGAGTGAATGAATGATTCTGTTAACTGAAGGAGGATGAAACCAGAGGCTAGAAGAGACCAACCCTCCACCTTGTTAAATTCTGTGGCCAAGTCTCGGAGATCCTCTTCCTTAGCCTGCCAGTGGCATGCGACACCCCCCCCTTCCTGGATCCACTCTGGGCTTTCAGACATCACCGGGGCTGCCTTCCTCCTGCTCGCAGGCCGCTGCTCAGTCTCTCCTGCTGGGTCTCCCTCGTCTCCCTGCCTGTTTCATGCCAAAGTCCTGTACGCCCACCCTCTGTGTGCAAACACCCTGCTCATGGTCTTCTCCAGCCTCTCTGGCTTTAAACACCCCCCGTCCACGAACAACGTGGCAGCTCACGCCTGTCCCCAAACTCCAGGCTCAGATGGCCCGAGAGGCTCTCAAATGCACCATGCTGCAAACTGAACCCCTGGGCTCCCTCAACCTGCTGTGCCATGGGATTCCCAGCTTGCCTGCTGGCAGCTCTGTCCCGCCACTTGGCAGAAAGAACAAGGGACTTCCTTACTCCTTCCTTTGTTGCTGTCCCCAGGCAATCCACCCATCTATCTCCATTGTCGAAATGTGTCCAGACTCTGACCTTCCATCCCTCTGCACGGCTCCCACCCTGCTCCAGGCCTCGGGGTGCTGGTGGCTTCCCAGCGGCCCTCCCGCCCCACCGTGTTACTCTGCACAGAGCGGGGAGGGGTCCCATGGAAGTGCAGGTCAGAAGACGTGGCCGATCCGCTCCAGTCAGGAGAAGTCGGGATCCTCACAACCTCCCTGACCACAGTGACCCCACGGTCTCCCCGGCCTGCGCCTCCTCCAGTCGCTCTGGCCTCCTGGCTTGACAGGTGCACCGGGCACGACCCCACCTCTGAGCCTTCGCACTGGCTGTTCCCTCAGCTTGAAACGCTTTCCCCCCAGCTATTTCCACGCCTCCTCCCCTCCCTCCCTTGCTCTGTTCTTCCTTCAAATCACCCTCCCTGGGACCTTCGCAGACCCCTGGATATAAAATGGCAACTCCTCCCACCCGTCCTGTCCCGTCTTTTCTGCGTTTATCCACAGCTCTTACCGCTCTCGGACAGACGGCGTGTTTTACTTAGATTATTGTGTTTGTCGTCTGCCTCCCTTTCCTCGCCCACAGCGTGCGCGCCAGGCGATGGGGGACTTCGCCTCATTCACTGCTCTATCTCTTGCTAGAATAGTGTCTAGCACACGGTGGGGCTCAATCAATGTTTGCGGAGCGACTGCTGTCTGTCCACTTGATGACTATCTATCTACGATACTCCAGAGGAAGGGACCATGCCTGTGTTTGCTACTCTAGAGCCGGGAGCGCAGCGATTTTCCAACACATTTTGTGGGGTGGCTCTACATGGCCCTGCAAGGGCTTCTGCCCCCCTCTCTGAGCCATGAGAAGTGTGAGTGGCCACCTAGAAAGCTCAGTCCTGCCAACAGGGGCAGCCTGTCCTTGGCCCCAGCCACTCTCCTGTGGCCACATGGGAAAGCAAGCCCAGGACAGCCAGACCCTCCCGCTCTCAGAAGAACTGGTGATCTGGATCATTACTGGGAGTGCACCCAAGTGTTAAATGTTAGCAATTAATTTAACATTTTCAAGAATCAGCTGTTTCCTTCCAAACAAGCCAGTACAGCCCTGGGTGGATTCGTTCCCCCACCGCCGCCGTAGGCGGCTCAGGTGATGTCTCCAAATCTGCCCACAGTCCTCCCTGGCGACACAGATTAGAGCTGCACCACTGGCAAGCATGGGGCTCTTATCTCGAAGGAGGAAAATGCGACCGTCCCAGAAAAGGCTGGCATGAAATTAAGGTGACAAGGGAAAAAAAGAGTCATGTGCTGCTGGCCAAATAATTCAACTTACTCTCCAGGAAAGGCTGGTCGCAGCATTAGGAAGGTGTGCGTGGGGACGGGGGCCTGGCCCAGACGCCCTGGCGGGGCTGGTGGCAAATCCGTGTGGCAGGTGACACAGCCCAGGGCGGCCGGCTCTGCACGCAACAGCCACTGTGGTATATGACTGGGAGTCAATGTTCATTTGGGGGTGGGCGACAGCTAATGAGAAAGAGTGAACAAGCACCCCCACATTAGGATGAGCCCATAGTTACTCGTGAGCATGTAATGAGCGGCTATCAGGATCACAAGTCATTAGCACTTTTTCTGGAATTTTCTGAATATAAGCATTCCATATAGACACAGAATAACAATACACATTTGTATACACTGTATACATAACATATGATATTTTGTATGTATCATCCAGAATACACTACATCTATAACTACATATAATTGCATGTCATACATTCTGTATAGATACAGAAAAAACATGGTATTTTAATTGAACTGTGTGATATATTACTAAACCTGTGTGACATGTTAACTGTATGCAGCTATAAATTACAGCTTTGAACAGACCAAAAAGAAATAAAAAAAGCAGTCTAAAAAGCAACGCAATATGCTTGCAGTAGTCAGAAGTAATGTGAACAACATTCGTTCACGTGGACTGCATGCTGTGGCCCAGGGGCGAGACACACGTTCACTGTTGTAGGAAATCTTCCTGAAGGACTGCAGGTTGGGGCAAAAGGAGCTTTACAGTTGTTCATGTGGAAAAATCACATACTAATTAATAAATAATGACAGGAGAAGAATCTGTTTCGTGGACTCAGAACTGCAATCCCACTTTTGCCACACCCTGTACTGAACAAAACAACTGATCCGGCTCTTCAGACAGTTAATGTCTTGGGCCAAAAAAAAAAAAAAAAAAAAAAAAAAAAGTGGGGTAGGAGGGAGGGCTGCTCTGGATTTTAAAAGGGACATGTATCAACCGCCTGCAACACCTGGTCCTTGATTGGATCCTGGTTTAAATAAACCAGCTGTAAAGAATATTTTGGGGGGAAATTGTGATTAGATGTACGTAATTATAATTTTGTATATATATGTATTCCTCCCTATTGTTTTAAAGATATAACCTGAGAGATTCAGGGACAAACATTAATGATGTCTATAATTTGACATACTTGAAGAAAAAGACATGATCGATGAAGGAAACATGGCAAAATGTCAACAATGATTACACCTAGACAGTGGGTCTATGTATGCATTATTCTCTGTACCTTTCTGCATGTTTGAAAATGTTCATAATAAAAATTAAAAATAAAGCAAAGAAAGCTCAGGAGCCTGTGAGGAATAGCAAGTAATACACTGGCACCCAATACGCTCATTTGTATTATAAATAGGAGGGAGAGAGCACAGGACTATTTGGGAGGGGGAAGTGTATAAGGAATGTTTATTGTCCGAGTCTTGCTGGTGTTTCCCTGAGTATGATTCCATTTGAAACTAATGTCAAAAGTCCATATTTAGGCCCTCCTTTGTGAAAGGGAAGACAGGGCAAGATGGCTTCCTGGCTCTCCCTCCAGGTGACAGCACCTGGTGGCTTCATTTTACCCTGACGATGATTCTTCTAGAACACAGCTATTAGAATATCCCCAGGGACCCACCTAGCTTCTCATAAACCCTGTGCATTTTTCAAAACAGGAGAGGGACGGTGAGTTTAGAGATAAGAGATGAGGCTGACGAACCAGTTAAACCATTTCTGTTAGTTCAAGTGATCAGATTTCAACTGTATTATCTGTAATGTCAATAGTTAACCTTCCAGGCAGAGTCATCCGCAAGGAAGATGAATCAAGAGAGTAAAAGTATAACCGTAGTTGTTTTTCTCTTTGTCTTTCGTCCCAACTTTTCGAATTGCCCTTTGAAACTTACCATTCAAAGCTGTAAGTTAATATTGAAGCTGGAAAGATAGTGTTGGTTATGAAAGCACATGGCAGGCAGACATGGAATTAATTCCTTTCTGGTGAATTTCTGGAAAACCCAAGTCCATGGGTGCAACAGCTTAGCATAGGGTCGAACAGCCCAACTGATCGCTCAGATCTGGGATTCACCATTATCGGGAACAGGCTCAAATTTCAAAATGCAAACTGAGTACCTTGAAACACCAAAAATATTCCAAAAAACTCCCAAGATAGTCTCTATTCTCATCCTCGCCCAAACTCACCCAGGAAAAGAAGAACTCATGGTTATGGGTATTGACAAAGAAACTTAGTGCTGACGATTTTAATCTTGGAGGAACTGTAAGAGTTGACATAGATGGGTGGAATTAAACATTACCAAGAAGAGGCCATATTGATTAAAAGTCTCATGTCTTGACTATTTTTGTTAATCTGGTTTCAGCAGGCTGGAGGGTTAGCTGTCAATCAAGATAGCATTGCTTGGCTTACAGCAATAGCATTTTAAATACTGTTTATCACATGCTTTCATGATAATGCATAGAATGCATGTCAGCCTATCTCCCTGGAGGATCGAAAACAAACACCAATAGATATGTTTTGAAAGAGAGACAAGTGAAGTTAATCTTTACCAGCCTGATATTGCATCCCCCACAAAATCTTCATTCTGTTCACATAAAATTCAAACACGGCAGAAGCAGAAAGAAAGCTAGTGGTAGGAGTGGTTCTTTCCAGAGCAGTTAAGCCTGGAAGTCAATTCACATTATAGGCTCTTGCGATGTGGTAGTTGATACCAGAGGTTGGCAAACTAAGGCCCATGGGCCAAATGTGGCCCTCCACCTGCTTTTGTAAATAAAGCTTTATTGCAGACAGCCAACCCCATTCCTTTAGGGATTGGCTATCGCTGCTTTCTTGTTGCAAAGGCACAGAGGGGTAGTTATGTTAAAGATAGTCTTATCTTTAAAGCCTAAAATATTTACTGTCTGGGCCTGTACTTCACAAATGGACAGACTCCTTGGCCCACGCCAGAAGCATTGCAGTGAGACAGGTCCAGACTGATTACCCAGCCCGAGGATCCAGCCCTGCCTGGCTGTATGACCTTGAGCACATGACTTAAGATCTTCATGTCTTAATCTTTCCACCTCTTAAATGGGGATCATAAGGACGACAGTAGCTAAGTTTACTGCATGTTGACAATGTGTCTAGCAATGTTCTAGGTTCTTTAAAAAAAATTTTTTTTTATTGATTTGAGAGAAAGGTGGTGGGGGGAGAGAGAGAAACATTGATTTGTTGTTCCACGTATTTATGCATTCACTGGCTACTTGTATGTGTCCCGACCAGGGATCGAACCCACAGCCTTGGTGTATCTAACCCACTGAGCTACCTGCTAGCGCTATTCTCGGGGCTTTGAATGTATTAATTCGCTTAAGCCTGCAACAATCCTCTGAGGTCCACACTGGGATTGTCCTCGTTGTACCGGCGAGGAGCCAAAGCCACAGAGAGGTGACATAACTTGCCTCTGATCTCACAGCCAGGACTTAGTGCAGCTCCTGCGTCCCTGGTCATTCTGAGGGTAAACGAGGTCAGGCAGGTCCTAGCAGGGCGTTTACCTCCGTGCCTGGATGACAGCCAGCCCTCGAACACTGTAAGTGTTGCTATTACTAATTTTGATCGTAAGCCATTAGAAATAAACAAATTCTTTGATATCTGGGCAGACCCTTCCAATCTTGACTTTGTGGCGTGTTTATTTAACCGACACCTTCAGGAGGGGCGGCTACCGCATCAACACGTGTTTGGTGTCGTGGGGATGGTGGTGACTGATGATGCAGGGTCTGCTTTCCTTGGTCTCTGCATCGTCAGTTTTTCAAACAGGATTTTGATGCCTTAGGACCTTCCAGAAAGTATGGCACCTGGTGATGCCATTTAAAAGAAGGAAAGCGGGGTAGGGGGTGGGGATGTCCTGAAGGTGAGGCCAGAGGCTGTGTGGACACTTCACAGCTGTGGCTTGCTGGTCCCTTAAGGGTGACGCACAAACCACCATAAACCCAGGTCCGTGATGAGTTAAGTTGGCCTTTGGGACCCATTTCGTTTCTTTCTAATAGGTCACATATTTGTTATAGAAAATGCAGATACACAATGGGAAGGAGAAAAACAATCACCCATAATCCCATCTCAAAATAACCACCTTTCAAACGCTGCTGTGCTAGTTTAGTTTTAACACGGGGCACTTTTTTCCCCTCTCCTTTCCTGCTGCTACCGAAATGGTTTCAATAGGTCGCAATGTAAAATATGTAGATAAGGGTTGGTAACAGTGGCTCCTTGTGGGGTGGGGGGATGGGCTGAGAGCACATCTCTGCTCTCTACACTGTATATTTCTGTACTCTTTCCTCTTTTTTATGTTTTCTTCACCAAGCCTGCATCTCTTTTTAAGGCGTAGAAAACCCAACAAAGATCAATTTTTAAGTTAAAAAATGAAATAGTGAACAGTGAATTCAGAGCAAACATGTAAATCACTCCTATTGGTTCCAAATGGCCCTCCGTAGAAGGCAGAGCAGCCAGCAGAAAACATGAGTACACTCCTTGGCTCTCTGGAAAGATTCATCCTTAACTGAGTTTTCCCCGTGAGATGAAGTGACGAGTCACACAGAGTCCACACAACTTCAAAACAATTGGTCAGTTCCGTGGGCAGAAAGAATCCCAATACCCACCATCTAGTCACATTCAGAGGAGAATGATAAATCCACCATTTGTCACGTAATCCACACAAATGGTTGACTACGCGAGTTACTTTTTAATAGTTATGCTTATTTTGCATAGGCAAGAACAAAAGGCTGTGAAGAGTTTAAAGGAGATATTTCCATTTCATTCCCTTTGGAACCCACGTAGGGGTGAAAACACAGCGCATGATCTTAGTCCGTGATCGTTGGAAGAAAGAAGAAATCAATTCCTATACGTGTAGGAATCTCTTCGGAAAAAAAAAGAAGCTGAAGCCTTTTCAACAAAATGTCCAGGTAACAACCAAACTGGATCCTCAGCAACAAACCACGCAAATACAATGCACATTTGAAAAAACAAAACTGAAAGGCAGACCTCCAACAATACTAGCAGGGGCTATTTCTTGGTAGCGGGATTATGTACAATCTGTTTGCTTTTTGTTTCTTGGTCAGCTCTGACCTTCCTAAAATGATCACATAGATTAAACTACCTGCAAACAAAAAACACCAAAAACCAAAACATACAGGCCCCTCCCTGGCTGGTGTGGCTCAGTGGACTGAGCGCCTGCCTGCGGACCAGAAGGTCGCCAGTTCGATTCCCAGTCAGAGCACATGCCTGGGTTGCAGGCCAGGTCCCTGGTTGGGGGCGTGAGAGAGGCAGCCGGTCGCTGTTTCTCTTGCGCTTCATGTTTCTCTCCCTCTCTTTCTCTCTTCTTTCCCCTCTCTCTAAAAATAAACAAACAAATTCTTTAAAAAACACACACAGGAAATAAGAAGGATGCACAAAAGGAAGACTGAGGAGGTAGACCCACTCCAGGGTGTCAAAGATAAGATGGGATACAAACCCCTCCACCTGGTGTAGTAAGGTGATGGTCCGTCCTACCTCTACACCCTCCTTAACCCTCTTGCTTGTGTTCAGAGAAAAGTCTCAAGGTCAGAGGACGCACCGCTCCTTGAGTGAAGAGTCGTGGAGGCCGTCAAGTATCACAGCAGCACCCGCACGGTTGGGGTGTCTGGACCTCTGACCCTGTGTGCACTTACACGATCACCAGTCATTATTTGAAAATGTTAATGCAGAGAACCAAAACTCCCATACGTATCCATCTATCACCCACCTGTCTGCGCATCCGTCAGAGATAACGCAGAAGGAAAGGGGTCGGGCTCTAGGCCAGGCTGCTTCCGTTGGAAACCTGGCTCTACCTCTCACCGGCTCTGTGGCCTTGAGCGAGTGACTCCATTCCTTGGATGCCTCCTCTGGACTCGTGGGTCTAGTCTGTAAGTCATTCTTCTTTTCCTGCGACAGGCAGCGCCTGCTGGCAGCTGACTAGTTTTGCAAGCTGCTTCCTGCCTGGCAAAGTCTGAGGCTTCAAAGGTCTCTTTTCATGTGGTACAGTCTCTGCTCATTTCAGTGCAAGCTGGCTGTGCTTTTGTCAATCCATTTATTCCTTTTTTAAAGTTTTTATTTATTTCTTTTTAGAGCGAGGGGAAGGGAGGGAGAAAGAGAGGGAGAGAAACATTTCATCAGTCGCCTCTCACATCCCCCCACCCAGGGACATGGCCCACAGCCCAAGCATGTGCCCGGACCAGGAATCGAACCAGCAACCTTTCGGTTCACAGGCCAGTGCTCAATCCACTGAGTCACACCAGCCAGGGCTCTGCTGATACATTCCCTTAAAAAATTGTGTGGGTCTCCTATGAACTCAGGAGTGGCTTCGCTGGGTGAAATTGAGGACAAGATATTGGCCAGGGTTCCAGTCCTCTGAAGGCTTGACTGGGGCTGGTGAGTTTGTTTCCAAGATGGCACATTCACGTGACTGACAGGGCCCCGCATGCTGGTGGGAGGCCTCAGCTCCTCACCACGCAGGCATTTCCCTAGAGCAGCTCAGTGTCCTTATCTTCTCTGGTCACACAAAGGCATGACTGTGAGGAGAGGCTCATCAGAGCCTGCTACAGGACTCTTTCACAACAAGCCAGACACCAGTGTTTTAAATGTCATTTGAGGCCTTGGGGTTTTCTTTAGGTTTCAGCACTTGGCTGATCTAACAAGCATTTATTCAGTACTGACCGTGGGCCAGGTGCTGTGTGAGATGCTAAACATAAAAATACGAGCGAAAATCTGTTGTACGTGTCTCAGGTGGGTGAGGTCACCATGGAACCCCTGTGTACAAAAGGCAGCATGTTCACACGGTATGATCTGTGTCAATATGACATGTGGTACTGGATGTGTTTGTTGTTGGAGTCAAGAGAGAGGGCCTGTAGCCAGGCCTGGGGTAGGTGGACGGGTAGGGGGGTTAGGGTGCTGGTTGCAGGGGATCAGGAATAATTGCCAAGAAAAAATAATCAATCCTGTCATTTGTAGGCAGTTATTATGAGCCAGGCCTTACGCTAAGCACCTTGAAGAGCACCATCTCAAGCAATTCCTTCAATAACGAGGTGCATGCTATTATTACTGTATTTATTTGCCAGTTCATTGCCTGTCACCCCTATTCCAACTAGGATTTGGCTTTTGTCAGGTCCTAAATCCCCAGTATCTAGAAGCATTCCTGGCACCTCGTTCGCTCTCAATACTTTACTCCCATCAGCGACTGCCCGTTGTACAGAGGAGAAAACAAAGGCTTAGGCAGAGGGGACTTCCCCGAGATCACACACCAGGAAGTGGCTGAGCCAGAATCTCGACCCATGTTCATAGTCCTGGTCCTAAACTCTTTCCCCCAAACCCAGCCTGAGGCCTCAAGGCGTGGACGGCTTATTGGCAAAGCCAGAAGAGAAGGTACCGAGGCGGGTCATCATGGTGTGGTAGGAGTACCATGCACACGTGTTTTCAAGATGTCATAGGAGCGAAGAGGATGGGCTTAAAACTGGCGGGCAAGTGGCGGATAGCTAGCAAAGCTTTGTGGGCAGCAGATCGGGGGCTGTTCGTATCGGTCTTGGTCTTCTTGAAGGCAAAGGTGAGCCTGCAGACCATATCCTGATGCTGTGACTTTATTTGGGGAGTCTTGGCTGCTAGGATTCACAAATCCCAAGTTCAAGTCTTCCTTGAAGCTGAGTAGGCTAGATCATCAACCTGCTCAGTCCTGGTTTCCTACTCCTCATTCAGAGCTCTCTTCTCTCCCCACTGTGTTCTCAGCACCCATCACCTGGACAGGTGACTCACTGCCATGTTCACTGGTGCTCAGCATCTGGTTCGATTCAGCCAAGACCACAGTAACTGCCAACAGAGAACTGAATGACAGCTGAGACTCAGCATGGGATGAAGAATGAAAGGCACTCTGGGCTCACCGTTGTAATTCACAGGACAGACTCAAGAGGAAGATGTTATCTTTAGCCATCTTTGCTTTAGCAATAGTTATTTCTGTGAAACGGTGGGGTCAGGGCAGAAACAGGGCCCTCTCTCACGGGGGGGGGGGGGCACATCCCACGGCACCTGTGCTGCGGGCTCTCCCACTCAATCCCTGGCCACCTGGTAGGCGGGGAGGGACCTGTTGTTCTCTCAAAGTTCAAGTTCAAGAGATGTGATCAGATGGCTCTCATTCACTCAAAGTCAGATCTCAATGACAGCTTTAATTTGGGCTTAACTTCCTCAGTGTCTGTGTGGTATCTGGCATCTGGGAGGGATGCTTTGTGAGCCTAAAGAAAAGGCTCTCTCTGTCCTTAAAGAGCTGTGCTCCCTCCCGAATGGTAAAGTCACACATGCTCACTGCACATGATTTCAGAAACACAGACGTGCACAAACAGAGAGAGAGGCAGCCAGAGATGACCAATAACACATTTAGGTCTTGTTTCCACTTTTTGCCAATGTACTTGCGTGGGTGTAGTGGTCACGTTATGCACAGCTCTGGGCCAGGTGTGCTCAGCCTTCTCTGGCCCCAGACCCCTTTGAAATTCTGAACACCTTGGACCCCTTCTCAGAGTTACGTTTTTAAATACATACATTTAAGCACAAAGGAAATCAATTATAGTGAAGTACAATTATCAAAATATTTTTAAAATATTAGGACATAGCAATGAATATGCCTCTTTATGAATTCATTTAGGAAGAGGTCCAAGAACTCCTGTAACTTCAAAGCAGTGACAAGCGTAAGTGATAACTGTAACAGGAAATATCTGACTCCCGCTGGTGACAGCCACAGGCAAGCTGTGACGTGGTTGCCTCTTCTTTGTAATAGAAGGAATGCTAAATTTTACTTAGAGCAGTAAATATTAAAAATAAAGTTTCTTTTCCCTAACCAGGTTCACCATAAAATGTACCCACGGGGTACAAGTTAAGAATTGCTCTGGTCTACACGCCCTGCATTTGCATCCCAGCTGTGCCTTTCACCAGCTGTGTGGCCATGGGCAAGTTGCTCACCTTCTCTGGGCTTCTTGCTCTACTGTAGAAGGGGCACAATAATACTATCTGTCTCATTAGCATATTGTGCATATTAAAGGAGACGCCCAATGTAATGCACTTAGAAGAGTGTTATTTAAGGACAAAAAGCTCAGAAAACCAAATGTTACTTTAATTCATTTGGTAGCTAAAGCTCACCTGATATGAACTCATTTGGTGCCAAAACTTGACCTAGATTGACACAAGACGATGTGTGTGAACATTTATACTTTCTTGCTGCAGAAATATCAATGTGTTGGATGACAGGGTGCTGTTCCAGACCCCTACAGATAAATATATGGCATAGGAACCTTTCTAAATAGAAACAGTTTGAATTCCAGAATCTGTCTGGCGCTCACGTACTTCCGGTGCTAGAAATATAAGGAAACTTTTTTTCTCTGGTTGCACTTGGCACTAAGTGTTTCATTTTGTTCTCATGAGCCACGGAGGAGGGCCAGCATGATCTCCCACTGAATAAATGAGGAGCTGGGCCGCAGGTTCCTACTTGGCTAGGCAACTTTTCCAGACGTCCGAAGGTACTGGGCTAGAACTCGGCATGTGGACAAGCCTGTTGACACTGGGGAGCCCTCGGAGTGAGCAGCAGCGGTGTTGCTGACTTTTTCCTTGTTCTTGTTCCTTCTTAAATCAGGCTGCTAACAGTCATGAAGCACACTGTAGATCCCAGTTCCCCTCAGGGTCTTGTTAAAGATGGCAGTAGTCATGCTCAAAGTCGTTCCTTATCAAGCAGGTACTGCTGGTCATGTGTGTGTGATCTCACGTAGCCAGGAAGGTAGTTCTATTTTTAGCTCCATTGTACAGATGAAGAAACTGAGACCCGGAGAGGTTAAGCAGCCGGCACCGGGTCACGCAGCTAGTCGGTGGCAGGGCCTGGATTTCACCCTGGCACTGTCTGGGGAGCCAGAATCTTCCTTGTCGAGTACTTTCCCCCACATTTCTCTGCATTTGAAGGTTTTGTTCTCTTTTCCCAAATCCTTTCACAGGCTTTGACCTAAAAGGATAAAGTAGCAGTAACCTACTTCTGGGAACTGATCTTCGGCAGCAATCAGAGATATGAACAAAGACTTACGTTCAAAGGTGTTAGCACGGTATTTATAGTAGGTTCTACGAGACAAAGTGACAGATTAAATGAACATCGTGCATTTCTTATGAGAAAACATTATGCAACGTAAAAATGGAATTTTAAAATAACTTGTTCTAAGAATATGTTCATAATAAATGTAGGTTTTAAAAAATGGGTTCAAATCTGTATGTACAGTATGAGCTGTTTTGAGGAATAAAGTACATGTGTGCACACGTGCACATACCAGGAGTCAGCAAACTGCAGCCCACTGGACAAATCAGGCTCTGGCTGGTTTGGGTACAGTCTGTTAGCTAAGAATAGTGCTTGCATTTGAAAATGTAAAGTATAAAAACAGACTATCTGGGCTTTTGGCAGGAATGTTGCTTGAGGGGGTGAGGACACTGCTTCTTGGCCTACGAAGCCTAAGATATTTACTCTCTGGTCCTTTACAGAAAAATAAAAAAAAAATGCTGACTCCTGCTACATACTAAAGAAAACAAACACACTCTTGCCCTGGCCCCACTGGAAAAATCCAGGATATTCTCCATATCTCAAGGTCGGCTGAGTACAGCCCTAATTCCCCTTTGCTGCATAACATAACAAAGTCACAAGTTCCGGGGCTCAGGACATACGCCCTCTTGGGGGTCCCGGTGGCCTATAGAGAGAGCTGTGTCTCCATGTCCAATAGGACACGGATGTTTTACAAATATCATTTTTATTTCATCCTGAAATGTCCCTACCATTACCTCTGTTCTGCATATGAGGACCCTCAGGCTCAGATGGGTGAAGTGATTTATTCACGATCACACAGCTATAGAGTCAGGGCTGGGACTGCGCCCGTCTGTGGGCTCCAACGTCTGGGTTTGCAACCAGGCTAAGCTTGGCTATCAGTGGCACATGAAGAAAACAATCTTCTACTCAGTGGCTGCACCAGGAAGAGTCTAGAAACCTCAGCTCATTCAGATGTTGATTTTGGAGGGAAAATAAAAAAGGTGGAGCAAGCTTTTAAAGACCTGGGTTCAAATCTCATTTTAGGCAAATGATGTCAGCTTTCTGGGCTTCGGCCAGCTTCAGCACAACCCAAGAGAGTTTGTATCACTCATACAGTAAACATTTGTCAAGCTCATCAATGTTCCAGGCTCCATTCTAGAAATTTCTAAAGCACTCCATCAAGGCAGGATAAGATTACTTTATTTGAATCATGCAAATAATTTGGCCATCAAGTTATATGAATAATAAGAATAATGGACCCTGGCTGGTGTGGCTCAGTGGATTGAGTGCCAGCCTGCGAACCGAAAGGTTGCCAGTTTGATTCCCAGTCAGGGTACATGCCTGGGTTGCAGGCCAGGTCCCCAGTTGGCGTGCACGAGAGGCAACCAGTTGATGTGTCTCTCACACGCTAATGTTTCTCTTCCTCTCTTTCTCCCTCCCTTCCCCTTTCTCTAAAAATAAATAATAAATAAATTTTTTTAAAAAAGGATGATTTGCATCTGAAAAAGAGCAATGGCCAATGTTACCAAGGGCTTACTGTGCGCCAGGCACTGAGCTGTGAGCTTGGCACATACAGAAAGTTCTGAATCACAATTCTAACAGGTGGACTTCGAAACAAAGCGCACACTTCCAGTTCCCTTATGCAGGTGTGGATATATCCTTAATGAAACGCCGGATGGAGAGCCAGATAGCTCAGGATCATAAGAAGAACCACCCAGGCTTACAGAGGGCGAGAGGCTCCCAGTGGGGCTCCAATTCTCCCATTTCCCGTGCTGGAGCAGAGACTTTGATCTTCCCGCTCACAGATGACAGGGCTGCCCACAAGTCCCAGGCACTGCAGAGTGTCTGTCCCCGGAGAATGAAGGGGAGCAGACCCTCGGAGCCTTCTTCCTCACTCGCGGATTTTAGGAGCGTTGGACTGTGAACGTTGAAGGCCCCTGTTCACTTCAGACCCATCTGCTTTTTGGAAGTGGAAGCATTTGCATCTGCTCTGAGCTCATGGCGAAAGGGGAGGGGGACCAGGAATGTGGGTGACCACGTGTTTTTCTGGGGCGTAACCCTGTTCCCCGGTGGGCCGCTGCTGGGACTCGCCATTTGTTGTGTGTGTGGTCTTTCAGAATGAATTTATGACAAACACAAAACAAAACAAAAACCAAAGCAACTGATTTTTCGACGCTTCTGGACCTTGCTAACGAAATGGAGATGAAATGAGAAAGAGCTGAGATTTGTACTCTATGTACGGCTTCCCCATAAATTTGGGGAAACTCTCCCAATCCTTTAGGCCAGCCCCTACATGTGGACGTGGCGATGGGGTTGGGGAGAACCAGCATAAAATGCTGCTAATTCAAAGACTCTTAGGCTCTGGCTGGGTAGCTCAGTTGGTTAGAGTGTCATCCAGATACTCCAAGGTTGTGGGTTCGATCCCCTGTCAGAGCACCTACAAGAATCAGCCAATGATGCATAAATAAGTGGAACAACAAATCAATGTCTCTCTCTCTCTTTCTCTCCCCTTCCTCTTTCTTTCTAAAAATCAATCAATAAAAAAAAATTTTTTTTTTAAAAACAAAACCAAAAACAAAGACTTAGAAAATGGATTCTAATTATCTGACCATCATCCATCCATGCACACCCTCTAAAGAATTGACAACTATAGCTAACAACAGTCTACCCCAAACAGGAGGAATAAATATTAAGCCTAAACAATGTGGCAGTAAGACTTTTTCTATCTTTTTTAAAAATTGATTTTAGTAAGAGAAAGGGGGGTTGGGGGGGAAAGAGAGAGAGAGAGAGAAGAGAGAGAGAGAGAGAGAGAGAGAGAAAGAGAGAGAGAGAGAGAGAGAGAGACATTGCTTTGTGTTTCTACTGACACAGTTATTGGTTGATTCTTCTATGTGCCCTGACTGGGGATCAAACCTGCAACCCTGGTGTACTGAGATGATGCTCTAACAAACTGAGCCAGCTGGCCAGGGCAGTAATACTTTTCAATATGAAAAAAGTGTCTGGCCTTAGGTGCCGCAATGCCACACCTAACATTTAAGCCGACAAAAATAATTACAGGGCCCTGAAGACAGATGTACCAGGACACTCACCACTTAACTGTGACGGAAAAAATTGGAAACAACCTTTCCATGAATAGAGCCGTCAATTATTGCTCAGCCATTTAACTGCTGAGTTCCTCAAGTTCCCCATCTGCAGAACAAGAATTCAGAATCCTTACCGGTTGATAGTGAGGACTAACTGAATTAATGCTCAGACAAGGTTTAAAACGAGGCTGGGCATACAGTATATGCTCAATCATTTTAGCCATTATTATTACTAACAAGTAATGGAAATCAATATATTTTGAAAAAAGACTGAAGTTGATGTATAGGTACTGAAATGTCCATACAGGATGGGGCAAACAGAGGTTTACAGATTGAGTATGGGAAACACAGAGTTTATTCCTGGACTGTTATTTATTAATTATTGCATTATTTTCCATACTCACCGCTGTAAACCTACTTTTGCCCCATGCTGTATTTATGGTTCAGTAAAAAAAACCAAACAAGCCTCAAATGACAGAATATTTAGACCATGATCGATCTCATTTGTGTTTTTGAGCCAAGGACATGCCTCATACGTAACAGGTAGGCTTATTTGAAGGTAGAACATTTCTCAGGAACCAGTGGCCCATACAAATGTCTCCGTCTTGACTCTAGAGGGTGAATGTTAAAACACAGCAGAGAGATCTGTCTGCATTCTTTTAAAGACACCGACTGTCTCCCAACAAGTCTCATTTATGACTTGTGACACCCACGGGATGGAACAGCTTGCGTCCCCACTGTCTACTATGGCATCTTGGAAACCAGCGGCATTAATTCATACAGAGTTTGAACCCAGCGACTAGAAGCACTAATAATAACGTGTTTTAAGAAAAAGAAAAAAAAAGAGCCCTATATAGTACTGCTGGCTAAAGACTCTTAAGTCTGAAAATGATTACTATCAATACAAAATTTATAAAATGTACATTTTTGGAATAAGAAAACTATAAAACCTGCGAACTGCATTTTAAAGTCTCTTCAGAGTCAAATACCAAGGAAATGCTAATGATAGAAAAATCAAGTTCTTGTATAAGATACTAGAAGATGGAGTACGGGTTGCTAAGGGGTCAGGCAATTATTGCTTAAATGTCTTGTTTTTTCCAAATAACACATTGCCAAAGTGCACGGGGCCTCGATTTCCTATTAGCTATTCGTGCTCCTGCTTTTCGGGGGCGGGGGGGGGGGGGGGACTCAGCCATGCTTGTCCGGTCTGCGTTATTTGTGTAAAACCTGGGACACTTCCCAGTCACAAGTCTTCCTGGGCCCCTCTCTGAGCGGTTAACATGTTTCGTAGATCTTTCCTCCCCTCACCCAAGGCTGCTGCCTTCCTGCAACGTCTTGAATTTTGTTGTTCACCGTAAAGTTATCATCTTTAATGAAAAAATGCCTGCTGAGGCGACTCCGGGCCATTTGGTTCCCTCCTGTCAGGGGAGGGAAAGAATAACACTGAGTAAGGCTGAAGGTTTTTATTATCACGTCGTAAAGGAGCAGTGGCATCTGTCAATACAAAGGGACTCGGAGGGCCCCCGAAGAGGAAGCTGCGGTGGGGGAGGCCGTCGAGTGACAAAATGGATTTTTATTAACCTCCTGGTCCCAACATCTCTTTTCCTATTTTATTTTGCCTCATTCACTTTGCACCATAATAATGCTATAAAAACACCCAAACAGGAAGCTGATCACCATTAGAAACCCCACGGCCGCCCCATTACTGAAAAGCGGGGGGTGGAAGCAGCTGATCCGCACCGCGTTAAACACAGGTACACCAACGCCCAGGGTCCCACACAAGGGTCCCGCCTGCTTTGAGTCTTCTTGAGACGACACTTCTTTCCAAGAATAACACAGCCTGTCCGCCTGCGCGTTAATTCTCGCAAAGTTTTCATATTTGGGTCATAAACATCTTTCACGACATGGGTAAAATGGCCAAGGTGTTTACGAGGTGCAAGAAATGTTTATGCCAAATGCGTAAAAGCCGAAATGGAGCCGTTCACTGTCCATATCAAACCCGGGGCGAGCGGCCCCGGCATGGGGGAAGGGAAAGGGGGGGGAGGACCAGCATGATTTCGCTGGAAGTTGTTAAGGGGGAGGTCTCATAAAAACGTTTAGTAAACGGTAACAGCATTCAGGCCTGCGCAGGTGTGGGAACAGCGCACTGCCGGGGCGGGGGGACTGCGAACGGGACGCTCTGGTCGGCTCCCAGAGGAGGCATCGCCCTCCACGGTGCCGGGGCAGGACGGGGGCCCAGCGGGCAATGCCAAGGCTCCGGTTCGGAGATTCTGACCTTTGGGCACACGTCATGCCTTCCAGAGGGTGAATTCGGAGCCTGGGCACACGTGGGGTTCCCGCGTCTGTGGAAGATCAACAGCTACAGTACAGGCGTTTTATCCCGAACGGACGCACGCTGCGGTAGATCATGCAGACGCAGCCATGATTTCTTTAAAGGGCAGGTTTTAAATCATGGACAGTTCAGAAGGTCCTTTTTTTTCCTTGTGGTTGTTGTTTAAAACGAACAAACAAACAAAACCAGCATATGCACAGAGAAGGTAGCCTGGGGGAGCTACTCCACACGTCACCAAGGGGTTGAACATCCTGCCCTGTGTGTTTCTGGATTGATGGCGTTTATTAAAAAGGACACAGAGAAGTAAAATGTCGTAGATCTACACATTAAAACATACTAAAAACGAACGCATGTAAAAATGGGTGAACTCTCAGGGCCTAGAGTTTTCCTACATTTCCGGGCTTTGCTTATGTTCTGTAGTTACATGGGATGTCACGAGTAGAGGAAGCTTGGGGCTGGGTACCCAGGACCTTTCTGTACTATTTTTATGCCTCTCGTGATCTATCATAACTTCAAAAAATAGTTTAAAACGGGCACCTATTAGTTTGAAAATTTAAATAAAAGATAAACAAAGTGAACTGGTAAGACAGACGTCCGTGACATCCTGTTCAAAGTGGATGATGCAGATGGCAGAGCAGAATGCAGACAGGGAAGGTACCCAGCAAAATGGCCCACCTATGCTCAGAGGGGTGTGTGCCAGCCGGCTGCCCAAATGCGGTCAGAGATTATCGTTGGATGGAAGCTTGGCGCTCCGGGGGGTACTTTTGGGTACGTAACGTTTTTTTTGGATGTGCTCCACAGCACTTTTAACAGTGTTTGTCATTTTGTTCATTGTACTTTTCTGAGGGTGATCTTTGTCCCAAATTATATACACATACATACATACACACATGCATGTGTGTATACATACTTAATTTTTGCCCTGGAAATAAAGGTTGTCATGTCATCATCTGGAACTGGCTGCAAGCCGGCTCAGTATGCCACATCTGACCTCTAAGGAGAAGGGATTAAACTCTGCTGTGGACCTACTATGTGCCAGACACATCCATCCTTTATCTTATTTATTCCTCTAAACAACCCAATGGGGTGGATATTTTTGATCGCCTTTCAGCAGGGGAGGAGGAAACTGAGGCACTGAGGTTAATGGTGGTCCCACTGCTGGAAAGTTGGGGAACTGGGCTTCAAACACAAAGAGTGTAGTTTCAGTATCTGTCTCTCAACTGCAACTTTATACTGCTTCAGGATGGAAGCTGTGGCTATCACTGTAATCATAGTGATCACCAAAATGACTTATAAATAACAAATACACTTCTGCTTTGGGATTCTTAACCAATAATATAACCAAATAAATAATAAAGGGCTCAGCAGGACATCTGGAGAAGGCATTAAACAGCTTAGTCCCAGACAACCTGAGTTACTATCACGCTCAGGATTTTGTACAAGCAAAGCAGCCAGCTCAGGAGAACACCTGTGCCCTGCAGTGAGCTGTGTGCAAGCCAGGCAGGGGGGGCCAGGGTGCCCGGTGGACCTGAGGCTGCCAGGTCCTCTGCTAGAAACAGAGCTCCGGGCAAGACAGGTGGGCAAGAGCAGAAGTCTCACTGGGCCGTTCAGGAGGAAAGAGGAGCCACGTGCGGGGAAGAAATTTACAGGGCTTGGCAGAGCAGGAAGCACTAAAGAAATTATAGGGACCGTGGTGGGCTGAACACGGCTGCCCCGCAAAGATGTCTGCATCCTCGTCCCCGAACCTGGGAGTATTCTTCCTTGAAGGGCAAAGGGAACTTCGCAGGTGTGCTTTGATTATCTCTAGATAATCAAAGATTATTCTGGATGGTCCGGGTGAACCCAATATAATCACAAGGGTCCTTATATGAGGGAGGCAGCAGGTCAAAGGAGGGAGAAGATGTAACCACGAAAGCAGGACGTTGGATGAAGTGAAGAAGGTTCCAGAAGCTAAGGGGTGTGGGCACCCCCACAGAAGCAAGAAAAAGAAAAGGGTTTTTGGCTACAGACCCCAGACAGAGCCAGTGCGGGGGACCCCTGGACACTTCAGGCTGGTGACGCTGCTTTTGGGTGTCTGGTTTCCAGAACTGTAAGAGAATAAACTGGTGTGGTTTTAAACCACCCAATTTGTGATCATTTATTAAGCGGCTGCAGGGACTATGAATGAACTGGGGAGAAAAGAAAGAGGAGACTGGAATAAATAGTGCTCCTGGTTTGGACTTGCGCCCTCTTATATTTTTTTAGGTAGGGAAAAAAAAATAAAAATTCTCTGTATGTTAATTTTGGTGGCCTTACTGTGCTTCTTTAAAGCTGTCCCCCTCCATTGACTGGGCTGCACAGAGTGCCTGGTTTTATTTGGATCACAGAATTGTTCATTAATTGTTACCTGTAACCTTAGAGCTGAAACAGCCTGTTTCTGCAAAGACCTGGAGTCCAAAGCTGTGTTCACAGGAGGGAAACGTCACCCTCTCTGTTATGCTAATGAAAGAGGCCAATTTCTAAAGCCTGTTAACAACGCAAGGGCAACACTCAGGAATTTTTGTGGGGGGTGGGACAAAAGTGAGAGACAAAGGGAGGGTTCTTTCTTTCTTTAAAAAAATAACTTAAATAGCATATACTCTTGTAGACCGGTTTAAAATACAGGTAAACAAACAAAAAAGAGAAAGACCGAAATCCACTTGTTAGCACAGGAAACAGATATCTGCTGTTGGCATAAATGACATCAGAGTATTTTCTATGCCTAAATACACCTCTGTATTTTCACAAAAGTGGTAACTGCACAAACCACCTCGTGACTACTTTGTGCACTAAACCGTCATGCGTGTCTTCTGATGTGGATAAGTAAATTTCCTCAGAAGGATTTCTCAAAGAATGAGGCGCTAGGATGAGGGGGTCTTGAACCCCTGGGTTAGAGGACGTTAGCGACCTTGGCTGAGGACTTGTCGGACACTTTGTTCTCACAGACACAAGGCACAGCTCAGCTCCAGGAGGGCTATGCAATAATAGCCTGTCCCTCCAACTGATCTTCCCAGAGCCCCTTCCCCTTTGTGCTTATCGAAGAGAAGGGTGCACAACATAAAATTAACCATTTAAAAGTGAACAATTCATGGTACCTGGTGAGTTCGCCATGTTGTGCAGCCACCACCTCCAGCTCCAAAACATTTTCATTACCCCCAAATAAATCCCTGTACTCATTAAACAGCGGAATCTTTCTTATCCTGAGACCCCGCACTCCTGGCTCTTCTGGGTGTTTGTTGAATGAATCCATAAGTGTATGATTTAAGACTACAGGAACAACTCTTTGGACATGGATCTGTTGAGCTACAAGAACACAAAAGCCCATGATATTAATCCACACACTCCATGGTAACCCAAGAGGGTCAGCTCTCCAGCCCTAGAGGTAAGAGAGGAAAAAAAAAGGAAAAAAAAAAAAAAAAAAAGAAGCTGCTAAGACTTGGTTCGCTACTACCATAGCTCCGCCAGACAATGTATGTATGGAAATTATTTGAGCATGGAAGAAGAGGTGATTTTTTTTCCCCAAAGCATTTTGGCACATGGTAAACCTTTGAAAGAGGACTGCCTTTCATTCAACATCCTAATAATCATCCTCAGTTCCTAAAGCAACAGCAAATAGTTATCTTGTGTGGGTCTTTCTCCAAAAAGATACTTTGGGAACAAACAGAAAACAATGATACACCTCTATCTCTGGTGGGGTTTCCAGCGGGTCAAGCCCTCCCTTTGGCAGGATGTCAAGATATTAAATTCCTCAGTCCACGCTTCTCAACCAGCGGTGTAAATGCGACATTTTCATTTCGGGGGTGAGGGCTACGGAAAAGCACAGCCAGAAAGAGTTAAAAGTCGTTTCCCCGGGACCTGGGCGTGGGGGGCAGGGCCGGGCGGTCTTGCTTTTCATTATTAGCCCTTCTGCTGTTGATTAATTTTTAACCACCAGCAAGGCCTTCTTTCATTTGAAATTGTTTTCTAAAGAATGAGGTACTTTTGAGGGTGACAATCAGAAGTAATAGGGACTGAGAAAAAGTACTGGAGCCCAACTGAGCTCCAGAGGGAGCACAGGGAAGCTGAGATTTCTCCAGAATGACAGAAGAAGAGGGGATCAAGCTGGTTTCTTCCGGAGCAGCAGAGTGGGGACTTTCACGGGGCACCACGTTATGCTTTTAAAATTGTGAAAGGTGCTACTATATTACCTGTTTAAAACATGAATACTTCGGGGAGGAGAAAAGGCCGCAAGGCAAGAACTTTAATTTATTTGCAGTGATTCGTTTTCTATGGTTATAAATGCATTAAAATGGATAGAAGCTATACAATGAATCGTAAAAGTGAATTATTTGAAGCAAATGTGGCCAAATGTCACCCTCAGTGAATCTAGGTGAAACTCAGTTCACTATTCGTGCAATTAAAAATTTCCCAAAATGGGACTTGAGGGTAAATATTACAAAATTAAAATAAAATGATACACATACAGGAGGCTTTTAGAAATCCTGGCACTCCGGCCACATCCTCCGACAATAAAATCAGAATCTTTGGGGGGTGGGGCCCAGCCAGTAGCATTTTTTCTTAAATTCCCTAGATGATTTCAACGTACAGGAAGGTTGAAACAGAACCCCACAGATGCTGTCCAAGGGTGGTTTTAACTTTAACTTTCTATTGTCTTCGAGGACTTTTCTGTTTCTGCAAAACAGCTCTAAGACCATCGGAGTGATTTCTAATCTATTTCAAAAAACTCACTTTTAAAAGTAATGAGAAAATAATGATAAAATTATACATTCGGAGCAGGGAAGTATAGTTTAAGGAAACATGTTTTTTTCCTCCGAGAAGCCACGTGCCGCGAAAGCTTATTTCAGCTGCATGATACCAATGGGACCTTGTGTTTGTATAGTTTTATTTGACCTACTGCATTTAATAAAGTTTTCTTCGCACCCTGCTCCATACTCAGCGACTTCAAAGAGAGAGGGTAGGGTCAGTCCAACTAGACAGGGGAGAAGAGAAAGTTCTAGGTTTTTCAGTATCTTGGGGCAGCAGGAATATACTTAATTTGGATAGTTTAGATGCAAATAGCAAAAACCCCAGCTGAGCAGGGCTTGGGCAATAAGGTCATTGATTAACTATCTATCAAGGAGTTTGGTATTAGGAGGTCTCTCAGGGTGGTGGTTTAGTTAGTTCATTTGGGAGTTGGGTTTTTTTTTTTTTTTTCTTTTTCTTCGTTCTAATCCCTGATTCTCAGCTTGTTTCTCAGGCTGCCTCCCTTCCCAGCCCCAAGATGGCTGTAGAGTTCCAGAGTTGGGGTTGGGGGGAAGAGGGTGATATCCAAAGGCAAAAAGAAAAGTCCCTGCCTCCTGTCCCTTTCTAAGGGTGAGGAAAACCTTTCTGAGGTCCTGTCAGCAGGCTTCCTTCATATCTTCTTGTCCACATTCCCAGTGACTTGGCAAGAGAAATGAGACTATGGTGCGTCCACACCCCCAGAAGCACTGCGTGTGTACACATACATGCACATATGTCTAAAAAGTAATATAACAGGCCTTTTATTCCAATGTATTTTGATTTTGTAAGTAGTCGCTGCTTCCCTTTGCAATTTTAAATTATTAATGTACGTGATAATCTTAAAAATCCTGGAAAATAGACTCTGGTCGGGTAGTTCAGCTGGCTGGAGCATTCTCTGATCTGCTAAGGTTGTGGGTCCACTCCCGCATTGGAGCTCATGCAAGAGGCAACCAATGAATGCATAAATAAGTGGAACAATAAATCGATGTTTCTCTCTCTCTCGCTCCCTTCCCCTCTCTCTAAAATCAAATTTAAAAATCCTGTCTATTAAACCCAAGTACATTTGGAAATTTAGTATGAGATAAAGATTGCTTTTCAAATCTGTAGGTGTTAAGATAAATTGTATGATAAATGGTAATGGAATAACTTACTGGCTGTCTAAAAAAATATGAAATTGGGGCTATACTTTGAATCATATCCCCAGGCAAATTCAAAATGAATCAGAAATTCAAATGTAAAAAAAAAAAAAAATCAAAATTGTAAAAGCTCTAGAAGAAAAACTTATCAGAGAATATTAAAATAATCTTGGAGTGGGGGAGGTCTTTTTTACTAAGACAATGATTTGGGAACCAAAAATACCCACTTGGCAAAAAGTACCATAAACAAAGGAAACAGGAACATGGGGGAGGAAATCATCGCAACTCATATCACAGTACAAATTTCTCTAATACGCAGTGTCCCCGCAAATCAATAAGAATCAAACCTAGAGGCCTGTGGTAAATTGACAAAGGATCTACAGATGATAGACCGTTCACAGTAAAGGAAATACCAATGGCTTTTAAACATAAGAGAAGTGTCAATGTTCTCAAAGGAAGAAACATGCAAAATAAACTACACCGACATACGAGTTTTTTTTTAACACATTAGATGACAAATGACTGAAGAGTCTGATAACACCCTGCGCGGCCACAGTGCAGCCAAACCGCCGTTCTCCCATTGCTCGAACCTACGAACACACATGGCCTTTGAGCCAGTGACTATTTCCAGGAGTTTAATATACAGATATCCTCAGGCCTATATAAATAAATATCTAATCCCTTATGGGAATGGTGTTCATCAATGAGCATTATTTGTAAAAGCAAAAGATTGGAAACAACCTAAGTGTCCATCAGTAGGGGACTGGCTAAACATTTTGGTCACCTGTACAAGAATGAGACCATGTGCTCATATGAAACAAACTTCAAGGCATGTTGTTTACATGTGCACAAATCGTAGTACAGTAGTCTCTCTCTATATTGCGGTTCACTTATCGCGGCCTCACTGTATTGTGGGATTTAAAAAAATATATCTAATTATCACGGATTTTTCGCTGTATCGCAGGATTTTGCGGTACTGTATATGTATGTTGTTACAGTTATGTAGGTTTAAGAGTGTAGAATGTTTAAGAACATAAGTAGTGTTTATAAAAGTGTGGAAAAGGTTAGTAAGGGACTGGGAACAGTTTATAAGTGTGTGGGAAGGGTTTATAAAGCCTTAAAATATATATAAATACTAAAGCAAATGTAAGGTTCCTACTTCGCGGATTCTCACCTATAGGGGGGGTGTCTAGAACATAATGCCCGCGATAAGTGAGGGATCACTGTATATGCTACCGTTTGTATGTTAAAGAGAAGAAACAATGCATTTCTCTACTAGATTTTATATGCATGAAATGTCTCTGGGAGCATAAATTAGAGATCGGTAGAACTGGTTGGCAGGGAGACTTCATTCCCTCTGTACCTCGTGTACCTTTTGATTCTGAACCACGTGAATTTTTAACCTACCTAAAATAATTTATACACAGCTCCCCTCAGATTTGTACTTGGCATTCATAATTTGTATATGCAGTAATATGTCATGTGCCACAAAATAATAATCCATAATGATAGCTACTGGCTAGCATCACAGGTCAGTCTGCACACGTTATCCCACTTAATTGTCACCGGATCAGTAATGACATCAGGGGTGTCTTCGAGGGACTTCACAACAGGCTCCCCTCCCCCTTTTTTATCCTCACTTGAAGACATGCTCATTGATCTTAGAGAGAGGGGGAGGGAGAGAAGGAGAGAGAGGAAGAGAAATATTGATGCGAGGAACACCGATCAGTCGTCTCTCATATGTGCCCCAACCAGGACCAAACCCAGAACCTAGGCATGTGCCCTGACGAGGAATCAAACCCACGACCCTTCAGTCCACAGAATGCTGCTTCAACCAACTGAGCCACACCAGCCAGGGAGGCTCTCTCTCCTTTTTCTATTGTGCTTTTATCATGGGACCCTCCCACAAATGCCCCAAATACACTCTTACTACGAAGAGTTTCAAAGCAAGTCTCCCAGTGTCCCCTCCTCCTCCCCCCACCACACCGCAGCCCTGAGCCCCTCTCACACAAAACACTTGGGTCATTACCCCTCCTGTACAGAGGACGAACTCAGAGCTCAGATAGGTGGCATGGTGAGGTGGCCGTCAGGTAACATGTGGTGGTGGGGCTCTAACCCAGGCCTGCGACCTCAAAGGCCAGCATTTCTCAAAGGTCTCCTTGAAATCTGTCATTGAAATTTACCTCACTTTAAGGGAATGTAACTACGATTTTATGGAGAGAATCAAGGGAAACCTGGAGTCAAGACCCAGAAAACGGTTTTTTGTTCCGTTTCTTGGGGCCTCAGTCATTCCTGGGCACCAGGCAGGCAGCAGCCACAGAACAGAGGGAAAGGAGGCACCCTGGAGTGACGCGGTGATCTCCAAGGTTATGCGTCTGTCTGTTCCAGCATTTTGAAAACTGGCACATGCGTGGTGCACACGCACACATGCATACGTGATCTTTGCCCCTCTGCATTTGGATTTACATGAGTTAAAATGAGAGTTACGGCCAGAACTAGGGACATTTCATAAGGGTATTAAGGAACCTTCAAATGTAGAAAGTCATGCCCTGATGTGACCACAGGCTTCAGTCTCTGTAACTGGCTGGGAGAGAACCCCGTTCACTCACAAGTTCCCAGGTCTCTGCAATAATAGGCAGCTATTCCTTTTGTACTCCACCCTCCACCATCTAGGGATCAAGGACAGTGGGAAACTTGGAGAAACAAAGGGAGAAGCCAAAAAGCTCACAGATAAAAGCATTAAAATACTCCATCTTTAAGTATCACGCTATTTGCTCTCAGTATTTAAATATCTCATAAAGTTCAAGACAAACTCGGGGACAACTTCTTTCTTTTGTGGCAAAGAATCAAATCCCTCTCTTGCACTTTATTTAGATTTTTAATTTTCTTCAAGGGAAAAAGTTAAGGGTTAGGAGAGCCAAGATTTGTGATTTAATTGTGGATCTTTCCTTCATCGTCCACGGCCTTGAAAATCTGTTCATGAACACAAAATGTCCTTATTCAGATACGGTGTCCATATTAAGTGATACATTTACTTAAAAAGCTGATTCCTTCCCGTTGGTATAAACCCCCCCAAATTCATTATAAAGTATCAATGAGAAAGTTCATGCAGGTTCACTAAAGAAAATCTGAAAAACATGGGACAGTATAACCAAAACAAAGTTTAGTCATTTGCCATGTGAAAATGCAGATCTTACAAAGTGATGTTGGGGGAGCCATCCTGATGGTCGGCAAAGCCACTTAAAGGTGACCTGGCCTTGTGGGACAAGGAAGAGAGACATCAACAAGGAAAACAGAGGTGCTTCTGTCAAATAAATGCATTCCAAGGATTGCAAAACAGAGAGGAAGGGAGGACTAATGGATTAAAATTGCAATTTTGGAACCTTATCTGGATCTTATTTCAAATAAGCAAACTGTAAAAAATAAGTATACCATTTAGAAGGCAGCACTGCTTGGATGTTTGATGATGTTAAGGAATTATTGAGTAATAATGGTGTTGTGGTTATATAAAAGAAATAGTCCTTTTCTTTTAGAGAAAAACACTTCAGTGTGTACAGAGCAAATACTCTGATGCCTGGGGTCTGTTTTTTAAGTAACATATGCAGGTGGGCAGGGGTGGAGATTGCATGGGGTAGAGATGAGTTAAGACTGACATGCGATTGTAATTATTGACGCTGAGGGGCCCACGGCGATTCATATGCTTGTGTATTTCTGTATATATTTGAAGGTTTCCACAATAAAGTTTTGTTTGTTTGTTTTTGTTTTGTTTTTTAAAGAGAAAGAGAACAGTTTCAACATGAAGAGATCTCCAGAGTCCCTCAGGAAAACTAATTAACCCTCTGAATAGTGCTTGTTAAATATATATTTTTCAAAACTGTCTTTATGACCCAGCACGAAGCTGAATCTAACATAAATACCTTGCCCTGGCCTGGTGGCTCAGTTGGTTGTAGCGTCGTCTCGTGCACCAAAAGATTGTGGGTTCGATCTCTGGTTGGGGTACATATGAAAGGCCACTGATAGATGTTTCTCTTTCACATAGATATTTCTCTCTCCCGCCCCCTCTCCCTTCCTCTCTCTCTCAAATCAATAAATATATCCTCACAAGAGGACTGAAAAAAAAAATTACAAATAAATCCTACCATACTAACCAATTCTGTCAGGAAAATTCGCCAACCCCCCAAAACAAAAGAACATTTTATTCATTCAGAAGGACATCCTCAGAATTAATGCAGAACTGTCATTAAGACCTGCCTTTGGTTAAAAATGATATAAAATGAGCTTATTTTTACAGCTTTTAATATTAATTTTAAGATAAAGCCCTGATCAAACATTTTCAGTCATATGTTATAGAATTTCAGTTACCATTCAAAGTGGATTCATTTGATCAATTACTCTACAGAATAGAGAAAAGGCATCTGTCAGCTTTTTTGGTTTCTTTTTAAACGGAAATTTAAAACCACAATATAAAACCACAGCTTTTGTTGCCTAGTTCTTTTTGATATAAAACTTGATAGAGCCAAAACCTGTATACTTGAGTCTGTTACCAAATTCTACTTTTACATTAGTGGGGCTTCTTACTGGGCTTTCCAGCCTTCATCCACATGGGTTTTTATTTTGTGGTGAATGTTTTATGTTGAAGAGACAGAAGTAATAGCTAACATTTCGACGAAGCCAATTCTGTACCTGTTTCCTGTGAACTAATGAATGTAACCAAACACAGTGTGAAGGGAGACAGGCAACTCAGCAGGCGTCCATACCCGCAGACTTGATCTTTGCAAAGATGTGATATTAAATTCCGTTTATTCCTGCCAAATACTTACATCCAGCCATGGCCGCGAGAGAATCTTTTCTTCTCCCCCACTGTCTGTCCTCCTCTGGCCAACTTTGCATTAAGAAAGCAATCGAGAAACAAAAGTATGGAAAGAGAATCTTTTGTGCTCCCTAGAACGCCCAATTTTTCCTTTGGGCTCACCAAAGCTGTTCAAACAAGAGCTCCATTGTCCCTTTGAGGAGAGAATAATGGAAAACTTGAAATCGGGAGGTCATTTGACCTCTCAGGGAACAGGGAGATAGATTATGCCGCTCCAAGCCCCCACGCCTGTTAACATGTGACATGTTATATACACTCATGTTTCCAGAGGACAAGGTGCGGATTTCTGATGTTTCTTCATTTCGGGGCACTGGCTCTGCCATATCAAAGAACCCACTGGAAACCTTTATCCAAAATAAACATTAAAGCCAAGTAACCATAACGGTCATCGCAGTAGCAGGCAGCAGAACGGCAGCTGCCACTGGCTGAATGTGAGTTATTTAACCCGCACTGTAACCCTGCTAAATGGGCAGGATTATCGGGCCCGTTCTATCCACGGACAAACTGAGCCTTGGACACAGAAACTGGCTTATCCAGCAAGGCTTTCAAGCTGGTTTCAAATGAGGATTATTTTGGAAGCTTCTTCCTTAAACAGTGTGTGATTCTGTCTCTCATCTCTCATAGATGCTCCGTCTTTGAGATGTTCAAAAATTTACTGTGTACTTAATTACATAATAAATCGTCGTCGGCAGCCGTCCGTCTCGAGAGACGATGGTGTAGCTTCTTAAGAGTCTATCTGCACCGCCGAGAATGGCTGTATAGTCCGACTCGGGAGTGACACGGATCTGTCTCCTCCCGTGTTGAATCGACATCTTGCGATGAAGCTACAGAGCCTGGGCAGGGTGATATGGAGGGTCTGCTGTTGCCCATGCAGCAGACCCCCCCTCTCTTCGCAGCTGAAGGGTCCAAGGGAAAGACAGAGTCAATACAGCTTGGCTTCAGGTGCGCCGCAGGAGTTGCCGGTGTTGACTACAACGTCAAACCGCCTTAGGGACTCCGGCTCCGGATTTTCTGTCGGGGTTTCCTCCCTTAGCCTTTCCCCTGAAGAGGTATGCCGCAAGGCAGCGGAGGTTTTTTGGAGTCAGAGTTTTCCTTCTCTGATGTGCATGCTGAAATTATAACAACAGTGAGACTATCAATATCAAAAATATGGAGTAGCTGGAGCAAGTTATATATATAAAATTTTTACCATGGTTAATCATGGTAAATACGGCTAACTACCTGTCCATTCATAGGAGACTGTCAAAAACACTGTGGGAAACTCATCCTGGAGAATATTATGCAGCTGTCAAAAAAGAATAAGGAAGCATTTAATAAGCTGATGTGGATGCCCTGTCATATGCATGTGCAAGTGATTAAAAATACAAGGTACTAGGGAGGGGGGAGGGGGAAAAGGGGGGAAAGAAGGGGAAGGGTCTAGTCAAGGAACTAGTATAAAGGACCCATGGACGTGGACAACAGGGTGGGGACTGACTGTGGGAGAGGGGGTGGGGGTGGGGCAGAGGAGAGCAAAGGGGGGAAAAATGGGACAACTGTAATAGAATAAAACCAAAAACAAGGTACAGCCCTGGCTGGTGTGTGGCTCAGTGGATTGAGCACCAGCCTGTGAACTGAAAGGTTCCCGGTTCGATTCCCAGTCAGGACACATGCCTGGCGAGGCAACCAATCCACGTTTCTCTTGCACATAGATATCTCTCTCCTTCCCTTTCTCTCTCCATTCCACTCTCTCTAAAATAAATAAAAATAACATTTTTTTTAAAGGAAGGTACAAACTGCTGTCATGGTATTTATCATTTTTAAAGTTTCACATTTATCATTTTTAAAGTTGTATCCATAAGAAAAGAAAGTGATAAAGCAACTGGCTTCAGGGAGGGGACCTGGGTGGTTGGGGGCAATAGAGAAAGAAACCTTTATTTATTTATTTTGTCTACCCTTTGCACTTCCTGAACTTCTAGCCCATGCACGTATGATATAACCAATTCAATAAAAAAAAATAAAATGCACCCTCCACGTTAACAAAGTACGCGTATCCTTCCAGCAGCACAAGCATTTTACAGGGGGGGACCCTGAGACGTGGAAGAGCCAGCTGACGCAGAGCCGGCTGTCTGCCCTCCCAGACATCCTCACTCCCCGGCCCTCTTCTCTGAGCGGCTCCCAAGGGCTCTCGGGGGCTCAGGGGCAGACAGTGTGGGGCTGAGGGCTCGGAAGAAATGCATCCTTCCCAGAGAGCTGGCCACAGACGCATGGGGAGTTCTGGGTACACCAGACATCACACAGCCAGGAAACATCACCCAGACACTGAACAGTCACAGACAGCGCTACTGAGTGTCACCCAGCGCCACACTGACGTCGCATAGGTAACACTGAGCTCAGCCCCCTGTTCAAACGCTGTGGCCGCCTCCTTAGGCTTGGACCCCCGACTGAGGCCTGGGCCACCGCCACAATGGTTTCCAAGCCCCTTCCTCTGCTTCCGTTTTCAACACTTCCTCCCCCAAACACTCTTCCCTAATCTTGTGTTTTGTTTTGTTTTTAATCCTCATCAAGGGATATTTTTTTCATTGCTTTATAGAGCGAGAGGAAGGGAGAGAGAGAGGAAGGGAGAGAGAGAGAGAGAAACACTGATTGGTGGCCTTCCATATGCACCCCGACTGGGGATCAAACCGGCAATCTAGGCATGTGCCCTGACTGGGGATCAAAGCCGCAACCTTTCAGTTTACGGGACGACTCTGCAACTGACTGAACCACGCTGGTCAGGGCTCCCCACTCTTTCTAATCATCAGTCAGATCATGTCTCCCTTCTGCTTAAACCATCCAATGGCCGCTCAGGACAGAGTCCCAGAGCTGACCAGGAGGCCGTCGGTAAACGCTGGAGCCCCACCCAGCATGCCACACAAAGGGTAGGCGGTGAGCGGGCATTGACTGCGTGGATGTGTGGGTGTGACTTTGGAAGAACTCTTGCAATTAGACACGTCCACCTTTACCTCAGTTTATACATGAGGAACCAGAGCACGCTTTGTCCAAGGTCAGACCCCTCTAGGTGACCGAAACATAGGTGGCCCAACTCCTGATGCCCTGCTCTTGACCATGTCAGCCTCAAGCTGAAATCAGAAAGCAAAGTAGGGTCCTCCCTGCGTGCAGCTCCCCAATCCTGTCTGGCTCTCACATTCTGTCCCCTCTCCTCCCTCCAACTAGAATCAACCTTTCTCTCGTGCTCAGTGCAGAGAATTAAGCTCATAAGTAGACTACACTGGATCACTGGAGTAAACGCAGAAGGTTCAGTACGTTACCCCTCAAAGATGAGATGTGCCTTTATGACTGAGACAGTGTCAGACGTGAGTCAGATCAGTGATGTGACATGCGTATGCATTACATTAGGGATGTATATTATATGAGGTCTGTCCAGAAGGTATTCAGCTGTGTAACATGAAAAAGTCATTTATTGAAGAAGACATAAGAAACATTGTACAAAGGACAAGGACGCCCCAGGCCCCTTCAAAGCAGGCACCTTGAGACCTCACACAGTTCTTCCAATTGCCATCAGCTGCCTCATTGTATTTTCCTGAATCTCATTGATGGTCTGAAATCTCTTCCCTTTCAAAGGCGATTTTAGTTTCAGGAAAAGCCAGAAGTCGCAGGGCGCCAAGTCTGGGCTGCAGCGGGGCTGAGCCACCTGGGAGATTTGGTGTTTCACCAAAAATCTCTGCACGAGATGTGATGCATGAGCGGGTGCATTGTCGTGATGAAGCTGCCCATCACCAGCTGCCCATAGCTGTGGCCTTCTGCATCATCCCAACAGTTTGTGTGGAGGAATGTTCAAGCTTAACACAAAAATGGAGGTAGATTCGTTTCTCTACTTGCTTAGGTATTTTGAATGCGATGGCCACACAGTACACATGGCCGCTCAACAGCAGCTACTGCCCCGCTGACTAGTACAGTGAAGTCGTCATTGTTCACGCATGTGCATTCCAGTCCACTCTCCTTGGCTGCCCGGTCACATCGATGTTTTGCAAACCATTCTCATTGTATTAACAATGGCTGGACTTTTCCAGACAAACTTTATATATACACATACATATATACATGCATATAATGTAATAAATGTAAAATACACTATATATGCATAATACAAGTAATATATATTCTTCCCTTTAGGAGAGTTATAGTGCCTTTTGAAAGCAAACCACTCTGTAGTATAAAATAAGAATCTAATCTGCCTGTTTTGAGAGGAACCATAGTATCACCAAGTAAGTATTCATAAAATGCTGGCTGTTATTATTACTATTATTCCTAGAATAGTAAAAAAGGGCATTTGATTAAATAACTGTGTCTTTGTATCAGAAGCATTACCACACAAACAAGTGGCTCCAGTGACCTTGGTGGAACGCTTAAATGTGGTTGAACTCACCAAAGCCTCACGTCAGCCCTCGGGATGTTGCTACTGTTCCCATAGTACCGATGGGGAAACTGAGGCTGGGCAAAGCTCAAACGACCAGCCCAGAGATCATGTGACTGGTGAAGCCAGATAGCTTGCTCTGGAGCACACCTTCCAAACTAGGGTTCTCAGAATGGGGTCCTTCCATACGCAGGGTCAGCATCACCATGGAACTTGTTAGCAGTGGGATTTCTGGGGTCCCACCCAGACCTACAGCATCAGACAGTCTGGAGGTGGGCTTCAGCCTCTGTGTTCAAAGGCCTTGTGGGTGATTGTGATACACGCTCAGGTTTGAGAATCGCTGCTGGGGTCCTTCCTAAAGGACACTGACTGCTGAACATCACCTGTCTGACAGCTTGAGAGCCAGCTACGTGCCTGGATAGTCACCAGGCTACACACAGTGCAGGAAGGGCCCTAAACCAGCTCTGTAGGTACCCATGGTGTGAGGGTCAGGATTAGGAGCAAGTGCGAGAACTCTTAGAAAAGACGCATTTCCCCTCTCCCCTTGTCCCGTCTCCTTTTGGGGTAAATGAGGCTCCTTTCAAAATGCGTTGGTTAGAGCATCGTCATGATACACCAAGGGTTCGAGTTTGATCCCAGTCAGGGAACATCCAAGGATCAGTCAATAAATGCATAAATAGGTGGATCAACAATTCATTTTCTTTCTTTCTCTCTCTCCCCACCTTTCTCTGTCTCTTTCTAAAATCAATAAATAAGTAAATTAAAAATTCTCTTTATGCAGTTGTGTGAAAGAAAAAAAAACAGCAGTTTAAATAGTAGGCTACAATTTGTGGGAGAAAACGATTTTTTATACTTCTTTGTAAATATATCCTATGTGTGTACACACAGAGACATATTCCCTTGAGAGTGCTTCAAACAGATCTAGAAAAAAGCGTATAAACACGGTAACAGTGACAGCTCTTGGGGAGCCAGACTCAGTGGTGGGAACAGGGTTCATTGGGGAAATTTTATTTTTAAACCATCCTCCAGTTTTGGACTTTTGAACTATGTGAATGCATGGCCATGGAAAGTTAAATGGGAAGGATATAAAACAATTTTATACTCTTTCATGAATACTCTTTCAGGAAAAAAAAAATGACCCAGTTAAAGGACATAACCAGCCTATACACCAGTCTCAGAGACAACTGCCAATAATTACTTTTGTAATGAGAAAATAGTTAACATACCCGCAGTACAGAATTTAATTAGTATGAACAAATGTAAATATCTAGCTGCCCTCCTCCTTTTCCTCACCCATTTCATACCTTGGAGATGACTCATTAATGAGTCCATCCATCTGTCCGTCCGTCCGTCTGTCCACCGCTCTAACCATCCACGAGTGGGTCCCCTTGCACATCTAGGTTTTACTGTTTGTCTTTCCATTGCAATACAGCAGACGCTTCTCCTGTAGGAATATCTTCTCGTTCATCCGATGGTATTTTATTATTTGCATGTAGCATCCTTTAATGGCTATTTGGGCATTTCTATTGATTCTACTATTACAAATAATGTCACAGTGTAGATTCTAATGTAGATGTTGATAGGAATTAGTTTACCATCATTTTTATGATACAATTAATTTACCAAATCTCTGCCCTGGGCAAACTTTCTTTACCTCAATATTTATTTACCAAACAGGAGGGCAAGTAATATCTTTCAAAACTCTAACGATAGTCTCGCAGACAGCTTTAAGACTCAGCTAACTTTCATAAACACGCGTGTACAAAAACAGCTGCAGTCAAGGTCATTTGGGAGTCAGCTATAGAACGTAAAAGCCAAGAACAAAAGCGAACCTAAGTGCTCTCAGAATTGATTTACACATCATAATTCTCTGGAATCTTAAGTCTAAGAGAAAGTGAGAGACTGACTTCTAATGTATTTTATATGTAAGTATATATGTAGATGTATAACTTTACTCAGGTATGAAAAGAAGTACTTTTTTTGGATAACAGAAAATGAAAAAAAAAAAGTACCGCTCAAAGGGAGCAGAGGACAAGGAAAATAAAAATATATATATATATATACACACACACACACACGTGTGTGTGGTGTGTGCAGTGGTATTAATTGTATCATTATTTGTCACAGGGAAAAACAGGAAGAAACTTAAAGGCCACCAAGAGGGAAGTGGAGCCCTGGCTACTGTGGCTCAGTGGATTGAATGCTGTCCTGCGAACCAAAGGGTTGCTGGTTTGATTCCCAGTCAGGGCACATGCCTGGGTTGGGGGCCAGGTCTCCAGGTGGGGACATGCAAGAGGCAACCACACGTGGATATTTCTCTCCCTCTCTTTCTCCCTCCCTTCCCCTCTCTCTAAAAATAAATAAATAACATCTTTAAAAAAAAAAAAAAGAGGGAAGTGGCTATGCGCCATCCAGGTACACCCACCTCATGGAGCATGATGTATAAACAAGAAAGAATGAGCAAATTCATGATACGAAGTTCGAAGGGCTGGCAAATCTAATTGCTAAGCGAGGCACAGGAAGCACACACAGCGTGAGTCATTCATTTTTAAAAACAATAGCCCTGAACGTGGGTGTGTGAACCGGTGCCTTTGTACATGTGTGTCTAGCTCTGTGCATCTGTGCAGAAGACAGCCAGAGGGACTCCCACTGGAGTGGGGAAGGTGTGACAACAGGACAGAAGCTGAGCCACATGGAAAGGGGTCCTTAGGCCTGTGTTACAGGCTATCTGGGCGCAGGGCTCACGCATGCCGGCGTGCCTGGGTGTTCCCGAGCTATTTGCCAATGCAGCTCAGATCAATGGCCCTGAAATCGGATGCTGTCGGTGTAAATCTATTTCCTGCTTCTAAAAAATAATTTTGTGATTCAAATTTCATCCTTCATTGGAACGGCCGGCTGGCCGATTGGTGGCCCTTTCATCCCCCCCCAGAAAGTGGTGACTAGACGCAGCAGGGTGTAAATGCATAGGTCCGGAGAAGATGAACTCTTACACTAGCTCTGTGTTTTCAGCTTTCTGAAGTGTGGACCTTACCAATTTCTTTGACCTGCCTCCCCCCACCCCACACCCCATTCCAATGCATGGCGGTGACAAGGCATTGAATTACCAGTTTGTCACTAACGCCATAGGCTTTATTATTCCTTTGAACAGAAGCTGGGCTTAAAAAGAAGTTTTTCTTAATAAGTAGCTGTTCATCCTTTGATATGCACATCTGGATCCTGGTCTTATCTGCTGCATGCTAATGCTGCTTCCTGCAGATAATGATAAAAGAACAACTCAAAATAACAAAAAGAGGAATAAAATGGGCCAGATGTCGAAAAAATAAGGAAGACAATGCATATAAAAGCAATGGATTTTCAATTCCAGAGAAGAAATTCTATCAACAATTGAAGTAATCATTTTGATGCTCAATTGATGCAAGAATTTTTTAAAAGGGATTAGGAAAAAAAAAGAAAAGAAAAGCAAACATCACCTGACAGCCACCAGCACATTCTGTTAGAAATTAGGAGGGAAATAAACCTAAGTATGCTATAAATCACTTTGGGGTTTCATTTTGTATCTGCCCTGCTACATTGCCCACCCGCCCCCAACCTTTTCCTCATTTTTGCTGTGACTTAAAACACCATTAATTAAAGGCCAAACCGAAACAGTTAAATTTTTTAGTAATTTTAAGTATTTCAAACATACAGAAAAGTACCGAGACTAACGTAAGAAACAGCCGTGAATCCATGTTTGACCGCTTGTCAGTTTTTTAAGAATAAATTTCCTTCATTCTAACGATTCCTTCCAAAGATGATTTTTTAAAAATTTATACAGCCCTTGTGTTCACTGAAAGATGGTGCTCTTCTTATAAAATCAGTATGATTTTTCTCAGTTTTAGTAATTCTCAGAAAAGCTTTCTTCCTCTACCGATGGTGCAAACAGGTCGGATGTTTTCGAAGTTAGTGTTGTGTAGACACTAACTTTGTAGTGCAGAATTGTTACATATTCAATCTGCATATAGGATTTATAGATATTATGTATGATTAGTGCCTCGATGTTCTTGGTTCTTTACAGCGTCTTTTCAGAAGAAGCCGTGGTTGGCCTGCCTTGTTGATCTGTGCACACAGCATCGGCGGTTCTGTGGCAGACTGTAACGGATATGTGACGTTAATAGGCACATAAACACTCCTGCGTTCTGTGACTTGCCCCATCAGCTGGGAGCGGAGGGCCCGCGGGGAGAGCCAGGGGCAGAAGCAGCCTCTCGGCCGCAGCACGACTGCAGAGTGTGGTTTGGACTTTCTTCCCTAACCAGATAACGCTGGGGAATTGATCCTGCATTAGCATGCAGCAGGCATGGGAAAATGATAAACTCCTATTAGCACTGTCATGGCAACTGAAAAAAATGGCTGCTTTGGGGAGCAAGGCCCACGGGAGAAGAAAAGCAAAGACCTCGTCTCTTTCTTCTATTTGACATCTGTTGTTTAACATACAAAATTGTATTACCACCGACGCCGGCGAGTCAGGCGGGACTAAAGCCTGCCCAGGGATTGTCCGCGCTGCGCGCCAGCCCCCAACCGCCCCCCACTCCTCCTCCTGGCCCGCGGGGTATATAATCTGACCCTGAACGTTTTCACTGGGGGCTGTAAATTCCCTCCCTTTTCATCCCAGGTACAAAGTGTGAAGTGCCCGGGGAAGGTGGAAAGTGGGGAAAAGGGTCTGGGGTGGGGGTGGAGATGGGGGCGGGGGCAGGTGATCCGTATTAAAGCAGAAATGACGCTCTTTCTTCTGTAGTTGCTCTTCTGTGGTTCCTCTCTCCTCCCGCCCCGCACCCCATCCTTCCCTCAGAAACATTTTGGGTTTCTGTATGACAGCCATTTATTTGAGTGGATCCTGGAACCCTGAGGACAGAGAACGCCAGCAGGAATGGTAAACAGAGGCGCAGGCTGAAGGTTTAGCAGGGAAGCACACAGGTGCTACAGCTGAACCTGAGGGGTGGGGTGGGGGTGGGGGTGGGGGTGGGCACGAGGTGCCTGCTTTCTCCTTTGTGCTTCCCCGATCCGATTTGTTTAATAAAGCGCCTGTATCACTCTTATAACGAACGAGCAAAAATATCCCATGAGTGTTTCAAAGGAGGCTACAGAGATCGGTCTTTAGAAGTATGTCAGGGCCAATACTCATGCAAAAATTTCATATTATCCTAATGTACCATGGGAAGCAAGCCCTTTGTTCATATATGTAAGCATATATACATATTTTATATATTCAATATTTACATGTGTTTTAATACAGAATATGCATGTGGATTAAAATATTGCACAGATATATTTTAATGAGGACATTTGGATGAAATGACTCCCCCCCACCTCTTCACAGTTGTGTGAATAGAACAAACCAAGTAGCATTTTGGGTTTTTTTCCTTGACAAAGCACTTAAAGCTTTGTTCGCGGCCATCCTGACGTGGTCTAAAGAGAGACGCTCAGTAAGCCCACTGATCAGGGAAAATCAGCTGCGTTCTTCCAAAAGGAAGCACGTTTATATCATTCCCGCAGGTCGTGAGCGACGCCGGCAGACGCAGGTGGGAGAACAGACGGAACCTGTTGATGAGAGCCTTGCCGCAGCTCAGTGCCGGGCCTGCTCCACAGTTTAAGAGACAGACTGTAACAGGCTTGAGAGCAGATGCAGAAGCGAGAGGACTCGAGGTCTGAGTGAACTGATGCTGTACCACCCGGTGAGCCCACCAGCTGAGCGTGGGGATCAGGCGCGCGGTAACCACGGGGACTTCTGGGACACACGGGAAACCCGGAGGAACCTGCGTGGGGGAACGGAACGTGCAGGGTTGCTCGGGTCTTGCTTTTAACCCTGCAGACCTCTCTTTGAGGAAGGTATTGTTACTCCTGGGTGGTGTACTTCTCAGATATTCCAGTACCAAGTCATTTAGGCTCCGGATTTCAGCTTTCAGCGCCAGCAGCATCATTTCTGTTCCCAGGGTGGGAGCTCCACATTTGCAATTCTAGATTTTTCTTGCTGCTGGGCTTCCCGGCAACTCCCTGCTGTTTTTACATATTTACTGCACATCAAATGAGGGAAGCCTTAGAAATAGTCCTAGGGTGTTTCCTGGGGGTGGACGGTGGGGGGTACCTGTGGGCTTTCTCTCTCTGCCCGTTGAGATTTCGAAAGGCATGCCTTTTTGGAGGAAGGGGTGGTAAGTTCTCTGAGCCAAACTTTTCAATTCAAATGCTCACTTACCTCCCTCCCTAGTCTTCTCCCTGGAGCTTCAGGGGTCAGCCCTGCTTCCTGACAATCCTCTAATAAAGCCATGGTCAAACCTGGTGAGTTTTCCCAAAATGGGGTTACTCTGGCTTTGCTTTCCATGTACACAATCAGACCCTGAAGGTCTAGAAACGATACTGATTGCAGAAGTGCCTTCACTCGAGTATCAAAGACTGGAAAGAACTAAAGACCGGTGGAAATACACACTTTACGTCAGGAGCATCATTTGATGACTGACCAGGTCATACCTCAGTGCACACGTGATCAACCTGGAGACCTTCTTGGGCACCCTGTGACTGCGCACCCTCTTCTCCATGTGGAGCTGATACTGTTTCCTTGTCTATTATTCACTTCTCCCCACCAGGACCCCAGCTCCCTGAGAGCTGGAGCCGTCCAGGGCCCAGGTTGGCGCTTGCCCACCGCAGGCGCTCAGGCAGTGTGTGCGGGCCGATTGCACGAGTGAACGAACGATTTGACTGTGAGACTCGGTCGGCAGGCAGGGCCCTGGGTCCATCTCTGATCTGCCCCTCGTGTTGTACAGAGGGTGGAGGCTGCTCGGAGAGCAGACTGGGTTAGCCGCCGGCACGCCTGCCATGGTGGCTGCTGGCAGCAGCCTTCTGCTGCTCCCATGACACCAGAGGCTGTTTTTTTAACACTCAAAGACGTGTACTGCAGCATTGTTAAAGGCAGCAAAAAACCAGAAACAAAGAATAAGCACTGTCACATTTGTCGGTGGCGGCGGCAGCCGTCCGTCTCGAGAGACGATGGTGTAGCTTCTTAAGAGTCTATCTGCACCGCCGAGAATGGCTGTGCAGTCCGACTCGGGAGTGACACGGTATCTGTCTCCTCCCGTGTTGAATCGACATCTTGCGATGACGCTGGAGTGTCCTCTCCAGTGAAGCTGAAGCTACAGAGCCTGGGCAGGGTGATATGGAGGGTCTGCTGTTGCCCATGCAGCAGACCCCCCCTCTCTTCGCAGCTGAAGGGTCCAAGGGAAAGACGGAGTCAATACAGCTTGGCTTCAGGTGCGCCGCAGGAGTTGCCGGTGTTGACTACAACGTCAAACCGCCTTAGGGACTCCGGCTCTGGATTTTCTGTCGGGGTTTACTCCCTTAGCCTTTCCCCTGAAGAGGTATGCCGCAAGGCAGCGGAGGTTTTTTGGAGTCAGAGTTTTCCTTCTCTGATGTGCCCTGACTGGAAGATCGAACCAGCGACACTTAGCTCGCAGGCCGAGCTCAATCCACTGAGCCAAACCAGCCAGGGTACTGTCACATTCACACCGCAGAATATTATATAGGCATTAAGCAAAAGTGAAATAAAACCTGTAAGGATTGTACTGAAGGAATTTCCACTAAGTAGTGTTGAGTGGCAAGAGTAAAATGCACTGAAGGGCAAAATACAACCCCGTTTTGTTAAAACAAACTGTGATAAACCATTCTTGCCCGGGATTACTTGAACCTGGGGAAGAATACAGAATGATACGGACTTAGCCACAGAGGCAGGTTTAAATGGGAGGCAGGGGTATTACGGGGAGGGCTGGGGGGACGCTGGCACAACTCAAGAAAAAAAAATTTAAATGACTGTGATATTAAAAAACGTATGATGTTTATGTATTTATGAAAATTACATAATTATGTATGCATACGCATGAACATGAATTGCTTTTTTTAACAATGGGTGATGCCCCTGAAGTGATAAAAGGACAATAGAAAGCCTCAAGAGTATTTTTGGAGAGAAGGATTGAAAATTAATAAGCTTTCATTTCCCTTAAGAATTTAGTAAAAAGAGATACAGGGTAAATACAAAGAAAGATGGAAAAAAAAGGAAATGTCTGGGAAGTTAAAAAAAAAACACAGAAATGTCCTAAAGCTAATGTGAAACGTTGATATGTAGTTTATTAGGGGTGAAGGGTCCAGGGAGGCTCAGTGTCTCAGGGTTTTCTACTTTTCTAGATTTTCTTTAACTTTCCTGTTAGAAGAAAACAGGTCAAAAGACAGATTCAGTCAAGTGTCCACCTGAGGGTCATTTATTGCAGCAGGAGGCTTGGTCCCCTGGGTGGACGGGGGCTCCTTCTGTAATGGGGTGCAGAGCAGGGCGGTCCCCTGAAATAGTCCCCACATCCCTTGGTTGGGGGAAGAGAAAGGGATGGGGATGGTTTTGCATTTAAGATACTCTGCCTAACAATGGCAAGTGAATAGGTTAATAGCTGTGCCTTCGTTGATCAGAAAGGACTGCCACCCAGGGAGAAGGTGTACATGACTCTCAGAGCATATAGTGGCTCATGACATGCCAGGGGAGGTGGATGCCCCTGGGTCATGGGGCACTCTTGCCCTGACTAAAGATGGCGGCTGAAAGAAGGTAAAAGATACGGGGGACTGACAAAAGCAGCACATCACAGGGGGGGCCCAATATGAGATCACATAGGAAGTTCTGGGCCGGGCTGAAAGGGGGGTGGGGGGGTCCGGTCCACCATGAGGTCTGATGTGTAAGGAGACGCCACGCGGTCTGGAGTAAGAGGGAGAAGACAGCGGCAGAGCTGACGGGTGCGTGGGAGATGCTTGGAGCTGGACTGTGACCAGGGATGTTGAGCTGCAGATTTCTGCTCTGAAGGACGGATGGTGAAGCCACTCCCCTGGGACGTGTGCCTGCAGGGCCTCCACCACGACCCACTGCAGCACTGCACATGGTTCCCTGGGCTACTCCGTGAAGGCTGAGGACAACGTCCCTCAGATCCCGAAGGAGAGAGCTGCTGCCAGGGGACGGCGACTCTGAGACCCACAAGTGCCCGTGCAGAGGGGGTGGAGAACCGTCTGTGCAGCCGGCCTAAGGACAGATACGAATAAGGGGAATTTCTGGGCTTGGTTTTGGCTTACAGTCTTTTGGGGAGCAAGGGAAGTGCTGGGTCTTCTGGGGGATAGGGCCCCGAGCAGGAATGCTCCCAGCCCCCCCAGGCAGGAACCCTGTAAATGAAAACCTGTTTCCTTCAACACCAATTGTTGGGTCACGTGTCACAGCGCCACGTGGCCGAGCCCCCCGGTGTGCTCCGTTACACGCCCCCATTCTTGGAGAAGCTTCATCCCAAACCAGCGGTTCCTCATCCGTGGGGAATAAACATCAACACGGGACACCCAGTTTGGACCCTCCTCTACCTGACTTCACTCCTCTGTCCCCTTACAAAGGCATTTGCCAGAGTTTTGTCCCATTTCCTGTCTCAGTGGTCGAGCGCATTCTGGACCCGGCCTGGGTTCAAACTCCTCGGTAAAGCGCTCAGGATGGCACCTGGCTCGGAGAGCGGAGCCTTTTTCCTTCTGGGCCCCTCGCTCCCGGTGCCTGGCCCGTGGATTCTACTCCTGCACCTGAGCAGGTGCTTCTGAAATCCGTCTCCACTCCCAATATCGAATTCAGAATTTTTTGTATTGATTACACGCTGGAACAATATTTTAGCTATACTGGGCTAATAGAATATATTATTGAAATTAATTCCCCCCATTTCTGTCTACCTTTTTAAAAGAAAGCTACTAGCAAGTTTAAAACTTCATACATGGTTCTCATTGCGTCATTGCATTGCTCCGGGACAGGGGACAGCGTGCCTGCCTCCCTCTGAACCTCTCCAAAGACCTGCTGATACCACAAATGATGTGATTTACATTTAAAAAGGGCATTCCCAAAGACACTTGGAATCTTCCAAAAACTCCGGCAGGAATTATTATTACCGCTCCCCAGTTAGCAAGGGTGAAGTAAAATGCTCCTTTAGGGTCCACTGTACTTTCTTTCAATTCCATGTTTATCCCAGAGCCCCGAGCCCATGAGAAGGAAGGGGAGGGCTGTGGAATTAATGCATGAGGACCGATTCCTTACAGTTTCTTCGCAAGAGCTGCGAGTGACAGAAAAACTCTGGGTAGCTGAGACTCATGATGTAAATGGTACTTGATAAATTACCTACCATGTGTCTTTTTTTGTACTATTGAGTGGTTTATCATGTGGCAGTTCTTTTCTTCCTATCAAGGACCCCTTTTTGTTTTAAAATTTTAAAATTTATTGATTGATTTTAGAGAGAGGAAGGAAGAGAGAGAGAGACAGAGACACAGACTGGGAGAGCGAGAAACAGATTTGTCGTTCCACTTACTGATGCATTCATTCACTGGTTGCTTCCAGTGTGTGCCCCGACTGGAAATCAAACCCGCAACCTTGGTGAATCATATTACAATGATGCTCTAACCACCAGAGCTAGCCAGCCAGGGCTCAAGTCCTTTAAAAAAAAAAAAAAATCCTCACTCAAGGACACTTTTTCATTGCTTTTAGAGAGAGAAAGTGGGGTGGGGGGCAGGGAGAGAGAGAAACATCGTGAGAGAGAGAGACACCCATTGGTGGCCTCCTGTACACACCCTGACACGGATCAAACCCATAACCAGGCATGTGCCCTGGCTGGGAATGGAACCTGCAACCTTTCAGTTGCAGGATGATGCTCCAACCCAGCAAGCCCAACAGGCTAGGGCACAAGGCCCTTTTTTATAGCTAACATTTCCAATGAAAGTTCCGGCATTGCAAACAGTTATCTTTTGGGGGCTGGGTAGTGATGCTGGGGCATGGAGTTTCACCAAAGCTATTCGATGGTAACGGACAGGTGCACTGGTTTGTTTCTACTCCCTGACCACCAGGCTGAGCTCCCTCGGTCCCACTTGGGCTTGATTTTCATGGCTGGCTTCGAAGAGGCAGCAGAGGTGGTTTCCCTTTGCTCTGCTTTGTCTCCGAATGAACGCCGGTTTCATCTAAGGAGCATGCGTCTCTCCTGAGCATCCTACCTTTCCTCGGGATACAGGTGAGGGCAGCAAGAAGAAAAATATCTACTACGGAAAGATTCAGCCACTGAGAGACTGGTGGCCCTGCCTTGAATGAGGAGCCGAGGGTAATCTGAGTTTGGAATACGTTCCAACAAACGAAATATTTAGGGAGCGGACGAGGGAAGCTAAGACGGAAATGGTCCTGATGCTCGCTGCTGACGTCCGCAGTGGACTTTAATTCTGGGCCAGGGATGAAAGCTGGCATTTAAGGCGCCAATTGCATGTACCATGTCCTTATTCCATGTGTCACTGCAGAAGAGGAGATGCTTTCCATTCAACGATGAACTCCAATGGACCCTAGATGTATTCTGGTTTCCGGGAGGTTAAAATGCGGCTGAAGTGTCTAAATGGGAACCAGTGAAATACAGGGTCAACATGCGCTCTGCCACACCTGGGTGCCTGGTGGTCGGATGTTGGCACCCGGAAACCAGGCTGCTGGAAGGGAGGGTGGTGCCAGAGGCCCCTCCTCCAGTGTCACATCAGGGCCCCTGAGCAGAACGGCCTGCGGGGTACATTTCTCTCATTCATTTTCCCAGCTCCTGCAGGTGCGCTTTCCCATAAATATTCACGTGATGCAAACATTTATTCTTGCCAGGCACCGCGTTAGATACTCCTTACATGGATTAAATAATTTAAGGCTTCCATATCCTTATACGATGGTGCCCGTCATACTCCTCAATTTATAGACGAGGAAATGGAGGCACAGAGAGGTTAAGCAACAAACCAAAAGGGACACAGTGGGACATTTCAGAATAGGTTGAGCAGGTCCAGAGCTTGATGCTCCATTTAAGGGAGATGGTATCTCGTTTCAATGCAAACGAATCAAAGTCCAAAAGACAAAACTTAGAGAGAAAAAACCTTCTGTCTACAGCCCTTCACAAACAGTTGAGGAATTGCGGCCAACTTTAGGGCAGGACTGATGACATTTAAAACGTTTTAGGCTGACCCAACCCGAATGGCTATCTGTCGCCGGCCCGGAGGAAACGTTCTACTTTTCTGTACTTACACAATGGCTCTGTGTTTGAGTTTCAGGAGGTTACTAGCCTCTCAACAATTTGCTTACCCAGAGATGACGCAGACAAGATGATTTTCAAGTGACGAACTGAGATTGTGAGATAAGAGCCGCAGGGCTAGAGTTTAAATTATATACAAGTTTTCCATGGAAGAATTTACAGCTGGGACCTCGGCCATGTAGCTGTTGGCAGGCTCAACAGAAATGAATTGGGGGTAACTTTAAGGATATGCTTTCTGGGGAACTCTGAGTCCAGGTTAACTCTGTAGTCAGTCACAGTATAGAGAATAATAAAAGCAATCTGCTCTTTGCATTCCCAAGGAGGAATCACAGAAGCAGCCAACAATTACCATCAAACCTCAGGTATCGAACATCTCCCGTCTCCTCGACCAAACTGTTCACGGAAAAACTGTCTTGGTTGCCAAATAAGACTTCGGTTCTCTCCTGACAGCCCTTTTGTGCCGATACCTGCAGCATCAGTCACTTGTACGATTCAGTTTTTGAACAAATTGCTTCTCAAATAGCCTTCTGGAGTGAATTAAGTTTGAGAACCGAGGTTCTCCTGTCCATATATATAGCTCTTTGATTTTCCCATGAAGAAACGGTAACTTTCTTCTAAACTACAACTTGAATGCTTTTTCATCTCGTTGAGTGCACTGATGTTTAAAACCCAAAGAATCACACCTGTGGGAAGCATGCTGTTTACTGTACACTCGGCTCAGTTCTTGACAACCAGTAGCTCCCCGATTCCTCCCAGTAACCCAGTAGAGGTGGGAACGTCAGGAAGAATATTATCTTTTTTTAAAAAAAAGATTTTATTTGTTTAATTTTAGAGAGAGGAAAAGGGAGGGAGAAAGAGAGAGCGAGCGAGAGAGAAACATCAATCCCTCGCCTCTTGCACGCGCCCCAGCTGGGGACCAGCCCGCAACTCGGGCCTGTGCCCTGGCTGGGAATCAAACCAGCAACTTTTTGCTTTGTAGGATGATGCTCAACCCACTGAGCCACACGAGTCAGAGCAGCAGAGTGTTATCTTTATTTCATGGATGGGAGGACTTAGACTCAGAGAAGCTCACCAACTTTTCCAAGGTCACACAGCTAATAAGTGGTAAAGCTGGGATTTGAACCAGTATCTATCTGGCTGCGAAGATCTTTCATTTATTTATTTTAATATTTTTCCCTACATGGTCTCCCTGGAATATTATACAAACCATCCAGCCCACGTGCTCCATTTGTTTTGAAAAAAACATAGCCTTTCAATATATGCCTCAAGGAAAAATTATGAAATTTTAGAAAACTAGAAAACAGGTAGCTGTTTTGAACTGACTTGTTTGTGTCCCTGCAAAGTTCTGCTGCCAAACGTGACTGTATTTGGAGATAGGACTGTGAAGGCCTTGAAGTCACAGGGCAAGCCCTAATCCCCTAAGCACTTGTTTCTTTATACGAAGAGGAAGAGACACCAGAGCTCTGTCTCTCCACATGCATGCGGAAGAAAGGCCAAGGGAAGACACAGCAAGAAGGTGCCCTCTGCTAGCCGAAGAGGGGGGTTCCCACCAGAAACCAACCTTGATCTTCGACTTCCAGCTGCCACAACTGAGAGAGAATACACTTCTGTTGTTAACCAGGTGGTTGACTCGTATTTGAGGTTTTGCGCTTTTTTTTTTTTTTTAAATACAGCTATACTTATTCATTTAAAAGAACTCCCTTTATTCCAAAATTGTCCTTCTGTCCTAATTTTTGGTATTACAAATTCTTAAGTGAAATGATGCTGCTCTTTTGACTTAATATTTTTTGGTTTGTACAATGAAATGTTAGGAATCCTAGCCCTGGCTGGGCTGCTCAATTTTGTTAGAGCGCTGCCCTGGTATGCCAAGGTTGTAGGTTCGATCCCTGGTCAGGGTACATACAAGAAGCAACCAATGTATAAATAAGTGGAACAACAAATCGATGTTTCTCTCTCTCTACCTTCCCCTCTGTCTCAAATCAAAAAATAAAAGAAGTTACCAATCCTGTATCTTGCAACACATTTCCTTGGGAAAGTCTATTGGTCGGAGATACCCACAATTCTCGGAGACCCACTGGAAGAGGTTATTTGTCCTCTTTCTTTTGATTCTAATGCTGCAGACATGTTTCTGCACCAGTTGGGCCACAAGATCCTCTGTGACGGTAACATCTCTACCCTAAGCATTTCCAGGACACGGATGAAGGACCAGGGCAGGATAATGTCTACATAGACCATCAACTATATCAAGGATGCAGTGATTCTGTTATATTAAAAAAAAAAGAAAGAAAAGAAAAGAAGATGGCTTGTATAGTGCCAGACACCAAGAACTAACTACCACTCAAATTTTGATTTTTGTTTATTCACATTTTAAAAGTTTATTTATCTGTTCATTCATTCAATCATTCATTCATTCATTCATTCATGCACTCATTCATTCTGCAGCAACCATTTTTGGAGCCTGTGCTTATGTGCATTAGGGCTGCTCACTGAAGTGCAGAAGAGAAGGTAATGATAATAGTTCAAATTGCCTGTCCTGGCTCATGTGGCTCAGTGGATTGAGCCCTGGCCTGTGAACCAAAGGGCCGCCAATTTGATTCCCAGTCAGGGCATGTGCCTGGGTTGTGGGCTGGGTCCCCAGTTGGGGGCACATGAGAGGCAACCACACATTGATGTGTCTCTCCCTTTTTTTCTCCCTCCCTTCCCCTCTTTCTATAAAAAAAAAAGTTATTAAAAAAAAAAAGTCCAAATTGCCAAGTCTCCCAGGCACTTTACATGTATTTACTCATGTAATCTCTTCATGATCTCTGAGGTAGCTACTATGGTTATCATCTATGTTACAGATAAGGGACTAAGGTACATACAGCACTGAAGGTACTGATGGAGACAGGATTTCAACCCAAACAGTCTAATTCCAGAGTCTACACTTTAAGCCACTTTTCTACACCAGCTCTCTGTATAGAACGAATTATACCACAAGGTAATATTTGGTTACCTTTTTTTTCACCAGTTATTATTGCCAAGAATACGCTTTGTCACACCAAATTCTCACGGCAGCTGGAGGGAAAGATACTGTTTTACAGAGAAGGCTGAGGTTTGGGGAGGTCACGTGTCCCAGCCCTGAGAGGTGCTTAAACCACCAGCCAGCTGGGTTTACTTCCTGCTCTGTCATGTCCTGATTGTGTGGCCTCGGTCAAGTTTTTCAGACGTTCTGAGCCTCAGTTTTCCCACCCACAAAATGATGCAAAGTAATTCCTACTTCCTGGCTGTTGAGAAGATAAAATTAGAACAGAACTGGACAAGCTATGGCCCGTGTTGCAAAATATGTTCCACCATCCGTTTCGGTACATCTGTGAGCAGCTAAGAATGGTTTTTACATTTTTTGAAAAGAGATTTTATTTATTTACTGTTAGAGAGAGCCGAAGGGAGGGAGGAAGAGAGGGAGAGCAACAGCAATGTGCTAAAGATATGTGGATTGGTTGCCTCTTGCAAGCCTTCAGTTGGGAACCTGGCCCACAACCCAGGCACACGCCCTGACTGGGTATCGAACCAGCGACCTTTTGGTTTGCAGGCCGGCGCTCAATCCACTGAACCACACCAGTCAGGGCGGTTTTTACATTTTTAAATGGTTGGGAAAAAAATCAAAAGAAGAACAATATTTTGTAACACATAAAAACTATATAAAATTCAAATTTTGGCGTCCATATGGAAGTCCTATGGGCACATAGCCATGCCTACTGACGCTTCGCCTCTGTTTACCTTCGCCCTAGAAGGCGGATGGAGCAGCTGCCAAAGAGACTGTATGGCTTGCAGAACCTAAAGTATCTGTTCTTTGTCCCTTTACAGATGAAGTTTGCTGACCCCTGGATGAGAGGACAAATATAAATTCCACACGAGCTGCTCCATAACTATTAAAAATCCTAACAAATAGGATGACGTATCATTGAACTGTCCTGTGGGTCTGATGTCAGTGTTTAAAATTATAGTAAATTCTGGGTGAATTTGTCATTATCTGGAGGGAAAAGAATGAGGTTTTTATCCATTGAGTGACTCAAGAGTCCAAAGATATTGGGAATCAACACTTATTAATTAAATAGAAATGTAACAGGAACAAATAGCTTAATCCCCAAAGTCTATCACTTCTTTCTCCTCCCACACCCCCCAGCCAGCTCTTATCACCTGCAAATATGTAGATTTTTTTTCTCGTTATAAGCATTTCTATAGATTTTACATTTTTTAAAGTCTGTATGTTCTTATCAGCTGCCCTAAATTAAACTTCTGTGCCCAACAAGGGGACAATAAATAGTCAGTAAAATCACATCTGCTTCTACCAAGGAGAATTAAGGAGACTTTGTAGCAACATGGGAAAGTAATTATAATATAATGATAACTGACAAAATACAAACTAGATTTTGTAGAAAGAGAAAAATATCTTATTTGTATAATATGAATGTAAAATATATTCTAACGTTTGTTATATATATTAACATATACTGTAGCAACCATTTTTAGAGCTACATTTATAAAGTTAATAACATTAAATTAACGTTATTTAATTTTAATGTTATCTTAAACAAACATTAGACAGAAATATCCCTAAAAATGTTAATAGAAATTATATCTGATAATGTAATAATTTTAATTTTTCTCATTATAAGTTTATAAGTCTCTGCATTTTTCTGGTTCTTATAACAAGTATAATATGTTTTTACATCAGGGGAAAACATTAAAAGAAAAAGTCAGAAACATCATTGTAGGATTCTGTAGGTCTAACTGAATCACATACACTTAAAAAAAAAGACTATATATGAATACACTAAACCAGAGTTGTTTCAGATACAGTGAAATTCAATAGGCCATGTTGTTATTTTCTCTTATAATGTAAAAAGTAGAAAATTATATTGTTACTGGTCCTGTATCTTTCCATTTATTAAAAAAATGATAATTCTACATATTTTACTCATAGAAAAGTTTAATTGTTTAAGACAACATAGCTTTAAATAGGAACTTTAAATTATGCTTACATTCCGGAACCCCCACATTATTTAAATAATACCTTTTTTCTTACACAATTACAATAAACTTGCACGTAGCGGTTCCATATTTTTAAAAAGCTAACTTGTGCATCTAGCTTGCCAAGTACTGCCCCACATTGGAAGCAAGGATGCTTTCTGAGTTACCCGTTGTTACACTTCTGAACTGACTCAAACCAGATTTTCCAGCTTATAAGTAACCTTTTCATTATGCAAATAAAAGAACAACCTAAAAAGTAGGTCAGGAGAGGAAACTCTGACTAATTAATTCAGGTAAACATAACGAATGTTATCTTTCCACGTGAGCGCGTGCTTCACCAACCAGGTGATATTCAAGTTAAAACCAGGCGGGTTTATCGGCCAACAGAATTCAAGACCTTAACATCCAGTTGGACTGAACCAGAAAAGAATTTGTGTTTGTTTTTTTAATCAATGGGCATCCTGAATTGAGCTTATGACACTCTAGAACCTCAAGGTTAAAAATGATGCTCATCAGTGTTCACAGAGAACTCCGATCTTTTATACTATTTTAATTTAATTTAATTTTTAGAGAACGGATGGGAGGGAGAAAGACGGAGAGAAACATTGATGTGTGAGAGATACATAGATCGGTTGCCTCTTGCACGCTCCCAACTGGGGACCCGGCCCACAACCCATACATGTGCCCTGACTGGGAATTGAACCGGTGACCTTTAGGTCCAATAGCCAGTGCTCAATCCACTGAGCCATACCAGCTAGGGCTATTTTTATATTTTTATACTATTTTTAGTGTCATGGATTACTGCTTAAATAAACATGCATATGCATTAAAATGTTAAGTTATTGTTGAGTGGTAGGATTTCAAGTATTTATCCATTTTGCTTGTCATTTATTTCTAATATTCTTCTATGAGCATGTAATATATTTATAATAAGTTAAACAACATAAAAATGAAATCCTTAATGAACATATCATTTAGTTCATTCAGTTACTCAGTATGGATCACGTTGGGGACCCTCTTACCTTGCTCCTCTCTTTAGAAGAGGGTTGAAAGCCAGGTAGCAAAACCAACATGGTCCACCCCAAGCATTTTGGGGAGTAATGGACAAATGAGCTCATAAATAGAAAAAGCATTTTGTAAAGTACAAAACCTAAAACAAAATAAGGGATTAATAGTCTTACAGGCCTAAGCAGGGTATTTTTCCTCCTGGGCGAATCCCAACAGAGGGGGCAAACCACAGCTTTGCCTGTGGCTGGGTACGTGCCCACTGGCAGCTGATTTTCACTGTCTGGGTACCGCTGCATTGAGAGAGCAACTGTCCTGCATAATCAATGTGTGCTGCTTGCAGCTGGGCACCAATAACAATTTATTTATGGACGCTGAAACTTACATTTCACGTGAGTTTTATGTGTCAAGAAATATCATTCTTCTTTTGATTTTTTTCAACCATTAAAAAATGGAAAAAGCTATTCTTCGCTCATTTAACATACGGAACAGGTGGGGGGAGAGTTTGCTGACCATACCTCGAGAGTTCTCTCCTGAGACACAGAAGGGGGGCAGTCAAGGGGGGGCGTTTCCCAGGATCCATCATGGGTGTAGCACAGTCCCTGTTTCTACCAAGTCTGAGTATTCCGTTACCTCATTCATAGAAAACAATTTAACTCCTGTCCTTTTAGTTTCACAAGTGTATTTTCAGAGGAAACTGTGTACTCATGTACCACTATCACAATGGAGCATCTCCTTTCAGTTACCATAAATAGAAGATAATGGTACAAATAAATTTGTTTAAAATTAAATTCTTGTTAGGCAACTCGATCCTGCTAATGGCTCTGCCCCTGAAGCATGCCGCCTCTTTGTTCCACAGGGCAGATTAGTAAGTGGGGAGAGGCATTCAGGAGCAATTAGTACCCACGTTCAGTCGGACCGAAGGCGAACCCTTTCCTCACGGAATGTCATAACCAGGTGTCCCCTAAATGATCCATCATAGGAACTACAACATTCTCCAGACCACCGCCTAGAACCCACTCCTCACGCTGGGAAACTGACATCACCGAAGTTTCTCTAAGTGCGTTCCATGGTAATGGGCACAGGCAAGACTTTCTTCAATTCTTATGTACTGAATGTAGAGCAGCTTCATTTCTTTTTAGGACTAAAGGTGACTTGTCAGTTAACTTACGTGAAACTAATGTATGTGAGTGTTTGAGCAAAGGCAAAGGTCATAAAACCTCAGAGCCGTCCAAGAGAGCCAACCATGGGCCTGAAGGACAAAATAAGAATTCTTAATTAGCTTTGTTGTTGTTTGGGGGAAGATATATCACCAGGCTGAGAAAGTTCATTTGCAATCACATTCCTGTGAGTTTTGGGGTTCCTTCCATATCTATTCTCCTGCTTTGGGGCTTTTAGAGTTGAATTTACTGCCTGGAGGTTCTCCTCTATTTCAATTTTAGGGCCAAAGAATGCCTCCCTCTCTGCACCCCCAAGGCAAATAAGATTAAATTAGTATTTAAATTTTGTATTAAGTTTACCAACATTTTCCACTCCTCGTTTTTGCTGTTGGTTTCAGAGCAAAAGCGTGTCTTGTTCTTTTATATCATAATTGCCACTAGGGATTCTAGGGTGTAATTTTGCTGTTACGTAAATTACATCGTTTCTGTGTAAAGCCCAGTAAATAGTACTTATTTCCTTCCTCTGCCTTGGAAACGGACTCCTTTGGAAATGAAACGCAGAGACGAGTGAAAGCAAGGCCCAGTGTCTGCCCAGATCTGGCTGATCTGACTTTCAACCAGTTCATGGCGGAACGAGCAGATACAACGAAGGATGCAATCAATAGCCGCCGAGCGATCTTGGCTGTTTCTGAGGATCCAGAAGCAACGTGACTCACGTGCCAAGGGAAGCTATACTTCCGCGATTCCAGTTACAATAACGTATTATGTGTAACAGCACGGGGAGGGTACCTGGCTCAGGTTCCAGCAATATTAGAATCTGGTGGCTCGGCAACGTGACCAGCTGAAAGGGACAGCTACGCCCGATGGGGTGCTGCGGGGTCAGGGGTGGGAAAAGCTTGCCAACTGTACACTGAGGTTCGACAGAAGCCTAACTTAACTTTTATTCCAGATTAAAAGAGTATTATGTACTTACAGCTGAGAGGGAAACAGAAAACCCTAAAAAAAAAAAACAAAACAAAACAAAAAAAAAAACAGTGTCTTGAACAGACAGAAGTTTATTTTCTTTCCATTAAAAACTAGGTGGGTGGTCTAGGGTCCATGAACTCCTTGGACCCAAGTGGCCTTCCTCTCTTATTCACGGCCGGGCAGACTCACTGACCTCAGGCCGAGGTGGCAGCAGCCAAGTTCGGAGCAAAGCTACACACCAGACACTTGACACTTGACACTTCGATTTACATCCTGCTGCCCAGAACTTAGTCTTATGACCTTACCTAAACTATAGGAGGCTTGGAAATACAGTTTTTCCCTCTGGGTGGACACTTTCAGCCCAGCTGGAAGAGACAGAATCTTGAGGGACAATGAGAAGTTTCTACCGCAACAAAGTTGTCTTTCTGGATGGAGCCCCAAGTTTTATGTGAGTGAAGAAAACATTCATTCATCTCTTCAGTTATTCATGCAGTTGTTTAACCTGACAGATATTTATTGTGCACCTACTATGGTACCAGGCACATTTCTATGGGCTGAGCTACCTTGTGAATAAAACATATAACTCCCTCCCTTCATGGAGCTTACATCCTACCAGCGAATAATAAATCTAAGTCATTAAATTACACTGTATATTAGAAGGTACAATATCGCAAAAAAAAGAAAAAAAAAAGAGGCGGGGTGTAGAAGTGAGTAAAGGTGGCTGCGATTTTATCTTGGTGGTCAGGGACTGGCCTCTTGGAGGAGGTGACATTTGCGCAAAGGCTTAAAGGGCATGAGGGAAGGAGCCTTCAGAAACCTGAGGGAAGAGGCTCCTAGGCAGAGGGAACGGCCAGTGCAAAGGTCCTGAGGTGGGAGTGTGACCGATGTGTGCAAAGAGGCAGGGAGGCCAGGGTGGGCTGGAGCAGAATGAATTTCGAAACGAGGCAGAGAAATAGTAGGAAGCTTGCTTGCTCAGGGAGGGCTCCTGTGGCTACTATAAGCACTTGGGCTTTGACGCTGAGTGAAATGAACTAGTATATAGTTTGGAGCGGTGGAGTTCTAAAGGCACAGGATTTATAAATAAATCAATGTGCCCACCTCAAGGGATGCCATGCTGCCAGGGTGCACGGCTTAAAGTCTGGAGGTCACTGGCTGGACCTGTTCTGCAGCTTTGCAAGAAGCACGGAGACATACTGGCATCATACCAGATTACGTTTTATTCCTGATCAGAAGAGTCTACTGGGCCATCGTGGGTGGCAATAATCATTTCAGTCGCTAGCATTTATTAGGAACTCACTGTGGCCAGCACTGATCTGAGCCCTTATTCAGGTTAGCCTCGTAATTCCTGTCCTCTGTTTTACAGATGAGGGGACAGAGAGGTAAAGTGTCTCGCCCAAGTCACACAGCTGGGAAGTGGAAGGTGGGCTGGGACCCCAGGCATGTGCACAGCCCACAGTCAGACTGCCTCTGAGACAGGTCAGGTGTGACCTGCAAACCCAGTGACTTGGGAAATGTACCCACTGCTGGCACCTGGTTAAGCCAGTGGAAGAGAACAGACTGCTCTAAACAGCCAGGTGGGCGGCCACCTGCCTTCTCTGGTCTGTCAGTCTTTACTTTTAGTTTTTAAAGATTTTACTTATTTAATTTTAGAGAGGGGGGAAGGGAGGGAGAAAGAGAGGGAGAGAAACATCAGTGTGCGAGAGATACATGGAGTCTGCCTCTCACGCGCCCCCAACTGGGGACCTGGCCTGCAACCCAGGCACGTGCCGGGACTGGGAATCAAACTGGCGACCATTCAGTTCACAGACTGGCACTCAGGCCACTGAGCCGCACCAGCCAGGGCTGGTCTGTCAGTCTGGAGGTTAACGTGAGTTGCTGGCCCATCACCCAAGTATTTTCGTGGAGAACTGGACAAGTCCACGAGGGCCATGATGATGGTTGTGTACCCACCGGCCTTCCGGGCAGGGCGGCTGGCACATGACCTGACACAGGGACTCGCCGTGAAGCCACGCCTCCTGCAGCTACCTCACCCTGTAGCTTTTATACTGTGCTTGCTAATAGCACCATGTCCGACTCCAGTGTAAAACAGAAGGAAGAATGAGGCCTAACCTTGCGCCGGGGAAGACCTGCGTTCGGATCTCAGCTCTGGCACAGGAAAGCTGTGTGACGTTGGGCAAGCTGCTTAACCTCTCTGTGCCTCGGGTTCCTCCGCGTGGCTCCTCCCTCGGTGGTTCTGGGGAGGGTTAAATACGATCGCGCATGTGAAAAGCACACGGTAGCTGCTCCACAGACGTCTGCTATTCCCAGCTTTAAACGTACGGAACCCACCTACTACTTTCCGGTAAAACCTACGCGATAACTGTTTGGAAAAGTACCAAGGTCAAGTGATAATCTAGAAATATTTGTACATCAAAAACTTGGAAAGCTGTTTCTGAAAACACAAATTTGTCTAATAGTTGATATATTAGAGTGCAATTTGAACATAACACAAATTTTGTATTTCTTTATGAGCAGTTTCCTTCCCAAGAAACGCAAGTGAATGCTGGAAACGGCACCCAGTTGAACAAGACAGGTAGGGACACCCAAAAGGCACACAAGCACACCTGGATTCCTTCCAGCTCCCTCCATGTGTTATGAGCCACACCCACCCACACCTGGTGTCAGAAAACCCTCTCCTGTCACCGAAGGGTAACTCCTGGCTACGCCCTTCCAGTGCCCACATCCACAGCAAGCTTGAGGTCTTTTTCAAGGTCAAGTGCTATTGTAGGATGTTTATGCAGTATATGAGGTCTATCCAGAAAGTATCCAGCCATGTAATATGAAAAATAGAGATACTTATTGAAGAAGATACAAGATACAAGAAACATTGTACATAGGACAATGATGCCCTAGTCCCCTTCAAACTAGGCACCTTGGGACCTCACACAGCTCCCCCAATCGCCATCAGGTGCCCCGTCATATTTTTCTGAATCTCATTGATGGTCTGAAATCTCTTGCCTTTCAAAGGTGGTTTTAGTTTTGAGAGAAGCCAGAAGTTGCAGGGAGCCAAATGTGGGCTATAAGGAGGCTGAGTCACCTGGGATAGTTGATGTTTTGCCAAAAATCTTTGCACAAGATATGGCATGCATGAGCAGGAGTGTTGTCATGATGAAATCACCAGCTGCCCGTAGCTGCGGCCTCTGAGTCATCCCAATAGTTTCCACAGAGGAACGTTCAAGCTTAACACAAAATCTGATGCAGATTCATTGCTCTACTCACTCAGGCATTTTGAATGCGACGACCACACAGCACACATGCTCACCCAACAGCATCTACCGCCCCACTGACTAGTACAGTGAAGTCGTCATTGTTCACGTACGCACGTTCCAGTCCACACTTGTTGGCTGCCAGGTTACATCGATGTCACACAAACCGTTCTCATTATTTTAACAATGGCTGGACTCTTTCCAGACAGACCTGGTCTATATAGGGTGGGGCAGAAGTAGGTTTACAGTTGTATGTGCAACACAGACTTTATTCTTGTCTTATTATTTATTAATAACTGTATTATTTTCCATACAAACAACTGCAAACCGACTTCTGCCCCACCTGGTCTGCCTCCTAACAACTTAGTATGTGTAAAACTGTGCTATCATTTTTACTCAGTTCCTAGCTTTTCTTTGACACTGATGAGGTTTCCCATAAGCCACGTGGTGTTTATTGGGCAACTTGGTAAAGGACACTGGTTTATAGGGAGGTGCATGACTCCTTACGGAACTGACTCATTACAAAGTGAATTACATGCTCCCTGAAGAAAATCTCAAAAAAGGTTAATAGGGAAAAAAAGGACACCAAAATCACCCCTTGTTCCACCTCTCAGAAGACATCACGTTCCCTAACTTGTTTTCTCTGCACCTACACACAACCACGCATAACATGCAACTACCCACAATCACACACAACATACACAGACCACACACAAATGCCTCCGCCCTGCACAGCCACACACATGCATACGACCGCCTCCCACACACCACTTGGCCAGCCCTCTGCCTCTCCAGACATGACAATACGCCTTCCATGTGTTAAATCTTTACCCACAACCTGACGTTTGTAGGCTGCACCATATTTCATCGTATGGACAAACCATAATTTGTGTTTAAAATCATCACCGATATTTGTTTTATTTAAATCTCAAAAAGAATACATTTGATGTAAATGAACCGAGACATTGTTTTCTATCCCGTAGGAAGGCAAGGTTTCCTGTAATCTCACGCCAACCGTCCCTCTGGCAAATACTTATTCAGAGTCCTTTACCTGCTGGTTCTGAGCTATCCTGACGACTCGACAGAGGGGAGAATCAGGTGCAGAAGCAGCTCTCAGGGAGACAGTGGAGTCGTGAGGGAGAAAGAGGGCAGGCAAACCACCTCACTAGGCAATACGAAATCGCAGGATGTAATCAGCGCCATGCAGGGAGCAGACAGCTTGCAAGGAGATGCTACCACGGGGGACCGCGGGTGTGGGCGTCTGTGTGTGTGCGTGCACGCATGTCTGTCTGGGTGCCCCTCTCAAGCGATGCCACCTTGGTTTTTCCACAATGTAGACATATTATTTTTCTTTTCTAGAAATGGAACGGTGCTTATTCATTTGTACGCCTGCCTCTTTTTGCCTAACAATGCACGCAAAGCAGCTTTCCAAATCCAGGGAGCCCAGTAGGTGAGACCCCGGCTTCTGGGTTCCAATCCTGCCTCTGCTTTCCAATAGCTGTGTGTGGGCAAAGGCCTTAACTCTGTCCGCCTTAGTTTCTTCATCTGCACAATGGGAGCGATAGAAGGGGCGTTAAAAGGATTAAAAAGAGATTATGTATGTGCAACCCTGCACTCAGCAAATGTTAGATATAAGTTTGATTGCTGCCAAGTGCTAATTTGTTGAAATTAGGGTTTCTCGATCTCAGTAACATTGACATTTTGGTTCAGATCATTCTTTGTGGTGGGGGCTGTGCTGAGCATAGTAGGATGTTTAGTAGTTTTCCTGGTCTCTACTTACTAGATGACAGTAGCAGGACCCTAGTGATGACAAGTGAAAATGTCTCCAGACATTGACAGATTTCCCACAGGGAGTCTGGGGACAAAAATTGCCCCTGGTTGAGAACCACGGCTTTAAATATATATATTCACACACATATAATACAGAATATATTATATACTTATATATTTAAATAAAATATAAATGATTATTTATTAAATACGAATACTTTGTCTATATATACTTAATATACATTAATATGACTATATTACAAATACAAACATTCGCTTATAATATATATTTATATATTATACATTATATATACATTTTGTATATTGGAAATACAAATACAATCTAAAATATGTATGTAAACATATATAAAAATATAATTTATTTATAATTAAGGCAAGCATTGATGAGGACAGTAAAAGTTAAAAAGTGAACAATAAAGCCACATATATAAAAAGGAAAAAACCAGAGGAAACAAAGGGCAGTCCAAAATGCAAGCAAATGTGGTCTGGTTTCTAGTTTCCACCAAAGTGAAATGTGGACCAGATGAGGGTAGGGGATGAGTTGGCTCCACAGAGGAATGCAGTTTGCTCTGGGGAAAATAAGCTAGTGTGTGTGTGTGTGTGTGTGTGTGTGTATTTGTGTGTGTGCGTGCTGCAGGAATGGGGTGGTCGACATGATTTCTTGGTCACTGAACTCTTGGCAAAGACTCAGGCAGGCTGCAGAGGGCTGCTTGGGAGGAAGACTGAAGGTGAAGGCCAAGGAGCTTTGGTCTGTCTTGTGGAACGAGTCTCAGGTGGTACGGGACATGGGAGGACATCAGTGAGAACACTTATCCAATGTTCTTGGTGTCACTCCCAGTCCTAAGCACATTACATGTACTGGCTCCTTTCACCCCCATAGGAGGCCCAGGAAGACAATACGACTATTCCTATTTTACAGATAAGAAACTGAGGCACAGCGGGGAGAAGTAACAGGTTCCACAGCTTGCAAGGGACAGAACTGGGATTTGGATGTGGGCCGCTGCCCCCAGAGCCCAAGCTTTTCCCTAGACCAGAGGGTCTCAAAGGTGTCAGGGTGCGTGAGGGCATTTTGACTCCCAGGGGACATGTGGCAATGTTTGCAGACATTTCTAGCTGTCGCAAGTTGGGATGTACTACTGGAATCTAGAAGGCAGAAGCCAGGGATGCTGCTAAGCCTCCTACAGTGCACAGGACGGACCCCACCCCAGCTTATTCCGCCCCAAATGTCAGTAGTGTGGCTGGTAAAGAAAACCCTATTCGAGGCTATTTCAAGAAAAGATAAGGCTATCCATTTCCCAGAACTCTTAAAGTTTATTTTGTCTTCTAAACTGCAAACAATACATACTCATTGGAAAAACAGGAACAAGATCACCATCTTATAAAGGAAACCCTGGAAGCTTTTCTCCTAGAGTCAAGTTTACGAACCCTTTGACATATTCTGGTCTTTTTCCACCTGCAGACAATTATAACCTATCTCCTCCTCTGTTCATCTCCCTTTTTCCTGTATCAAAAACAGGCGCCATATATATTTTTCTGCATATCTTTTTTTTTTTTTTTCACTCAGTGCTGAACTCCAAAGCCCCAGCCTCTGCACCTGCTCTCTCGCTTTCTGGAATGTTCTTCCTCCAGGTCACCACTGGCCTCCATCCCTCCGTATTAGGATCTGAGCCTTGCTTGACTTCCCTTTGGGACTGGTCGCCTTCCCACCTGCATCCCTTCCCTGCTTATTTTTTTAGCCCTCGCTCGGCCATTTGGGCGGACACTTACTTAATTTGCTCACTGGGTATGTCCTCCCTAAATGTCAGCCCCAGGGTGGCAGGAATTGTGTGTCTCTCCTGGGACAGAGCCTGGCCCACAACAGGCAGTCAATAAATATATATGATAATCCCTAAATGACTAGGTAGATGAAAAAACAATGGATTTATCATGTATAACCTTTCAAGTCCATGCACACAAATAAAACTCTACCTCATTCTCCTTTACGGCTGCAGAAGATTCCCTCCACTGTCCCCGGGGTGATGGGAACTCCAGCTCTCTCCATGTGTTCCCTTTGGGGGGTGGGGACGCTTTTATGAATCACACGTGATGAGCATCTTGTTCACGTATCTTTGTACACATGGGTAGGTATTCCCATAGGCTCGGTTCCCAGAAGTGAAACGGCAGATCAGATCAAAACTTTTGATCAGAGTTGCCACCAACGGGAACCCCAAAGGTAGAACACCCTTTTCACTTCATCCTCATCAACCCTGGAGAGCGAGAGCTCACGTTAATTTGTCACTATGGTCTAAGACCTTTCCATGTGTTAACCGGATTAACCCTTAGAAAAATCCCCAAACCATCATAGCCAATATTTCTAGAGGAGCTTAACACTGTGTGAAGTGTTTTATACACAATCCCATTTAGTCCCTGTAACAACGCCCGGGGGTAGATACTGTTGTTATGATCCCTTTACAGACGACAAACCGAGGCACCAGATGGCACATCCAGGAATTTCTTCAGGATCAAGAGAGCCAAAAAGTGGGATGGCCCAGACTGAACCAGAAAGTCCCATTATAGAACCCCAACTCTTACCCATCCTCCTCTCCTGCCTCTTTGTGGGGTGAGAACAATAAGCACCCCCATTTTACAGAGAGGAAAACTGAGGTATGGAGAGGCTTGGAAACTTGACCAAGGCTACCACCAATCTTCTTCATTGTTACAGATGTGATGGGTGAGAAATGGAGTCTCCTGGTTTTAATCTCCAAGGGTATGTTTTACTTTTTCTTTTTTTAAATGGGCAACAATAGATTCTATCATTTGGGTACAGAAATTTTCTTAACTAAAAACATGTAGCCTGATTAAAAAGAAATGTCTGTAAAAGGTGACTTCTTTTTGCCACTTTTTTTTTTTTTTACTCCTGTAATGCCTTTTAAAGTTCATTATTTGTTAATTTCCAAATAAATTATTTTGGAGAGGTAAACCACAGAAATATCTGAATTTACAAGTTTATAAATACCTGAACGCAATGTGGCGCCCGGATGGGCACGTGGACGAGGAAGCCATCCGTGGGGGAGCTGGGGAAGGCTATAAAGCCCATTCAGTGAATAGGACCCGCGCCAATGTCCGCGTCTTAGTTTGGACAGACGTGCGTGGGAACGGAAGGCTGGTGCCCATGGCGGAAGTGGGGCAACAGCCCCTATGCATTCATTCTGCAACTTTTCTGTCCATCTAACATTATTCCAATGAAAAGTTTTAAAAAGAGTCTTTACAGCTCTTTTGTAGATCTGTAAACACACTCCTCGTGTGGCTTTGCAGACACGGGAAACACCTGGCTATGGCCAAGTTTTTTGGTAAAAAGGGGGAAAAAAGACCACTGTTATCCTTCTGCTGCGCAAAGGGTGTATTTAGCCTCAGCTTTTCTTTCTTTTTCTTTCTTTCTTCCTCTCTCTCTCTCTCTTTCTTTCTTTCTTTTTGCGCAGAGACCTTTGTGTTCTGAATTGAGTGAGAGGGTTACATGCAAGAATGTGGCAATGGGGCTCCACTCTCCGGTCATAACCCACCTGTGTCTAGGGAGCAGCGTCACTGTCACCGAGAGGAGGTTTTGTCAGACTGACCTTAGCACAGCACACCTGTGAGGTCTGGGGAAGTCTGCGGGGGGGGGGGGGGGGGGACGGGACACCAGCCCCCTCCCCACCCGGACCAAATCCCTTGGAATTCCTGTGTGGAGTCTCAATTGCATGGTTAATAACAATAATAAAATGATAACCTATAAGAACTCACAATAATAATTTGTACATTAATATGTTGACACAATGATTTATATATTATTAAATTATAAATAATTATTATCTTAGTTGAATTATTACTTTAATGGGCTGTTTGTCTTTGGCTATTTTGCTCTAAAATAAAGTACTTATTTTTTTATTTTGTGGGCAGTAAAACATTTTTTTATGTTTCAAATATTTCAGTTGTACAGTTTATAATATTAATATTATTAAAGTATAATACATAATTATTATTTTAGTTGAAATATCATCATGCGCTCTTCGTCTCTGGGTATTTGGACCCAAAATAAATGACCTATCTGTTAGTTTGTGCACAAAGAGGGTTTTTTTCTTTTAATGTTTCAAATGTGATGTGAGAGAAATGTGGGAAAGTAAACCCCGTTTCCCTGACCTACACCTTCATATTCGCTTCTCTTCGTGGCAAACATGGGACGTGTGAACATCTGGTTGCCCTCTACCAACCGGAGCGTTTCCAGGGCAGATGACAAAGAGGCCGGCCCTCAGCGGGTGCTGGTCGCCTTGCTCACGCCCATACCCCAGGCCCTTACGCGGCGTCTGGCCCCTAACTTGTCCTCGTATTTGTAGGGCAGATGGATGAAGAGAGAAGAGCTGAGATAATATTCTTGCGCTGACGGTGTTTAGCGAGGACCAAAGCGCACCCTCTGCAGGGATGTGAAAGCAGCTTCTCCGCTAATATGATGAAAGGAGAATATTTGCTGCCTTGAATGTTTACGTTTTAGGAATAGTCTTCATTCTAAGCAATTTCCAAGTTAATAATCGGACTAAGATGGGTTCTTTTCCACTTATCGCTCAAATGCAACGATGACCTCTTAGAAATACTCAGATGCTTACCTCTTGCTTTCATTCATGAGACAAAATGTAGGGGTTTGGGTTGGGCCTCTATTCAAATGACATTTTAAAACGGGAGCATATGTTTCAAGGAGTAATTAGCAAAGGTTTACTATAACGACCCTGCAAGCTGGAAAGGCTGTAGGTCACAACTGTTACCAGGGAAAGCAATGAAAAATAGTAAAGCATTAGCAGATAGCATAAACAGTCAAATCTGACCTCCAGAGGTCAAAAGAGAACTAAATAAGTTGGTCACAGCATTGGCTGATTTAAATCAATGCAATCCCAATTTCCTTTCCTGCCGGGGTGGCTTTGGCATTCCACGGTCTGCTACAGGCCAGGAGTCGGGGGGTGGGGGGTGGGCAGGGTAGCGTCCCTCAGCGATATAATTTTACTAAATGTGGGCGGTTTCAAGGGAAAAAAAGAACCAGAAGTATTTTCAGGAACCAAATGAAATTATTTAAACAGCACATTATTTGGTTTTGTTTCTCTAAGAATGATTTATGACGGCAGTGCCAATATAAATACGTAATCCACGGTGGAGCCATTCTGTAGCTCACGTTCCTCACGTTTTTCTCATCCGTGGGCTTACAGTTAAAATGTGATCCTTATCCTGTAAAACTGAAAGTCAGTGAGGTCTGTAGATTGCTAGACGAAACGATAAACTTTTATATTAAAAAAATCTGAATTTTTTCCATTTTCTATCCCAGAAGCATATTTTTAATTGAATGATTCTCTCCCTCTTGCCTACTTCTGCTTCTATTTTTCCACTGAGGATTACTCTTCTTACTCTTCCCCGTACGTCTCCCACACAGATAACATGCAGCTGTTCAGGGTTATTTTTTAAGATAATACGCTGATACCCAGTTTGGATTATGAAAAGGACGCTTAAAGGGGAAATAAAAACTTCTGTGATTACAAAATCACTTTAAGACCCAGGGGGAACTATGCCTCAGTGACAAAACAAATTTGCCACAAATCATTGTACAAAAGAACAGCAGGACCTGAGCTGAAACTCGGGGATGGCTCCTATTCATCGTCCATTTGTTTTGGAAACTCCGCCCTCCCCCTGCCATGTTCAATATCTAATTGGCATTCTGACCCTTCAGATAACTCAACATCTGCTACTCGGGTGCATCTCAGAAAGCCTTTGTTCCCGGCAGGCGGACTTCCAGGGGCTCCTGACTGACACACAGGGTTCATGCATGCCATTGTGCATGCCCCTCCTGGCCCTGCGTGGGGACAAAACTTTTGCAGGCCGATATGAAAAACTGAGCCGCCCCTGTATCCCACCCAAATATTCAACAGATGGAAAATTATGGATGGCTGAAGGAGAGGCTGTGAATTAACCAAACGATTAAGCGTCACTTCTTTTAATAAGCAATTTGAGGCTGTGATCCACACATCTATTTTGACTTGGACTTGTTTATATATTTTGGCTCGATGACATTTGTTTTTCACGATTACGAGCCAAGGTCTGTGCTAACATTTAAGCTCCTGAAATGAATTGTGTGGATATATAATGGAATTTTTAGGGAGAGCTGCACAGATGATTAATTTTCTAACCCAAGGTTTCACTGAATCCAAGACACCCTAGACTGTAAGTTGTGTAATTACTTTAGGTATCACTAAGGAAGAAAAACTTATTCTAATTAACTTAGGACATGCCTTTGATTCTCAGACGCAGGCCTAATGCCAGAGATGTAAAAATGTGAACAAATGTGCCCCTGGGATGATGAAATTTGGTGGCACATGCATAGCCTAGCTGAGTTTTATGGGGAAGATGATGCAATTTATGTTTCTGCAATTTACTAGGAAACCTACCATCTATTTCACCTGTTTCTCTCTCCCTTGGTGACTGTGTTTTGTTAAGAGATATCTGACGGTTGTTCCTTACCCTTCAGTTTCGGTACTCATCTAAGGAGCTCCCCTCAGAAACTGTCCCCCGCCCCCAAAATGTTCCTGGTGCCTCTTGCTGGGATGTGTCTCATGGACCACAAGTCAGAACCACATGTATGGGCAACTGATTTCATTTTATTATTTTAATGGGTTGGCCAAAAAGTTCATTTGTTTTTTTTCTGTAAGATGGCTCTAGTAGTGCTTATGTGTCTTTAACTTCATCTGAAACAATTTTGTTAGATTGCGTTCTGACAGCTATCATGTCAGCGTGCATTTAAAAACGAAAACTTATCAAAATTGGTGAATTTTTATGTAGCCATTCTGATATTGAAGATGGAAGAAAATATGCAACATTTCTGGCACATTATGCTTTATTTTTTCAAGAAAGGTAAAAACACAACAGAAATGCAAAAAATCTGTGCAGTGTATGGAAAAGGTGCTGTGACTGATGGAATGTGTCAGAAGTGGTTTGCGAGGTTTTGTGCTGGAGATTTTCTTGCTGGACGATGCTCCCTGGTCAGATAGACCAGTTGAAGCTGATAGCGATCAAATCAAGACATTCATTGAGAACAATCAATGTAATATCACACGGGAGATTGCCAACACACTCAAAATATCCAAATCAATAAGGTTATTGGTGAAAATGAAAAATATGTCTTTAATTTTACAGAAAAAAAAACTAAACGGACTTTTTGGCCAAACCAATACTTGACAGTTTGGTTCAGGGTCAGGAGGATAATGTGTGGTTATCTTTTGGGAAGAATTAAAAGACCCATAATGAGCTGAGAAATGTTTAGGTCCTTTTGAAAGTATCGACTGTACCTCTCCCAGAAACACCTGCACTTGAAAGTTGTCTTAAGCTTTGGATCTGGCCGGAAGATGCTGCTGATGACAATGAAAGGCTCGGGAGGAGCCAGGAGTAGGGCCTGCGCTCCAGACAAACTATCAGGAATTTGGAGCACCTTCAGAAAAATTTAAAACCTGACTTCTTTTCTTCCCCCGGTTTATAAATGGTTGTGATGGGCGTTACGGTGTTTTGGTTCACATCTCTGCTCTGCCTCTTTCTAGCTCGGAGGGTTTGGGGCAAATGTTTGAATTTATGAAATTTAAACACAGGATTAATGAGTTAATATATATAATGTGTTTAAGCGCAGTGACTTGTATTATTAATTATACAATGAAAGATGGTTATGCTTGTTCTTAGACACAGTCCTTTTGACCCAAAGTTGAAGAAAACCTCATGCTGGTCCTCAAACAGATGCAGCGTTCTCTTGCTAGAGCCTGGAATTCCTCTGATTTCTAAAAGAGTAAAAACTCTCATTATTGTTGTTAACACTACAGCGGTCCCTCTCTATATCGTGGTTCACTTACCATGGCCTCATTGTATCGTGGGATTTAAAAAAATATTATATTTAATTACTTATCGTGGATTTTTTGCTATATCGCGGGATTTTGCGGTCCTGTATACAGATGTTGTTAAGCTTACATAGGTTTAAGAGTGTAGAATACATGTAAGGTTCCTACTTTGCGGGGGGCGTGTGTGTCTAGATTGTAATATCCGCGATAAGTGAGGGAATACTGTATTATTAACGATGTATTCTTCTTTCATTGTTTCTGCTGATTCTTCCTTCAAAACTTAAAGCCGCGTTTTCCTATATCGCTGGCATGGTCAGCAATAATTGACCATTCCTAGGGATACTTTCTATGTGTGCTTCCCCCCCACCCCCCCATTTCTAAGACCGGCTTAGAAATACTATTTTCTAGAGCTCTTAGTGTTTCAATGTCAGCCCTTTTTTTCTGAAATGTGTTGAAAAGCTGCATAATCAATGACCTATGTTTTGGGTTTCATCCATCACTGCCATCTTTTGACGATTATCATTATTTGCCAGAATTTCTGAACAGGAGGAAACACCCCAGCGGCCAGAGATGTTGCTTTAGCTCCACACTCGTAAGCGACCTTTTCCGAGTGCTAACAGTTAGGGGCATGAAGATGAACGAGCCCCGGTCTCTGCTGGGGAGAAACACATGCGGGGCGGGGAGCCCCAATCCAGCTATTTCATCTCTTTCCTTTTAAGGACCTTTAAAATTAGTCATTAGCTACCAGGCATGCACGCCTGGGACTAAGGTGAGGCAGAAAATTTAAGGGGGCACCAGAAACTCAGTCACCAAAATAATAAAGAACATCTTAATGTAATGTTTTGATCGGCCCTTTCTAGCTATGAGGGTTTGGGGGGGATGTCTTTCGTGTCTCGGTCTCCTCGTTTGTGAAACGGAAGTAATATTTATCTCACAGGGTTGTTAAGGATTAAATGAGGTAACATCTATGAAGCTCAGGAGCTAAAAAAAAAAAGTTTTTCAAAATGAACAAAATTTTTAAATTTTAGATAAAGCCTGGATCAGTCAGCAAGATCTCACAGAGTGAGTTTTGAAAAGATGCAAACAGGTCCTTCGGAGCCAAGGAACTACTATTTAACATCAATTATGACTCCAAATAAAGATGGGGCAGCAAAGCTTGTGACTTTCCTCTTTCTCTTGTTAGAATGTGGTTATCCAGGCAGGGTACGGGATCTAAAATTTGGTTGCCTTGAGTTTGAACCCTGGATCGATCATGTAGGGGCTGGGCGTCCTTGGGAAAGTCACTCTCCCTCTCTGAACCCTTCTCAGCATCAAATGAGATCATGCACACAGAGCAGGCACTCAGTGAGAGGGAGCTGGTATTACTCATGACACAGGCCAATCCGAGAAATAAAAGCATCGTGGTTGACTCAGTTTCTGCTTCTCACCCGTGGTACTGGCCATCGCGCTTGGGGGGCTTTTGCTGCATTTCACCCGTGCAGGTGGGACAAGAATGTGTCCTTGACGTAGTGGACACATCCCACTGATGCAGGACTTGATACAGGTTCACGCCCCCACTGCCACTCTCCGGAACGCTTTAAAACGCCTACCATAATTACTATCATTATTAACTGGGTAAAAATGTTTAAAGACACCCCAAAGTGACGTGGATGCTCGCAAGTAGACCTAACCCCCCATAGGTTGGTGAAGGTTTTGAAGAAACCCCTACAAAACTAACTGCAAAAATAATACTTAAAACAAATACAATATACGCTGTCATTATTCTCACGTGGACCTATTCACGACCAGCAACATGAAAAATCATCGTTGTATTTCAACTATAAGAATAGGAATGACCAACATACAAAAAACACACCTGCTCCTAAAAATCATTAACACCTCATTTGTAGATTCAATAATTACCCTCCCCCCCTGACTTCAAAAGGTATCTTAGAATTCATGTCATTTCAGCCTACACACTATAGTATTCATGTATAAAAATACCAGTTTGTTTGGAAAACACACACACAGACACACACACACACAGGGCCATTATCACTTCTAACGAAACAAGCAACGATTCCTTGCTGGTTCCCAAACAGACGCTCCATTCTCCTGCCACAGCCTGGAATTTCTCTGAATCGTCCAGCCCATATTCCCCGGCCCCCCATCACCTCAAAATGCCTCCTTTGCTCTTGATTTACTCCCATCAGGGCCCAACGAGGTCCACCCACAGCACTGCGCTGTCACAGGAAAGCCTCTTCTGTAAGAACTCACAGCAGGTGACTCTCGAATTTCTAACATCTTCTGCTTCCCTGGACCCCCAAGCGCAGAACAAAAACAACCACCGAAAACCCCTAGTTTTCACACATGTTTATCCAAGAGAAAGGGTGGCGAGCCAGGGGCAGTGTGGCTGTGGAAGGGACCGGGGAGGGCCTGTGTTCCCTTGCAGCATGGAGCAGCCCCAGGCCGGCACCCAACCTCACTTCCAGGTGTTGGCCCTCAAGCCCACGCCAGCCATTGTTTGCGGGCCTCCCGCGGCTTAATCCCCTGCCAGTCAAGCGGGAGATGCTCTCAGGGAGACAGGCCTGCGTAGCATCCCATGTGTCAAGGGTCCCTTTGATACCCTTTATCTCCCCTTATCCCTTCAGACGCGCCATGACTCCTGGGCCAGTCACGCCGGGAGCTTAGAGTCTGTGCACAGGGACTGACTCTCCTCACTGGGAAAGGGGGTGGGGGGCGTCCTCATTTTTTGACAGAAATCATTGTTGATCTGATAAGACGTTTTTTAGGGAAATCCAGTGACAAACGGAGAGGGCTCTGAGTCAGGGGTTCGCGAGCAGTTACAGGGCTAAGTGGCTTGGCCTGTCCATTTGGACTCCAATGATGCCTATCGGTCTTGTCAAGACCCCAACCCGGGGACTTCTTTGGTTTATTTTTATTTTTGGAGGGGGAGGGTGATTCAGGAGGTGTGATGCACAAATAGGGTTTTGAAATGCATGTGAGAATTAAGAAATGGCCATATGTTCAAATGTCAATTCTAAAACATCAGTAAGTATTCACCCAAGGAGAAAGACAAGGATATGATTGTACAATAAATATAAATGTGGTAAAATTAACATTAAACCGACAGGCTTGGTTGAATTTTTTTTTTTTTTTTTTTTTTTTTTTAGTGGCTATTGCTGTTTTTATTACTTTTTAATCTTTAATCAGGTTTGTCTTATAATTTTTATTTTTTTAAAAGATTTTTAAAATTTATTTTCAGAAAGAGGGGACGAGAGGGAGAAAAAGAGAGAGAGAAACATCGATGTGTGAGAGAAACATCAGTCGGTTGCCTCTTGCACGTCTCCAACCAGGGACCTGGCCTGCATCCCAGGCATGTGCCCTGACTGGGAATCGAACCAGCACTCTTTGGGGTCACGGGCCAGCACTCAATCCATGGAGCCACATCAGCCAGGGCTGTTTTATAAGTTTAAAATCAAATTTTAATTATATAGGCAATGCATTGATTCAGTTTGTACTGTAAGAACATTCATACTTCAGAGAGGGAGTTAAAAGTTCTCGACTACCCTTCCTTAGCTCCGTTCCCATCTCCCTAACAGGCCGCTACTGCTGTTGGCTTGTTATACGCAGTCATGGGCCTCGATTTCTATACGTAGACGTCCATCTATACACTCTGGACTTAAGTTTTAAATCCTTCCTGGAGTCAGCTTATGGATGCTGAATAACTACTGCCTAATGGAGAGAATGGTAGTTCATCTCCAGGAGCTACTCCTGTAACATAACATGTTAACATCTTGAGTTATGGGTGCTTAGTATATAAAATCTAGCCAACCACACAGATCTCCTTGGTAGATGTGCCCAAGAATCGCTCGCTTCCTTTGCTGGACCCGATTACAGTAGGCTACTGAAGATCATCATGTTAGGGGGCAGTGTTGGAAATGATCATTTTTACCTCCACCTTCAAGTCTTAGCTTTCTAAAATGGTCTGTCAAAGTGCGATGAAAAGGAATGTTTATAAAGCAGGGTCCCATTCATTTCTTACTCCTTCCTGCCCCCACTAATAATTTTTTGCATTATTTTCCTGCACTTCCTCCTCCTATTTACTCAACATATTGACCAGAAGATAGAACTAGAATAAGAGTTCTCAATCAAAATGTTATGTTTCCACCGTGGCTTGTGTGGCTCAGTGGCTTGAGCGCCCGCCTGTGAAGCAGAAGGTTGCCAGCGCTATTCCCAGCCAGGGCGCGCGTCTGGGTTGCGGCCAGGTCCCTGGCTGGGGGCTTGCAAGAGGCACCTGATCACATCTCTCCCACATCGATGTTTCGCTCCCTCTCTTTCTCTTTCCCTTCCCTTCTCTCTAAAAAAATAAATAAAGTCTTAAAAAAATGTTATGTTTCCTAGTGAAAAATAAACAGGGTCTGCTTTAACATTTGATTTTGCATCCTGTGAAGTTTCCCCAAGTGAATTGTCTCCCCCTTGACTACATATAGGTTCTGCTGGTTTTAAGCAATGACTACCACTTGTTAATTCTTTTTTTTTTTTAAAGACTTTACTGATTGATTGATTGATTGATTGATAGAGCTGAAGGGGAGGAGAAAGAGAGGGAGAGAAACATCAATCAGTTGCCTCTCACACATCACCAACGGGGTCCTGGTCTGTAACCCAGGCCTGTGCCCTGACTGGGAATCGAACCAGCAGCCTTTTAGTCCATGGGGCGATGCCCAAACCACTGAGCCACCCCAGTCAGGAACCACTTGTTAATTCTTGAGGCCAAATATCCTAGCCATTAAAATGCTCTCTGTGACCCGAAACAGTCAAACACAGAGGCTTGTAATTCCCTCCTAATATAAAGCCTCAAAAGTATAAATTCACAAAACAACAGTAAAAATAATAAGCACCACTGACTTATGAAAGTCTTCCTGTTTCCACGTGACACTCAGAGAACGTCACACGCACCCTCTCATTCTGTTCATCACAGCCCCACCAGGTAGGGATCACCAAAGAAACGCTAACGAAACCAAAGCCGTGCATGAAGGGGACCCAAACCCTCCCCTTGTAGAAGCCCCCATTTTCAGGGCAAATACAGATTAATTAATAAGAAAATGGATGGGTCAAATTCTTTCAAATGATGGCCAGAGCTAGTAATACAGTGTGGTCGCCTCTCATCTTCAGAGACACACGCCACACGGTCCTTGTGCTAATATTAGCCAGTGCTCTTCTAAAGCCCGACTTTACTCTTTAATTATTATTTATTATTGGTTTTCAATGATAGTCGCTCCATTTTTGATTTTACTCTTTAACTCCCCCTCCAATCCTGTAATTAGGTTCTGAGCCCCACTTCCTACATACAAAGAAATCCAGGCTCTGAGGGCGTGTCCAAGGTCATGCAGGTGACAAGAGACAGAACCGGAGATGGCGTTTGTGACGTTTCCATGCAAGTTTATGCGGAATATGAACATAATCGTTATCGGAGGCTCGCTTCCCCTTCTCCCTCCCCGGCCCCAGAAAACCAAATAAAGCTATTCCAAGTCACCAAGGAAGGAAAGCTTTTCTATGTTTGTCAAAGAGAGAGGGTCACTATGTCCAGCTACTCGACAGCGTTTGAATAACTGCCGTGTGGTCAGTTCCTGGGGGTGCTACCGTGCGCCGGGCAGGCACAGGTCGAGTTCACCGTCGAGGGGGGAACGTGGAAAATAAACCCAAGAATGAATAAATCGAGAAACAGACGGAAGGGCACCCAGGGCAATGCCTGTGGCGAAGTCAGCGCAGCACTTGGGCTGAAAATGACTGAGTGGGTGGCTACTAAGGAGGAAGTTCAGCAGTGGTGGTCCAGGAGGGCTCCCCGAGGGAGGAGGTGGGTTCTAAACTGAAACCTGAAGGATGAGATTATGGAAAAATGTGGGGGGAAACGCATTCCGGGGAGGTGGAGGGGTTCAGCACGGACACAGGCTCTGCTGTGGGCACCTGCTAGGGGGTACTCAAGCAGGGAATGCAGGCCCAGGACCACGGCGACTGTATGACTACATGTCATGTGTTACTAAGAACAAGTTCTTGGGAAGCCGTGGGAGGGGAAAAAACCCAAGACACAAAAATTGTGTTACAGCACGTGACTTTAGGGTGTTCCTGTGGAATCCCCCAAGAGTGAGGCATCTGGGCACCAGAGCTGTTGGACTCTGGAGTCTCAGGAAGAATCAACTCGCATCATCTCCTGCAAAACCTCCTCCCATGGGGTCCCGGACAGAGCATCGCAGCGGATGCTAGTGGGTGTGAACACTTGGGGACAACTTAAACTTTGGCGACAGGGCAGGAAGCACTTGTAATGCATTATATTATTCAGAATTCAGCTTTTGTCGGTCTAAGGATATGCCATTTTATGTGGTAAAGGTCCTGCTAAAACTAACATTGCAAATATTAGAAGAAACCCAGGAGGGAAAACCCAAATTATGTGTAATTAGAGCCTTTTGGGAGCAATTAAATATGGTATTGTCTATACGACTGCATGCTCTTTGATGAGTGCCCCTATATTCTAGGGGCTCCCCTGGTTACCTCTGAAAAGGGTACCCCAGAAGCTGGGGACCCAGAGAACTTCTCCCTGTATACCCTTCTGTGCCTTTTAAATGTTGTAATGAGACTATACTATCTCGTTAAAAATAAAGTGGAAGTTATATAGATTTTCTACTCATTTTTATCAGTTAAATAAGCTGAATTTTTCATTGACATATGGTCTCAAATGTATCTTAAGCTGGTCATTTTTTGTCCCTGAGGTTTTGAGAATACTTTTCATTATTATAATGCCCCTGCATGCCTACTAAGTGCAGACTCTTTGCTAAATTCTTTTGTAAAACAACTTTCGTAACCAAAAGCAGAATGAATGGCAAATTATACAAAAGTTAGACTATTGTGCACCAAGTTTAATCTACTATGTTTCTTAAAGGTTTTTTGTTGTTGTTGTTTGGCGAGACTTATATTAAACCATCACAAGCCCTCAGTAACCTGGAGTGATTTATTTGGGGGGTGGGGGGCAGGTGTTTGGGACGGCTGATAACTCGTGAAAAGCTGTATTCTTTCCTGTTTGTTTTCTCAGGGTGGGTTAGCCAATAAGGATAAATATTAAGGTACCAACTACCCCATCACACTGACAAGCCTGTGACTGGTCTTTTTTTATCCATTAGTCAAAAACACACCGAGAGAGAAAACTAAGTCATATGGCTGGAAAGTGTGCACAGTTCACGTTAAATTAAACTGAGCTTGCTAAGGGACGCCGTGCGCCTTACACATTGTTTTAACAAAAACTCCACGCACACACACAATCTGTTGGACATGTTTCCAAAGGACGACTGTTGGGTAAGGACAAGACAAAAAAAAAAACCTGTGTTGGCCGTTTGGTTTGAATAAGTAGTACAATAGCTATTTGTATATTTTAAAAATCACAAATCTTACTGAATTAGGTAAGCGGGCGCGGTGAAGTTGTGGGAACCAACCGGATCGCTTGTGTGTCTAATGTCAGAAATTTAAGGAAAACAGAAACTGGGGAGCAGAGGGGGCGGAGTATTGGGGGACACCTGTAATAGCGTCAACAATAATAAAAAAATAAAGAATACACAAACTTGGGCATGTCCCATTATATGGTCTTCAGGCCAAAGAAGCAGAGGTGGGGGAGCCTGGGCCCATTTGCCTGATTCTTCTCCTTGTAACTGGATGGTCCAGTTGGATCACACCTGTGTTGTGAAGATTGCCCGGCTAGACTAGAAGCCCCCCCGGCTTCCAGCCTTCACCAGCGAGTAAAGCTCCCAGCCTGCCCTGTGCCTGGAGACGGGGTGCCCAGCGTGCCCCTGAGGGCTGGCTCCCCGGCCAGGTTCAGACTTCTTTCTGCTCCTGGGCCCCCGAGGCCCGCTGGGAGTTTTCAAACCGTTTGCGGCTCATGGTCTAACCCAAGGCCCCGTATCCAGGTGAAGTGCAGGCTGTGCTTTGTCACCCAACCAAAATGATGTCTTGGGGATAGTTTCTCCCATTTTACAGTAAACTGAAAAACGACACCATCTTTCAGGCTTCAGAGATGGAAGCTTCCAGGCCTTCCTGAATGGCACTTTAGTTTTGATTTCTAGGCAATAGAAAATGGTCAGCATATCAGCTGACTCAACAAAAGCCTAGTCCTCTGGCTTTATATCTTTAGATGAAAAATTGTAACAAGAGAAAAAGTAGATATTTACATGCATAGTGTGGCACCTCGGGGGACATTACCGGCAAGAGGATGGTATCTGGCAGAGCATGCCATTTAAAAAAAAAAAAGGGACCCCCTGTGCCCACTTAGGAACATCCCTGGAGATAGGAAAGTCTTTCCTCTTTGCATCTTTTAATGTGAGCGAGGACTGTGATGGTTCCAGCCACATGGCCGTGGGCTGAGGCCCCACGGAGCTCAAACGTAGGCACTGAGGCCAGGTCAACATGACTCAAAAGAGGCAAAAGTTGAAAGATTCTGTTAGTCAACACTCAGGGGGTTGTGGAGGGAGGGCAACACAGTCCATGACTCAGCTTGCAAAGGTTTCTCCATCTCATTAACTTATTATTATTTAAAAGTCAACAATAACGCAAACAGGGTCTGAAGTGCGTTACACACAGTCACTCGCTCAGATCTCAGAGTGACGTTCTCTGTCCCCATTTTCACGACGAGGAAACAGGCACGCAGAAGGACTGCACGCTGGTCTGTAGGCCACTTCCGGCCGGCAAGCTGGACTTGTCTGTTCTATAAGGAGTTTGAAAGGTTGATAAAACTCACAAGTTGGAGCTTCTGGCTTGAAAAAGAAATGTAAAGACCTGGTAACTTCAGAGTTCAGCAAGAAGACGACAAACACATAGACCACCCTGTGGAGAGACACACACAGATGTGGCCCCGGGGTATGCGGGCTTGAGTGGGTGACATTTAAAAAAAAAAAAATCCTCACCTGAGGACATGCTTATTGATTTTAGAGAGAGGGGAAGGGAAGGAGAAATAGAGGGAGAGAAACAAACATCCATCAGTCGCCTCTTGTATCCACCCTGACTGGGACCGACCCCACAACCTAAGCACATGCCCTGACCGGGAATCAAACCTGCAACTTTTTGGTTTATGGGATGATGCCCAACCAACTGAGCCACGCGGCCAGGGCTGGAGCCGGTGCCTCTTGTGTTTCAAGCTATAAGATTTCATGGAAGGGTGGTGGGGAGGGAAGTTGAGCAAGAAGTAAAATATTTGTTGAATGAATGAACGGGCTTTCTGGGCTTGAGCTGAGTTTTCTGGCTGTCAAGAAGGATGACGTGGAGAATGGTTTTCTCAGGAGAAAATACAGGAAACGCCTTAATGTGGTGATCTACAGTGGGGGTTCTGGTGTCGGGCTGCTTGGGTTCAAACATGGGGATTAGAACGTTGGTTTAATTTTTTAAATTCGTAGATGGCCTTTGTCATAATGGGACTCCTCATGGAAACTATACACACGACACAATCCTTTCGCAGCTGTCTTCCTGCTCTGAGTCACAGGGCTAAGGTACCCATTGGGTCGTAGCTCCAAGCTTGATTACCTTCTGAGTCCAAAGGACAAAGGACAATGCCCCTCGTATGATAGTAATATTTATTTATTTGGGGGCGGGGGGAGGGAGAAAGAGAAGGAGAAGAACATTGGTTGGTTGCCTCTTGCAGGCGCCCTGACTGGGAATCGAACCAGCGACCTTCGGTTTTGCAGGCCGATGCTCAACCAACTGAGCCACACCGGTCAGGGCAACAACAGCTGCTATATCTTAAACGGACACTAACACAAGAACGCCTAACCCGGGAGCACTGGGGTGCGAGCTTGGTGGGGGCAGGAGGCCCAATTAGGGGCTCAGTGACTATCCCAGGGACTGAAACAGACACTGAATCCAATCAGACGCCACAAAGGCCCTCGTCTTTCTGTCCCTCAGCCGGTCTGAGCAGCAGGGCGACGTGGAAGCAACGGCTGCTAGTTGCGGAGTTGACAAAAGAATCTGGTTCAAATCCCAGCTCTTCCACTTGCATTAACCCAGCTGTGGGGCCCTTCTGAGCACAGGGACAGGTGTACACCCAGCGGCTGGCCCTGTCCTCTCTCCCAGGGTCACCGGGGCAGAGAGCGGGCTGGTGTTTCGGTCCTGGAGGATGAGTTTTATGAAGGCTTCTTCCCTGTCCCTTCACACACGGGCGTTCTCCATTCTTCTACCTGGTCCCAGGTCCTTGGAGCTCCATGTGACACCTCAGGCTGCTCCTAAGGCCACCAGGGACACTAGGTCCACAGCTGGCCCCGGAATCAGAGGAGTTACACCACTTACAGAGAAGCCACCTTTCCCCCTGTCCTCATATTCCTTATGCTTATTATGGTCATAACTCAGAGAAGCCAGCGACGTTTGTTCCTGGTAAACCCGGCTGGGGCAGCCAGGCTGACGGGTTAACAATTACACCTGGAGCCACTTGAGAAAGTGACAGGCTTCAAATTGAAAGCCCAACCATTCTTTTAAATATGCAAAGGTTTATTTTTTAAAGAAAGAATGTGTGATGGTTTATACTGACTGATGTGGCTCAGAATAACACTGTCCTACCAGAAATCATTGAATGAATCCGAAGACTAAGTCAGGCTGTGCGCGGTGTGTACGCGCAGGTGAGTCTTCTCCGCTGCACACGCCGCCCCTCCCAGGATGAGTGGGAACCGGGGCCTCCCCCCCCCCGGAGGGTGCACCAGCGGCAGCAGCCCCCACGGGCAGGTCCCCTGCCGGGGCCTTTACAAGAATTGTTTCCTTTAGTCCTTTCTGCCACCCCGGCGCACACCGAGCTCACTCAGGAAGTGGCCAGTTATCTGACAAACCTGTGTTCTCGGCCACCACCCAAGACAGTCAGCCAGAAATTACGTGAATGGCAAAGAGAGATAAAGACCCCGAAAGAACTAATCCTGTGTATTTAATGCAAAATGCGCTTTACACACAGTGCGTTTGTGCCGTGCACTGATTTTGTGCGGAAGATGATTGTCACCCCTGTTAGAGGAAGAAGCTGAGGCCTGGGGAACTGGGTACCTCGGGCCACACAGCCAGCGGTGGGCTTACAGAAAGGTCACATTAGCAGTTACCTTAGCTCCAGCTCCTACAACAAGATACCAGGCTGGGGGCTTAAGGGACGGACATTGATTTCTCACAGTTCTGGAGGCTGGGGCATCCAAAACTGAGGGGCCAGCCGAGCGGGTGTCCTCGGTGTGCAGATGGCCACCTTCTCACTGTGCCCACTGACCAGGGCACTGACTCCATCCCCGGGCTCCCCGGCCATGACCTATTCACCTCCTAAAGGCGCCACCCCCAGCTGGCATCACAGTGGGCAGCAGGTCTCAGCCGATGACTTAGGAGGGTGGGGGACACGAACAAGCAGCCCACAGCAGCTGCTGTGTCTGCAGAAATCAGAAACGAGGAATTGATGTCCTTTGCAACAGAGGGGGCTGGACTGCCGACTTCTGAATGTTTACTTAGGTTCTTGCTCAATGTGGAACGTGCTCCTGGGCTCCAAATGTTTGGTGGGAGATACACGCGAGGCTTCAAATTCTTGAAGCCGCAAGAAAAAAAAAAAAAAAGGAGGTGGCTTGATGCCAGTGATGAAAGAGTTAACAGTCTTCTTGATTGTCAGCCTTAGTCATTGCTGAGCCAGGCAAGCAACTTTTTTTTCCCCAGGAAAGGTTATAAGGAAACACAGTTTATAATAATATCTCTGTACGCCTTAATTCCAAGACACGGCCAGCCCTGGAAGGCTGCAGGACATGCGGGGACGGACTCTACGGGGGTGCGCAAAAGCAGGTGCACAGTCCTTCCCATGGAAAACACAATCATTAACAAACAACAATAACACAAGAATAAACTCTGCTCCGCACCCTCACAACACAATCCTACCTTTGCCCACCCCTGTGTATGAGGATAGGTCTCCTTTCTCTTAGGATAGGTTTTGAACAAAAAATGGAAGAATATTCAAACCCACCGAAAAGTACAGGATATAGTATAACAGATGTTTACATCCCCGCGGCCCCAAATCACGAAGTATAATCATGGTGCTGCGATCTCTCACATGTTAAAAGGAAAAAGAAAACATTGCTGATAAGGTTGCCTCCCCTGAAGCTGTTGTCATCATGAATCTGACATGTCCTTGCAGCCTGTGTTATCATGACTTAAATATTCTATCTGTGCACACTGTGTGTATCTAGCCATCTGTATTTTTAAATGTTGTTATTTTCATTTATATGAATAGTTCCTTGTTCCACTGCTTTTGTTTTGAGACACGTGGATACGTATGATTCTTTTCCAAGGGGATCCAGGACCGTATTCCCTCTGAAGGACACATCATGCTGTCTCTTGCCTTCCTCTGACGGGTGCATGCGGAGGCTGTCTGCAGGATTCCGCTGTCCCCGCGGTGCCGGGAGCCTCCTTAGGACCTCGGGACAATTGCCTGTGTTCCTAGGCTGTGTGGTGTGGACCCAGGCAGCGTTACCAGAAATCGGCCCATCGCTGTCCGGATATCACAGAAACCTGTTCCGACCTGGGGCCCTGCCTCCCATTTGGGCACAAACAAGTCACATTTCTAATATCTCCAAGCTCCTGTCTGCAGCCCATGAGACCTGGCGCGACCTGGCAGGAGCCTGTCCCTGTGTCTCCTTCCTGTCCTGGCTGCTCTCTGCTCCCAGGACACACCCTTTCCAGCCCCTGACCTTGTGCGACCCGGTCCCGGCCAGCTGCCCTTCTGCGGCTCTGTGTTCTCCCCGAGACCTGAGCTGGCCGATCTGACTGCCGCATGGCCCCACGGGCCGCCTGCACTTGAAATGTGGCCACTGCGTCCGAGGAATTGGATCTCTAACTTCACTGTAATTGAAATGAAAACGTGAAGACCAACACTTCACTCAGTTATCGGAACACTTTTAAGTATATTTGGTACAATTTGGCTATACGAATCTACCTATCTACCCCTTTTTAAAATATTTTATGTATTTGTTTTTAGAGAGAGGGGAAGGGAGGGAGACAGGGAGGGAAAGAGACAGCCATCAGTTGCCTCTCGTATGTGCCCTAACTGGGGACGGAACCCTGAACCCAGGCCTGTGCCCTGCCCAGGAACCAAACCGGCGAGCTTTTGGTTCGCAGGATGAAGCCCAACCAACTGAGCTACTCTGGTCAGGGCTGACTCTACCTTTTCAACCGTGAAGGTTTTAAAATCTAAATTCAGATCAAATCGTTGTGGAAATTGAGTGTCCAAGCTGAGATGTGCTATTGGTACAAAACAAACACTGAGGTTGAAAAGATTCAGAATAAAAAAATGTAAAATTCCCAGTCAGGGCACGTGACTAGGTTGCGCGTCAGGTCCCCAGTCGGGGGCGTGAGTGAGAGGCAACCACACAGCGATGTTTCTCTCCCTCTCTCTCTCCTTTCCCCTCTCTCTACAAATACATAAACAAACAAATAAATTATAAAAATAAAAAATTTTAAAAATGTAAAAATCTCATTTGTTATTTCTTTCAAAAATCATTTTGAAATGATAACACTTCGGATTCACTGAAGTAAATAAAAATAAAATACATTATGAAAACTACTCACTTGCTTCTTTTTTTACCTTTTGAAATCTGGCTGCTAGAAAACTTAACATATGGGGTTAGAGATAACAAACTATATTATTAAGTACATTTTAAAAATAAAATAGCTAATACATTTAAAATGAAAAGTGTTTGAAACTCAAAATAAATGAAAATTGTAATAGAAATCACATATCATTAAAATAAAATATAAAGGATCTTTAAAGCATTTCCACCCACTTCCTTTCCACCTTTTACTGGACAAGAAGGCTGGCTCCTTCTTCCCACTGCGGTCTTGGCTTGAACCTCTTCTCAAGGAGGCCTTTCCTGACCCTACAAACTTGAGCGTCTCCCGTTCAGGAAGCCGTTGGTCCCCTTCACGTGACCTGTCTGTTCTCATCATCACCACAAGCCCTTCGAGTGGTGTTTATTTCTTAGCTGATTTTCCAGCACTAGAACACACACAAGCAGCTTCCCGACAAGGAGGGGCCTTCACGCTCTTGTCCACGCAGCCTGCATGGTGCTGGGAACGGGACCCGCCTCACGGTTCACGCTCCTAAATATCTGCAGAGTCCAACGCATCCCAACCGTTTCTTAGGAACTTCCCAAGAACTTACAAAACGAACTGCGAATGGAACCTTGAAGTCTAACGCGAGAGACAATGTCAATTTCTACGTGGGACTCCCGGCACAATTGGATCTGATGATTCCCAATTTGTCACCAGCTTCCCTGAAAGGTGCAAACGCGGGGTGGGAAGGAGGGAAAGGAAGATACAGTTTGAATCTAAGAAGGAAGCAAGTTTGCCTGCAGCTTGATAAAAGATCAGGGCCGGAACCACAAAAAAAAAAAAAAAAAAAAAAAAAAAAAAAAAAATCAATCAATCATTCCTTTCTTGATGGCTCTTTTAAATATTTAGCTGAAATTGTCCTCATCTGGGCATCAGCTGTTTTCTCTACAAACACGGAGCCCGGAGCTCACACACAACGCAGGGAGGCTCCAGGGCCCCGCTGCAGGACACGCTTTTGCGTTTTCAATTTAAAGCCTCTGGGTTGCTAGTTCACGTTAACGTGGAGAGAAATATACAACTGGGGAGTTGAGAAAGCAGTTTTTACTCATAAAACCCTTTGATAGTTTGGCCATCTGGTCAGAGTGGAGCCCCGCCTAAAAGAGGCCCAAGGAAGGTTAGAGGGCATACTCTCTCAGGGTCAAGGGGGCCCTACCAGAGTTTGCTCTAGCGGACGCCACTAAAAGGACGCCTGACAAATTATTGCGCATTCCACAGCCTTTTGTGTAAGTGTTTGATTACAGTGGACAGGAATGTTGTTGATATTTTCAGACTTGAGTCAGGCAGGAGGGGGCCGCAGCTCTGCCCACGAATGGCTTTCTGATCGCCTGTGCCCGGCCTGGGCGGGCAGATTGCCCCGAGCGTGGCCTTGCGTGGCGGCCGTGGGAGAGGCTCGGCGGCCTGGGTGCCTCCGGGAGCCTTTGGCTTTGGCAATGGTGCGCAGGGATGCCTTCCCCCGCTTTGGGGTGCTATCCTGCATGGCCAGGAGAGCCCCTCTGCTCTTCTTCTTGCTGCTCAGTAATAAAATACAAAAGGAAGCCGCAATACTTGGTCCTCTGCACTCTTTCCGGTGTGAATGTCAACAGAACTCAGCATATTTATGGCTTTATTTCTCAGAGGGGAGCACAGACAGAGGGAATTTGAGGTGATTAAGTGTCTTTTTTCTCCAGAGGCCTGGACAAAAGCAGAGGAAATCACTTGATTTTATGGCGTCTTTGATAACGCAAGTACAGTGAGTCAGTGGCAGGCCTTTGAACAGCTCTCGGACACATCTTGGGTGGCTCAGACCTGCCAAGAAGGCATTAGCCTTCCTTGAAATTAGGACGGATAAAGACATTATCTGTGAACAGTTCTTGGTGTGGCTTCTGAAGGTGATGGTCATCGTGCATTCCAGGGAAGGACGGTGTCATTCTGGTAAAAGTCACAAGCAGATCTTTCTGCATTTTTAATATACATATATAAAAAATATATATATATAAAATATATATTTTTTGGTTTATTTATAAGATCAGGAGGAAAGAAAGCTGGGATAGGCAGATGCGCAGGTCAGTGCCTGAATAGGCCAGTCCGTGAGTGGGGGCCTCAGTCTCCGGCAGATGGAAGATGCACTGCGGTGAGGGATCTGAATGTTGGGAACCCTTCCACCCCCGCCAAGTGTCCCTGAGAGGGACCAGAAAGTCCCTTGGACCGCTTTATGTTTCTTACAGTGGTATAATACACTCAACATAAAACTTACCATTTTAACTACGTTTGAGTATAGAATTCAGGGGCATATTTAGTACATTCTCAGCGCTGTGCCACCTGCCACACTATTTAGTTCCATAACATTTTCATGAACTGTAAAGGAAACCCCACCCCCTCAGGTGGGGATAAGGCAATAAGCCCATAAAAGACGGTGGGAAACTGCTTACTGGACCTCTTTGTTTACTGGGTTCATCTCCTTCAAGCTAGGATCTCGGGTCAGGAGTGAAATATATACACACAGACGCACACTCACGTATTTAGTGTGTTTGTGAGAGAGGGCGAGGGGCAGGAAGCCGGGGAGGGCCAGGTCACCATGGCCTCGTCACGAGCAAATTTAAGTTCTGCTGAGGCTGAGGGCCCCGCATGTCATTTAGTCATTTCACCCCACGTGTCATATTAAAATATCCCCTTGGTAAGCCTCAGCTTCTCCAGGTACCGAGAGTTCACGGAAATGACTATGACTTACAATACCGAGGAGTGAAAAAGACAAGAGAGAATTAACAGCACAAGAGAGACAGTTCCAGGTGGCTCACGCGCAGCATCGCTGACCCCCCCCAGAGCCAGAGTCTGCACGATGGGAAGAGGGGCCCATTATCCCATTTTACAGGTTGGGACAGTTGAGGCTCCTGTCTAAGTAAAGACAGTGCGGGGGGGGGGGGGAGCTACACAGCCGGTTTGTGCCGGCACACTTCCACGTGAAGCTCAATACCATGAAGGAAGTGCGCGTTTAATATTAAGTCATATACTCAAATACCAGTAACACACAAACCAGATTCAGGTACTTAACTGTATACACAGGCTGTATACACAGGCTGTATACGCAACCCGAGTTCCGGGGAAGTGTGGTGGGCGTCCTCGCCTGCCCAACAGCCCTTCCCTCTCATTCCCTCTCTCACGACCCCGATTTGGGGTGGCCCGAGTGGTGCCGACCTCCTGGATTCACCCAGACGGGCAGCCCTCAATGCACTTACTGAGAAAGGAACGCCGAGGAAACGGGGAAGCTATGGTTTGTTAATTCACTTAGAATGACAAGAATCCCGCCTCGTATTAATAAACACAAACCACCGTTTTATGAATGATGTGTGGAACAAGAATATTTTCCAAAATTAAAAAGAAGCAAGACAAAACACCCGGAAAGCCTCTATGGAGCAGAGAGGCGCTCAGTCTTCTCCAGTTCCGGCAGACCTCGTCGCCGCGGGGCTACGGGAGGAAGGACGGGGTTCTCATGCCCGAGTCTGCACTCAGACCCGTGATGTGTTGTTTGGGCTGAAGTACGAGGGGAAAAAGCTAGCTCTCACTGAGAGGGGTTTGGAAAAGACAGGCCTTTTCAAATAGTCGTAGAGAGTCTAACTTGATAGATACTTCACCCAAATCTGATGAGTGGTAGTTTTTAAAAAAGGTTCGTTGTATACAGACCCTGAAATTTTATCAATGGACTTTGTACAATCTCTGTTGTATCAAAATCTATTGTTCTGATTTGCATTCTGAATAAATCTTTTACCCACACATGATTTTTTTAAACAACATGCACTGGTCAAATGTAAAAAAATCGCTGGTTTATTGAGTTACACAGATCTTGACAACGGCACATTTAATCGTAAAATATCCCCCCAAAATCACATTTGTTAATATCATCCCCGATTTCATTAGAAAAGTGCTTGAGAATTGTGTGAAGTCGTCAAGGTCATGGTGGTGTATATGATATTTCAAAATTCTACTTTTTGCTTGAAAGCCCAAATGGTATCCCCGGCAACAAACGCTGTGCGTTGCTGTCCTTGAAATATGTTTACATCATTCCTCTCCTAGGCAAAGTCTGCCCGATACCAAGGTCTGCGAAGCCGCAGCGCGTCAGTGGTGCTTGGATACAAAAATGGTGTCCCGTGAAAAACGCGGGGAGTTCCGCTCTCACGACTCAGAGACGCACGTGAGCCCCGTCAGTCCCAGCACCACAGAAGGCTGGAGCGCGTTCTTCGTCGGGACTCCCGTGTCATCACACACAAGATTTTTAAAAATGTGTCCTCGGGGACGGATACTTATTAGAGTAGGAAGCTTTACTGTTTCATCAGTATCAGGACCGTTTTTTTTTTTCCTAACCTGAGTGCACGGCAGTGAAGAATACGATGACTACTAGCAGTCTGCTGACCTGCTGTCATTGGAGAGAGGCACCAGCAGCTTTGCCCCCCGCTTGCGTGGGCACCATTAGAGCAAAGGTCCACACAATGAAAACAGGCCAGGAAGGTTTTAGCATAATGACGCAAATTGTTTTGACCACGCAGCCCCCTGACTTGGAGGGTTTCAGAGACCCCAGGACTCCATGGACTCTGCTCTAAGGACCAACTAGTCTGTATCAGTCAGAGCAATTAATTCTGTTACCTTTTGCCAGTGACGAGTCTTGAGGAGGTCACGTGGCCCAGTTCTGGCCAATGAGATGGACATCAGCTGGGGACCTCTGAAAAGACTTCCCTCCCTGACAAAGAGAGGGGGCCACGGGAGGAAAAAAAGCACTTCTGCTCCTTATTGCATTGCCCTTTGCTGGGCGAGAATATGATGCTGGTGTGATGGCGGCCACCTTGGGGCCAGGAGGAGAGAGAGCAGTGAAATCCTGAGGAAGGGGAAACAGGATAAGAAGGGCCCATTTCCTGGATGATATCCCTGAATTATTCAGTCAAATTGGAGACGCAAGATTTTCTGCTTTCTGAGACAATTAAATGCTTTTCTTTAAACCAAACAGAGGCACCTTTGTATAAAAATTATTTCTACACAATATGTCACAGTATCGAGACACCAGAGACTGGCAGCAGGTTTTGGAAGGTACAGGGTTTGAAACTTAGTTTATGACTGAAACCTAGGAATGTATGGGCGTATTGTTCCCTCATTCAGTCAAGAAATATTTCTCGAGTCCTGGACGAGGTAGGGTTAGTTCTGGCTGTGCAGCACAGAAAACTCAAATTAACAGTGGTTTAAACACAGGACGAGTTTATTTCTCTCAAGTACCAATTCCATGGTTATTGGGAACTGAGGCTCCTTCCATCAAGCCATTCTATTATGATCAAATGGCGGTTCCCACTAGAGGAGCTCCAAGTATCACGTCGATATTTACCAGACAGCAAAGAGGAAGGAGAGCGACCACGTGCGTGCCTTCCCCAAGGCCATTACTGGGAAGTTACACGTGATACTCTCATTTACATCTCATTGGCCGGAGCGTAGTCACGAACATCTAGCTGCAAGGGAGGCTGGGAAATGAGGCTTTCTTCTGGACAGCAATGTGTCCTGCCATCAATCAGGGCTTTTGGTTTTAGAGAAGAATAGGAGAATGGCTACTGGGGGACAAGAGCAGTCTCTGCCACAGGTGCCCACCATGTGACGTTTATGAAACACTAATGTCACAGTCTATTAATGCATCAGCTCACACCAGGAAAATAAAGTGCACCTGCCATTCATTTACATAGTCCTTTATTCAACAACTATCGCTTGAAGGGTATTTGTATAGCCTGTAAGATGTGAGACACTCTGGTGATAGAAAAAACAAACAAAAGAAATGTTTATGCAACAATAGAAATAGCCTGATTGGGCAGGGAAAAGTTTATGGTCAAGTAGCAAAAAATGAAGAAGTAAATAAAAAGCTACCACAGACATTTTTTTCTTAAAGGAGTAATTAAGGGTTATATGCAAAGTTCTAGCTATGAGGATGCTCACTGTACTTTTCTAAAAAACCATGAAAAACAGAAAGCAACTAAATACCCAGCTAGGTTAAAATCAACCGTGGCACAACATGAACGATGGTATAAAACAAGAACTGCCGTGAGCATTTACTTATCATTTACTTTCTGCCAGACACTGCGCCCGCTCTTTGCATGTGTTAACTAAGCTAATCCTCACAATGGTCTTCTGAGATAATTTGACTCCCCCACTTTACCGATGAGGAAACGGAGGCACAGAAAAGTAACCTGATCTGCAGGTTGCACAGCTGATCAGTGGCAGAGCTGGGATTTGAACACAGAATCCAAGCTCCTAATCACTACTCATTTATTCACTAACGTTTTGTTGAGCCTCTATTAGGTACCAGTGTGTTCTAGGTGCTCGGGATGCATCCTTATGTCCTATTTGAGGGGCAAATGTTCAGACGGTGAATAACAGATATAAAAATCTAGTATATGATAAACTGTCAGAAGGCTCTATGTGCTATGGAAAAAAAACAGAACAGCAAGAAAAGGAGCCAGGGTCCAGGGGGGCATACGGTGTTATTTATAGTAGAGGGGTCAGAACTATCATCGGAAGCATGACATCTGAGCAAAGCTTGGAAGGCGGTGAGGCCTTACGGACGGACGCCCGCAGCAAGAGCATACAGACAGAGGGACCAGCCAGTGTGACGTCCCGGAGGCAGGCACACGTCTGAGATGCTGGAAGAACAGCCAGGAGGCGGGCGTGGCTGGAGCAGAGTGAGGGAGGGGAGAGTGGAAAAGTGGCCAGAGCTTTAGGGAGGGACACGGGAGGCTGCTGGTCCCATCATCAGGGCCTCCTCATTCATTGCAAAGACTACGGCTTTGACTTCGAATGAGGGGAGAGCCCCTCGGGGGTTCTGAGTGAAGGAAGGTAGAGAGAAGCCTTAGCTTTTAACCAAACGCCTCCGGCTGCAGGGTGAAGACTAGACTCCAAGGGGCCAGCACAATCCTGGGAGACCAGAAACATGGGTTTAGTAACGCACAGGCAGAGGTCTACACCAGAGTGAGCATTTTTTTTAAAGTTACGCAACAGTATGCGCACAGATCACACTATTGTGGGGCCTTGACCAGCGGGGGACGCTGAGCGAAGGGACCTCTGTGCTCCTTGCAATGTCCTGTGAGTCTATAATTATTTCCAATGAAAAAGTAAAATACAAACAAAAATAGTAGGGCTAGAACGGCCCCATCTTTGTTTAAAAATGTCGACGCAAAGAAATAACACTGAAATCTCAACAGGGGTTCTGTCTGGGTGGTGGGATAATAGGTAATTTATTCCGTATATGTATATTTTATACGTTTCTACAATGTTCACTTATTGCTTAGAAAAAAGGCTTCGTAAGGTCATCTAGAAGAGTCCAAGCCCGAGGGTTCTGCACACAGACAATAAGAGAGTGAAGTATGAGGGAGGTTGAGGAAAAGGATTCTTCCTACAAAGGCCGGCCCAGAGCCAAGCGTAAGAGGGTTGACGGATTTGGAAATTGACCTGACCCAACGATGGCCCATTTGAACATCACCCGATTTACAGCCAAGGCTTTAACACACGTGTCCAGCAACCCCCCCCCCCCCCATCATCACATGCCATGCTTGCTTTGGAGGAGGCCATTACCCCCCCCCCCCAGGGGTTCCATTTGTCACCAGAAACTGACATGTTTGGATAACACTCTAGCCTCTAACATGCTCGCCAGCTCCCGGGCTCCTGGGCCAGTCCTTCCCCAACACCTGCCATTACCTGGCTCTGAACCTGAACCTCCCTTGGGCAGGTGAGCCCCCTGAAGGCAGGTTCGGGGGGCTAGCTGGGCTTAGAGCAGGAACTGACAGGCCATCTGTCAGAAGACTGGCTTTAACGGTGCCTTGTACAGAAAGTAACAACTCACTTTTGTCCGTTCTGCATGTTCCCTTAAAGAAGGCACCAGTGTGTCATGAACACACCAACGGGTAATCTATGAGAAGAAGCGCTTTCCAGGGACCTGAAGGGTGCCCTCCAAACCCCAGAGGACTCCTGCACCAGTTACTGAACACTTTTCAAAAAACAAAGCGTTGGATACCATTTTTGTTCTCTCCGTCTGTGTGTCCCTTCTTTATCTAGCAAATACATCCCGATCACCTCCTGTGTTCTAGAGCACATGCCTAGCAATGCAGGCAGGCATGTGTTCTCATGAAGCGTGCACAGTAGGGGCAGTCGGGCACGAAGCAAGCGTACAGACAGAACAGTGTTCCTGCCTTGGCCACGAGAGCGGGAAAGAGAATTCTCAGCGCAGGGAAAGGGTGCGGGTATACCAGCAGCCCTGACTTCGATTTGTGGAGGCTTGGGTGGGCAGTAAGGGCTTCCCAGAATTAGTGACGTTTTGTTTTCCGGATAAGAATATTCATATTTATTTCCATAGGCAGGTGCTTGGGAATACCATTCCAGAAGAGCGTCAGGAAGAAATCTGGCCATTACGCCAACCAAGAACTTTGGATTCAGGAGCCAAATGGAATGGGCAAAAGGAAGAGTGAGAGCATGTGTGGACAGAATTACAACTGGAATTAACAGGCCAGACATCTCTGCACCAGAGGAGGGAAAATGCAAATGACCTGAGTTAATTTTGGGGCAATAGGTCCAGGCAAATGACTGATAACGCAGCGCTCGAAATGGGTGATGTCCTTGCGGATGAGCTCCAGCTCCTGCCTCAACGCCCCCTAACACGTTAGGAAAGTGGACAAAGTACAGGTTCTCTCTGTGATGTGGGACTGTCCCTCTTACCGAGGACATCTGTCACCCCTGGACCCACCCACTGAGTGTCAGGGGCCGTCTCTAGTTAGTGTGGCAGCCACAAACACGTCACCACGCACCAACACACCTCCGATGAGTTTAAGGGCCATTTCTTTGCTTCCTTAGGGTCTCCTTCTGTAGACCAGGGCCACGTGGTGGCCCCAAGGTGGGGCAGGGGGGGAGGGGTTCCGAGGAGGGCACTGGGTGAAACGGGGGCAGTCTTGCCAAGACGTGGTGCGCGGAGTGGGGGGCTGCAAGCCTGTTTCACAGGGGAGGTGGGCTGTGCTTTCCCTGGCACCTTGGGGTCTGACCCCCAAGCAGTGGACCCTGGGTCTCAAGAGGGATGATGGCCTGATGGGGGAGGTGCACCTGGTCTGACAGACCATAGTCAAGAATCAACCCGAGAACAGAGGAGGTCCCCCATCTAGAAGGGGCCACCACTTCCTGGGCGGGGCCTCTCAACCTGGGCACGCCTAACATTTGGGGCTGGATCGTTCTCCGAAGTGCGGCTGTCCTGCACACTGTAGGAGGTTTAGCAGCACCTCTGACTTCTCCCCACGAGATGCCAGCAGCACCCTCCAGGTGAGACACAGACAAATGTCCCTTGGGGGGAAAATTGCCCCCATTTGCGAGGAAATAATTTTGAGGCTGGAGGATGAGCAGGGGTTCACCTTCCTGACAGCCAGGGGAGTCGGTAAGGGCAGCAAACTGCAACGTGGGATCGTCACCATCCCCCAACCAGCAGGCGTCCATTCAGGACTCTGGTGGTTCCAGCGTCCCTCTCAGAGATGTCCGGGATTAAAAGGAGGCTGGGTGTCTGGTGAGGGCTGGGCTGGGGCAGGGTACGAGGGAATGGATTTGGAGAAGTGAGCTGGGCCTGCGTCACCGGTCAGGTGGCCGCTACACTACACCTGTGTCTTTACAAATAGTCATTGCAACATTACTGTGATTGAACAAGAGTGGAACCTTGTAAGCAGCAGTAAGTTTAATGGGTAGAAACATGAAGTACAGCCATATATTAAAATACCATGAGCTCTTGTAAAAAATGTGGTAGGCAGCTCTCTCTGTACTGATGATATGGGTCAGTCTGCACGATGCATATGGAAATGGAAAAAGCAAATACAGATCCGCATGTCTAATATGCTTCCTTTGAAGCAAGAAATACAAAAGTACAAAAGTATTTGCTTGTGAACATATAACCATCTCCGGGAAGACATATGAGAAGTAATAATGGTGGTGGCCTCCAGGGTGGGGATGGATGATTGGGACAAAATGTTTTCACTGCACGGGCCTTTGTGCCTTTTGAATACGGAACCACCACGGGAATGGCGAATGGACTCCCTCTTTTAAATAAATAAATCACAAATGCAAACGACAAACAAAAATCCCAACCGCCAAAAGAACACAGGATTATCAAAGGCATCCTGACCAGTCAGAATTAAGAAAGACTGGCTTAGAATTTTGCTCTGACTTTAAGTCACGTTAGGGAACGAGGCTTCCTCATGGAATTCACTTAAGGAATAAAATGCCTTCCTTCCATGGCTCTGGGGCTGGTGCTGCTGTTTCAGGATCAGTTCTGAGCTCTGCTTTGAGTTTTCGCTGGACACCGGTGTGACCTGGACACACCAGCGTCTCCATGGTTTTCCCTGCGTGTTGGTATTCGCAGTGACTTGTTTTGCCTCTTTGTGGCTTAAAAATTGTTTTCTTTTGTGCTGCAGATGTATTTGGTAATTAAGAACGGGAAAAAATCCTAGCCCTGGCTGGGTGGTTCATTGGTAGAGTATCATCCGAATACACCAAAGTTTTAGGTTCACTCTTTGGTCAGGGCACATACAAGAAACAACCAATGAATGGATAAGTGGAACAATAGATCTGTTCTTTTCTTTTCTTTCTTTTCTTTCTTTCTTTCTTTCTCTTTCTTTCTTTCTTTCTTTCTTTCTTTCTTTCTTTCTTTCTTTCTTTCTTTCTTTCTTTCTTTCTTCCTTCCTTCCTTCCTTCCTTCCTTCCTTCCTTCCTTCCTTCCTTCCTTCCTTCTCTCTCTCTCTCTCTCTCTCTCTCTCTCTCTCTCTCTCTCTCTCTCTCTCTCCTCTCTCTCCTCTCTCTCTCTCTCTCTCTCTCTCTCTCTCTCTCTCTTTCTTTCTTTCTTTCTTCCTTTCTTCCTTTCTTTCTTTCTTTCTTTCTTTCTTTCTTTCTTTCTTTCTTTCTTTCTTTCTCTCTCTACCTTCCTCTCCCTCTCTAAAACCAACAAATAAATAAATCTATCTTAAGATGGGAAAAATTCATGTTATTTAAAATTAATATAACAAATATCAGGTCCTGATTGAAAAAACACAAAGAAGACTTTTAAGAGACTTCGGTCCAGCGGCTGAGACTGTAAGTTATCTTTACTTTCTTAGGAATATTAAGCTCCCAACAAGTAGATTAAAAACTTCACCCTCCATTAAATCCTAAAATAGTGAAAGTGAATGATCCATCCCTGCAGTGTCACGTTACCGGAGGGGACAATGATTATGAATGTCTCTTGGATCTGTACGCTCCATTAAGCCCTGTTAAGGAAGAATACTTTCAAGCTCCAATAGACAATTAATATATTTCTGGCAATGGCATTCTTGAATAGAGGACTGGGATTTTAATTACACGTGGGCAGAAAGTAATACTTTCAGGGCTGGGTAAAAACACTCTTCGGAAGTAAAGTTGGGGGTCATAAAAACTGGGGATTACTTTAGCTAGTCATTTGTAACAGGTAAAACTTCCTGGAATTAAAGCAGAGGGGGTATCTGAGGAGGAGGGAGGAGGAGAGTCTGGTTCAGGGAGGGAAAGGTCTTTATGAATTTTTCCAGGGTTGCAAATTCACAAAAACCAACTGTTTTATTGTAAAAAGGACAGGAGTTAAGGATTAACCTGCCAATGACTTCTAAGTAACCCCTTGAACGGTGTTTATCCCACGCATTTATTGTTACTGTCAGAAGTGCAAACATCCCACAAAAAGTTGGAAAGAAAAACTGGAAAAAGCCACCAAATCTTCAGATGACTTGCGTGGTCTAGTCCAGAGGTTCCTGGGCAGGGGCAATTGTGTCCCCCGGGGACAGGTGTTTGAGACGTCTTTGATTTTCACAACTGTGGGTGCTACTGGCACCTAACGGGTCAGGGGTGCTGCTGAGTACCCTACCATGCACAGAACAGCCCTTATAACTTCGAATTATCCGGCTCAAAATGCCAACAGTGCTGAGGGGGAGAAGCCCTGGTTGAACGCTCACTTGAATAATGCATTAGAGGGCTCTGCTCTTACATCCAATATAATATAAATTCAGAACAACACTCACTTCTTAGGATGGGTACTAGCCCGTTTCATATCACTTCATTCAGACTCAGGAGGCCTTGCCGGGGGGCACCCACACAGCGAAGATCAGCTGTGGAGCAAGGGAATGTGATCTGTCCCCCAAACGGACAACATATCCCCCGTCAGTTAAGAAATAGCTAGAAAGGCATAAAAAGTAGAAATAAGATATTTTGTCCTTTCTTTGGTAAGGAGGGTGTAAGGAAACCCAGACACAGGTGAAAGAGGAAGGCTGGCCTGGCGGGCATCTCTCTAACTGGAGATGTGTTCTTGAAAAGATGAACTTTTTACAGGCTTCCTTGAAATCCAATACAGAATAGAGTTGGCAGGTGTGGAGGGGCTGTAGCTTCATCAGATTCTCATGGGATCTACAACCCCTCAGAAGGGTTCCAAACACCCCTTGTACCTAAACGCACTTCCTTTTCTAGTTTTGAATAAGCTTCACCACATACTTGGCGTGTGGTGAAAATCTGGTCAAACAGTATGAAAGGGCAGCCAGAACGGGAGGGGGGGAGGGGGAGGAGGAGACGAGGGGGAGGGGGAGAGGAGGAGCAGGAGAAGAAGGAGGAGGAGGAGGAGGAGGAGGCAAAACAACTCAGGAACCAAGATGCATTCTATTTTAAGGCAATATTTTAAAAGCTCAAAGTTAATCAAAATTAAAAATTCACAGAGAAAATCCAGGCTGAACAAAATATAAAAATTTTACATAAAAGCGGGGCCAATATTACTGATTTCTGCTTCAAGCTCCAAGCTGATTTGGACAGATGCCGGTTACCGACCGTGGCTGTTCTACATTTCCTGTGGATTCTTCCAGAGCGTCCACGCCAATGCAACAAATATGTACAGATGTGCAGCCTACACACCTGCTTTCTGTTCCAGTACACACGCCGTTCTGTACCTCCCTTCCTTTTTCGTTTTTAAAGATTTTATTTATTGATTTTTTAAAGAGCAGGGAAGGGAGGGGGAAAGAGAGGGAGAGAAACATCGATGGGAGAGAGAAACAGTGATCAGTTGCCTCTCGAAAGCGCCCCAACTGGGGACAGACCTGCAACCCAGGAAAGTGCCCTGACCGGGTATCGAACCTGCTCCGTTTTGCTTTGCAGGATGATTGATGTCCAACCAACTGAACCACGTGGGTCAACCCTTGCTTCTCTTCACTTACTATTATCTTGAGATGGTTCCATATGGGAATAAAACATATTACATAGTTACGTTATAAATATACATTTCATATATCATAATTATACAAGAAAACTCACTATCTTCTTTTTTCAAGTACTGATTTAACCCAATGCTTTATATAATTCAACTTCTTCTGCAAATCACACTCTTTTCCTTTAAAATCCATTTCTCTAATACTGGGTCCTATATTTGTTTGCCAGGCCACATTATATTTAAACAGAAACAAAAAAACAAAAACAAAACCCTCCAGAGAACCAAACTCAGTGAGTTCTCTATTTTTAAAAAGTGCATGACTTCCTCCCCCTGCCCAAGGTTGCTAAAGGGTCTAGAAATGGCAAGATCAGCTTGGCGAGACGCCCAGGTAAACTGAGTGGCCTCCTCAGGTTACTGGTCACTGCTAATTAGTTTAGAGAGCATAAACCCTTCACATTCTCAAATTCCATTTTCAAAGAAACAGGAGGCTGAAGTCGCTGCAGATGCGAATGATGTCACAGAGAGGGACCTCGGGAGCTGCAGAGGAAACTCACAGGAGGCTGGCAGGGCAGCCCCAGCCCAGGCCGCCGCCCTCCCTTGGATAATGTAATTGAGCCAACACAGGGACCATCCAGCTCGTCCCCTCAGGAGCTCACTGGTCTCTAATAAATCCTGAAGAATATGTGCCTCTTGTTTCCGTTCGCGTGTAAGAAAAAACAATAAGGTAAAGAAGAATGCTGGAATTAGGTCTTCTGTTGAAAATTTGACCGGAATATTGTCACTGGGTATTTTCCTGATGTCAATAAGGGCAGTGACTTTGTTAGCACTTACAGAAGATGTGAACCCTAAATGGGTCCTGTCCTGTGAGGATTAAGCCACAGAGGGCACATTAAAAAAAGAAAAAGTTTTGCGAATTTTAAAGTGCTTCCTAAAGCTTACTTAATATATCATCTTATTTTTTTTTAAAGATGGTCTCGTTTTATTTATTTATTTTACTAACCATTTTAAAGTATTCAGTTAAGGCCCTGGCTGCTGTGGCTCAGTGGATTGAGCATCGGCCTGGGAGCCAAGTGTTGCTGGTTCGATTCCCAGTCAGGGCACATGACTAGGTTGCACATAAGGTCCCCCGTTGGGGGTGCGAGTGAGAGGCAACCACACAGTGATGTTTCTCTCCCTCTCTTTCTCCTTTCCCCTCTCTCTAAAAATAAATAAATAAATAAAACAAACAAATAAATTAATTGAGTTTTAAAAAAGTATTCAGTTAAGAAGCACTTAGTGTACTCATGGTGTTGTGCAGCCATCAAGGTACGTGGTCTTTATGCACATATACGTCACATGCGACAACTTTTGCGACGTTATCCTTTAGTGATTTAGCACCCCACAAAGACACTAGGCTCCCACGAGAATCTCCCAGCCCCTAGGGGCCTTTAGCCAACCCAGATTCCTGTCTTTTCTCAACCTCGTCATTGAATTTCAAAGTCTTAAAATCGCACTCAGCAAATTGCTGTGGGTATTTATTGTTTTTACAAAGCAAGTGAATGTCTGTATCTTTGGCTACAAAACCAAAAACAATCCAAGTAACGAGAAAATTTCAATTATAATCATACTTAGTTTTAAACACATCCAAATACTGATATTTGTACACACACAAAGAATAAACTCCTCCCCCCATTTTATCAGGTTCCTCGGTTCGGGTCACACGGTGCTTCTTGTTGAAAATGTCTAGAAATAAAAGTCGGACTCAACAATATTTAAGACCTTTAAAATGCCAGTTCAAAGCCTTTTCCATATCTGATAACCGAAGCTATCACTCCTTTCAAAATGCAAATAAGTTATTTTGAATATTATTAGAAGAAAAATTAAATTACTTGCAGAGCAGCGTGAGAGGGTTACTTTTAGAAATGACGCCTGTTTTCACAGGGACCAGCCCTGCTTTAATTTCTAGACAGGTAGTTTCACAGATTCACAAATGAAGAGAGAGACCGCGGCTCTTTCTCTGAAGCCACAAACAAGCCCCGCATTTCCGTCGGTTCTGGTCAACGCTCTGGGGGAAACCGTTTGTGATCACAGCAGCAGCAGCCAGTGCAAAGTGGTGGTGGTGGGGGACCACCTTAACAAGGCAAGAATTTCCAAAAGTCCACACATTCCTGGCCACGCGGCTCCCACAAATGGAAAGAGTGTCCGATCTGCATCATAATTGACCCTCCAGATTTCCATCCACAAAAGGATGTGGTCAGTAAGTACAAACACCGCCAGGGCAACGGCATCCTTTTTGCAAACTTTCCCCTCCTCCGCCCGCCAGAGTTCAGCCACAGCCATCGGCTTCAGGGTAATCGCTCAACATATCACCGGGAGGCTCATAAAGCCCTCGGAAGAGCAGTGGACGAGCAGGAGGTCTGTGCTATTTTTTCTCCCCGAGATGTGAAATGCTGATAAATAGCCACGTTAGAGGGTTTTCCCCCCAATTCTTGGTTCCTCAACAGAAAAACCATTAGAGGAGTTAACAGCTTTTTGCCCCAGCCCTCCACGAAAAACAAGGGGGAGGAAAAAAAAAAAAAAAAAGAGGGTGAAAATGAGGGAGAGGAAGAGAAGAAAGGAAAAATTGGACAGATAAAAGAAATTAAGCGCGTCATAAAGTCTGCGCTTTATTTTAACTGAGTTGTAGGGGTCCAGCTGCTGCCCATAATCCAGCTGCGAGAGGGGCCCCTGCTGGGTGGCTAATTAAAACAATTACAAATACAAAGAGGGTATCCATTGCATTCCAAGAGTCAAACAAAGAGATAAAGCGTTGCAGATTTAAACTGTCGCTGGCCTATCCTTTTTAAGGTGGTCCTGAAGAGGGGCCTGTGTCCCCCAAACTCGCCAGCGTCCTCTCTCGTGTTTGCTGACATGGGGCCCTTCCTCCTATTGGGCTTATAGACATCAAAACACATCAATGATGGAATTAAAGAAAATGTATTTGTAGACTCAAAAGGACTTCATAGTCCTAGCATGCCAAGATAGTGGATCTGAATTTAAAAATAAAATCTTGTGAGAAAATCGGAACTGTTGTAACAATATAATCAATAAATACTGACAGATTTTTTAAAAAAGTAAAATAAAATAAAATAAAATAAAATCTTGTATGGGAAAAGGCGCCTGCTCTCCTTTTGGAATCATATTTTTAAGACAAGAGAAGAAAAGCTCTCAAGACCTTTCTGCATCAAATTAGAAGTAACAAAGGGAACGTCTATGTAACACGTGACTAAATATTAGTTTTACAAAAAGTACTGTGGGTAATTTTAGGAATGTTAAACATAGAACAAGTGTGCTAGAATGTGATTTGCAGAGTGAAATTAATGTGTTACCCACCCAAAATGACAATCTTTCTTAATTTCTTAGAGCAAACATTCCCTCTCCCGCCACCCAGCTCTGGCTTTCGTAGGCTGAACCCTTAAAGGGACACTCAGAAGTGTAACAACCCAGCGTTGCAGAAGTTATTTCTGTGATTGTGGTAAAGGTTCCCAAAGCGGGGTGAACCTGAAAGCCACAGGTAAGGCCTGGGAAGACGTCGGGCAACTTGGAGTCGTTCCAGGGCGGGATGACACGGGGGTCGGCCATAGATGACAGCGCGGGAAGAGCAACGTTCCTGATTCCCGTGGGAAAGCCATCTGTCTACCTGCCCGGGAGCAAGCCGGCCTCCTGCCTAAGGGACAGGATTCCAGAGGGGACCGCGCACCCGACCTGTCTCCACCTGCCCGCGCGCAGACCTCGGCGCGGAGGAAGGAAACCCGGGGGCTGCTGGCAAATGCTCCCAGGGCAGCCCCTTGGGGAGGGCGGTCCCTTGGCTCGCCTGTGCTTGGTGGGTGGGGGGGACAGGGAGAGTCCGTCGCCTGCGCTTCAGGAGAGAGAGCCAGAAGCTCCAATGCGCCCGGGCTCACCCTGAAGGAACTGGGGTCACTGGCGAAAGCTCGGAGGGGGTGACAGTGAAGGGCGAGGAGGCCGAGATGAACCCAGGGGGACCGGAGCCCTAGAAGATTCTTCCCCCCCTCCCCCTCCCCTTCCCCAACTCCTCCCCTGCCTCTCTTTCTCCTCCTCCTCTATTATTTTGCCTCCAATTGCGGGGCGCGGTCGGCATCCACAGCCTCACTCTTGGCCTCCGGGTTATTTTCCCCCCCAGCTACCCAGAAGGTTGCCTCTTCCTGGTGCCGAACTATCAGCACCAAGGCCTGAGAGGACTCATTGGAAACGAGCCCAAAGCATCCATAGGCAGCACAGGGTGGTGATTAATAAAAAGGAAAACTGAATTTGACCATCGTGGCTTTCTTTTGGGGAGAGTGGGGGATAAAAATGTTGACTCAAAAAAAAAAAAAAATGCGGTGCCCAGTGAAATGCCTTCGGTGCTCTCTGTATCTTTAAATTACTATGTAAGCGGAGCCTTCACACAAAGCATAGACACCCCCCTGAATGAATGAACGTTCAACTCAGAATTGTTCTTGATCTGAAGACAACTCCACCCCGGAGCAAAGGTGCGGCAGCCCTGCCCACCGCCCACAGAAGGCAGGCAGTAGATACTGGAGTCTGTCACCAGGCCCCTCAATTTCCAGGCTACGGTGAGACAGGAACTCAAACGTGCTCAGGGGGGCAAAGCAAGAGAGACAGGTGGGTCTTCCCACAACATCAGGGCCACGGCCCAGGTAACTAGTGTCGGGATGTGGGAAAGTCATAAGTCACGCGGAACCCGTTCTGAGTGGAACGCTGAATCCTCTTGCTCCGACACACATACCTCCTTAATGACAAAAGTGAAACACAGATATGAAGCTATTAATTATGATTCAAAGTCAGAAAACTATCTAACATGAGAGAATTGACATATTGCACATATCTGGGTGTTCTGCAGATGGGCCTGTGATATTATTTGTAAGACTAACAAGTAGAATTTATAAGTTATATATTTATCCCAAAGCGTTTCTTTTTGTTGCTTCCATTTCAGTAAAAATCATTAAATATGTACAGTCAAGTTTTTATATAACTTACATTCTATTAACCAAAGGCTGGCAAAATATTTTTGTAAAGAGCCAGAATAGTAAATGTTTTAAGCTTTGTGGTCCCTCTCATATACATTTGTCTGTTTTACAAATCTTCAAAAAAAAAGAGCCATTCTTATTCTTAGCTCATGGACTGGCTAAATACAGCCCTTAGGCTGTTAGAAATAAAATCCTGTCATTTGTTGGCCCCAGATACTGATAATCATCTAAAAGACGGGACAAAATTAAATACAATTATATTCAAAGTATAAAAAATTTGAACATGTATTCATTAAAAAAAATTAAATGTTAAAAACAATAAATACTGCATAAATGTTTTAAATTGTTTTCTTCTAAAACACTCAAAATTAATTAAGATAGAAAGGTAAAATACAAATGATCATTGATATCAAAGCTTTCTATCAAAATTAACTGAATAAAACTGAAATATATATATACTTAAAAGTCCTAGCTACATCCCACTGAATATTTGTTATAAAACTATTTCCAATTCCAGCAGTGTTCATTTCACTGCCAATGTAAAGAATCTAAACATGTTACATCAAGACTAATCTCTAAGCAAATTGGAGAGTGATACGAATTGTTTAATATTACAAAAGTTTCCTTAACTGCTATGCGCAACTGCCACAAATCCTGTGCTCTCTGTAAGCACCTTTGGAAGAATAAATTGGGACAATGAGAAACGAGAAAGGGGTGCCCTGTATTGCCAGGGAGACTGGCTATCCAAGTATCTACTACGTGTACAGGAGAGAAGTCAGTCGGTCCAGCTGTTGGCAGGAGTATAAAGGTAAATCCTCAAGGCATTCGGAAGCAAGTGCCTTTATTTAAAAAATGTTATTTGAGAGAGAGAGAGAGCGAGTGAGAAAGCTCCATTTGTTGTTCTATTTATTTTATTTTTGCATTCATTGGCTGCTGCTTCTATGCATGACCTGACCTGAGATGCAGCCGCCACCTTGGCGTACCGGGACGACGCTCTGTCCCGCTGAGCTACCCGGCAAGGGCAACAAGGGCCTTTGGTTTGCAGGCCTAGGACCCAAGACGCGGAGAAGTGTTAGTCACCGAGCGGATGTTTAGTGCCACCGCTGAGAACCCAACACGGAGGGGCAGATTTGCCTGTGATTGTTAATGATTTCGTGTGTGTTCTCTATTCAGAGCCACGAGAGGGAGGAGTCCAGGGCAGTGCTCACTCTGGCCCACGTGGAAAGGTTGATACAGGTGACAGGATAAAGGACTGTTGATACTAGATGGCAGAAGCAGGGATGACAGGAAGTGGCAGAACCTGCAGTGACCTGGGGAGCAGTGTCCCAAGGGACATGTCCCCATTCTGCCCATACCCAACTCCTGAGGCGTAGGAAAGGGGACCCGGTGTTGGTGGACTGTCTGCTTTCTCAAGAGAATGCCAAATTTGTTGGTTTTTTTTTCATGGAAAAAAATTCATATTGATAGGTAATGCAAATGTAAAAACGAAAAAGCACAGGGTGGGGGCAGGAACTACATCTTTAAGCCAGGTTTAGCCCCCATGATCGGCTTTCTGGTCTGTTGCATTTTGTCATGTCTGCGCTTCTTTCTGAAACATTTATGATCACTAATTCCTCCTTCTGAATAAATATTAAAGCCACGGCAGAGTCAAACATGTGGCAGAAGCGGCAGGTGATTAGGTTTGAAAAGAAAGTGAAAGGTACGTTTACACTGATGTCACTTTGACTTGGCAGGATGCGGGACTGGCAATGTCCTGCTCACTAGCAGTCCCCACATCTGCACACGTCAGTCTGCTTTGGGCTCTGCCAGTAAGTTTAGATAATTTAAAAAAAAAAGATTTTAAAAATTGTTATTGTTTTTAGAAACAGGGGAAGGGAGGGAGAAAGAAAGGGAGAGAAACATGGATTAGCTGCCTCCTGCATGCCCCACAAACCAGGAATGTGCCCTGACCTCGAATCACACCGGCGACCTTTTGGCTTGCGGGATGACGCCACACCAGTCAGGGCTTACATTATTTTTTAAAAAGATCTTCACTGTACTTGAACTTATTTCTATTCAAACAACACAAAAGCTCCCTGAGACTTGGAAATAAATACCAGGTTTTCTAGAACAGTGATTTTTAAACTGTTTTTCTCTTATACACTCTAAAATAATTTTTTAAAAAATGTGCTCCCTTGCATGTTTTAAAGTTATCTAAATTGTTTTCATATATTTAAATAGGCCAGAAGAATTCTGGGGTAATTATTTGTTACATTATCTCTTCAAAATTTATGTAATAAGCCCTGGCTGGTGTGGCTCAGTGGATTGAGTGCTGGCCTGCGAACCAAAGAGTTGCTGGTTTGATTCCCAGTCAGGGCACATGCCTGGGTTGCAGGCCAGGTCCCCAGTTTGGGACATGCTAGAGGCAACCACACAATGATGTTTCTCTCCCTCTCTTTCTCCCTCCCTTCCCCTCTCTCTAAAAATAAATAAATAACATCTTTTAAAAAATGTATATAATAATTTTGGAGGGTTTAGAAGTCTTTTATTGATCAGCCTTGTCAAACTTCTTAGAAATAACATTTATACATAAATTTAAAAAACATGTTTTAACTTCCTTTGGTCAGAATTGAGTTACTTCAATATTACAGTCGTTATTTTTACGTCATTCATGAAAACAAGGTGGATGCACTCAAGGAACCAGGAATGACAGAGGGTGACAATTGTTGAAGCTGCGTCATGGGTGCAGACGGGGCCATTGTGATGCTCCTCTTGTGTGTTTCCATAATAAAAGGTTTAAGCCCTGGCCGGTGTGGCTCACTGGATTGAGCTCTGGCCTGTGAACCAAAAGATCACTGGTTCTATTCCCAGTCAGGGCACGTGCCTGGGTTGCAGGCCAGGTCCCCAGTTGGGGGTGTGCAAGAGGCAGCCGATCGATGTATGTCTCGCACATCAATGTTTCTCTCCCAGTTCCATCTGAGTTCAGGAATTCACTCATTACCTGGGGAATGCTTTAATATATATCCACACCACCCACACCAACACGGTCTTGTACACTCTAACACAGTACAACTCTATGAACTCAACTAGACATTTCATTTGTATCTTACCACTTTTTGCCACTGATGTTCTTTTTTTTTTCTGCTCTGGGATCCAATCCCAAATACCACGATACCTGTAGGATTTCCTATTACATTTAGTGAATTCTTTCCTGTGTGTGCCAGCTCCCTCACTGCTTGAGAGCAGAAATACCATTGGACATTTGAAGTCTAGCCTAGGGCCCTTAGGGACAGAGCTGGGCCCACAGCATGGAGTCAGTCACGTGACACGATCGACTTGACCTGAGGTAGGAGGTTCCAGGACTTCGGGGTATCAGGTGCACTAACAGACGTCCTGTAAAGCCAGGAGCACATCAGTGCTGTGCTGTTCTGTCTGCCAGAAGCTGGAGGAAGCGGGGGATCTGTTCATCACGCCAGGTCACTTCCTTTCTTCCTGTCCAGACCTCTCAGCTCTCTCACCAACAGCTGGTGGACGCCATGGACAAGTCACTTAGTGACATCTTAAGGCAAGGCAAAGAAGTGGCAGGGCCAGCTGCTCCTAAACTCGAGGGACTCTCCAATCCAGAGCTTCCCTCCTTGGATGGGTGGCCACACAGAAACAGGAGACATTTACAGAGTGAATGGACACCAGAAAATGCTCCATAAGAAGAAATTTTACCTCGTCCACATGCTATCTATACCTACTATCCATACTAAGGTTTTTTTTTTTTTTTTTTTTTCATGTGTGAGGCTCATTCATTTATTCATTTAACATTTACTGAATACCTGCTATACTCCTATCTCATTTTTAGGGGCTATAAAAGCAATAAATGACAGAGTTGTAACCCCTACCTTAAAAGAGTTTATTTTTTGTTGGCAGCCGTCCGTCTCGAGAGACGATGGTGTAGCTTCTTAAGAGTCTATCTGCATCGCCGAGAATGGCTGTGCAGTCCGACTCGGGAGTGACACGGTATCTGTCTCCTCCCGTGTTGAATCGACATCTTGCGATGACGCTGGAGTGTCCTCTCCAGCGAAGCTGAAGCTACAGAGCCTGGGCAGGGTGATATGGAGGGTCTGCTGTTGCCCATGCAGCAGACCCCCCCTCTCTTCGCAGCTGAAGGGTCCAAGGGAAAGACGGAGTCAATACAGCTTGGCTTCAGGTGCGCCGCAGGAGTTGTCGGTGTTGACTACAACGTCAAACCGCCTTAGGGACTCCGGCTCCGGATTTTCTGTTGGGGTTTACTCCCTTAGCCTTTCCCCTGAAGAGGTATGCCGCAAGGCAGCGGAGGTTTTTTGGAGTCAGAGTTTTCCTTCTCTGAAAAGAGTTTATACCGATGCAGAAAGCAGAACAATAATCGGTCAGATAATACAGGAAAGAGGCAGTAAGTGTTTTGAGCATCTTTGGGTGCCAAGCACTGTTCTAAATCCTGGAGATGTGACAGGGAACAACATAGTCCCTTAACTTTGAAACACTAAGACAGATTCTAATAAAAGGACGGTTGATTTTAAATGGGAGGGTTCAGGCAAGGCCTCTCCAAGACAGTACTCTTCATCTGAGATCTAAAAGATAAAAAAAAAGGTACCCTGGGGAAGAGGGTAGAGAGAGCATTCCAGGCAAATTCGGCAGCGTGTGTAAAGGTCCTGAGGCAGGAAAAGGGTGGCAGGTTTGAAGAACGGAGAGAGCGGGAGGAACATAGTGGAGAGTGTGCCTGCCTTCTTAGGTTCATGTTCCCAAGGCGGGCATGTTCAAGCCCCTGGTCAGCCATGTTTGTCACCTGTCTGTCCACAGTCTGGGCTTTTCCCTAATGGATCGTTCATCTTTTACTTATGAATTGGAAGGAGTTTTTGTTCATTCCAAATGTGATTCATATCTCTAATACAGGTGGCAAATATTTCACCTGGTACCCTGCTTGTCTTTTAACTTTGCTAGTGGCGCATTATTATTATTACTATGCTTGTGTTTTAATTCTGGAGCCGACAGATCTCTTCCTTTGATGGATTTGAGTCATAAATGCACTCTTCCATATTTTCTCCCACAACGGTCAGTTTTGTTATTTATGTAACAATAGGATGTATTTTTGTAACCTAAGTAGAAAAATCTAACGTCTTTCCAGCTCAATAGTAAATTTTCCCAGCCCTATTTATTGAATTATCCCCGGTCTTTCTTTCTCTTTTTAAACTATATGTAAGATTTAAACCTTTTACAAATTATCATGTATTTTATAACAATAAAAGAAATACATTTAGTTAACAGAAATTAAAATCATATAGTGATGTCTAGCTCCCCTGCATCTTTGCGTCTTGCACAATACCAGGTACATAGTATGTGCTCAATAAATATTTCTGAATCGAAGACATCAACTCTTCTGTTTTCTGCTTGAGAGTACGATAGGTGATATATATTCTTAGGTTAGTTATGGCATCATTACAGGATTTGGGAGGGAAGATCATAACACTGAGGGTTTTGTTCTCTTACTGCCAGTTTTTCCATGAGATTTCACAGACTCCCATTCTATGGCTATAAAGACAACGAGGTTGAGTGCCAAGGTTCTGTATGTCAAAAACGAAATCAGCAAACGGTAGGTAATCTTCCAGCTCTCTTATGCCCTTTCTCATTCATGGATTATCCCTATCACACATTTCCAGCTGTTCTTAAACTAAGCTACTTTGCAGGGATCCGGAGTCTTTTCCCAGTTCAATGAGGCCACAGAAATGAGAAAGTACAGTGTGTAGCCTTTAACAGACACTAGGTAAGCACTTTTCCTTCCTTCCTTCTAAATATGTAAAGTTTTAAGTGACTGCCTCCCTCCAGGTCCCCCGTGCCCTCCCCGAGGCGCCCATTCGTTTTCTGACTCAGGAGCCTTGTCAGCCACTGCCTGTTTCCTCCAAATTTTAGGCTGCTCTCCGCGTGTCTGAAAATCCCGCAAAGCTGAGCATTAATTTTTTTGTGGGCGGCACCCACCCCCATACCATTTCCTTGATCACTGCTTTGTTCCACTCTCAAGAATTACATTTAATTATAGGGGTAGTAACGGTCTCTGAAGCCATTAGCAATGAAATATAATCAATTGGAGATGGTTTCCCGCTGGGCATTTTCCAAGCGGAGTCATCACCGAAAACCAACTGCGCTCGCAGCTTTCCGTGGGCGGGAACGTCACTGTCCAATTAACGTGACAGCATTTGCTGAGTCCTGCGATTTACATTCAAATGGCACTGAATATTGATGAAGCGAATCAAGGCACAAAGGATAAATTCCCAAGCTTCCTGGGGCAAAAAGGCCACATTTTTAATAATTTCCCTTTTTGCTGGTTACTGCAATTATGTGTTAAACAAAGTGGTGAAATTTCAAATGATTTTAATGTCTACAAAGTGCTTCCTCTGCTGCCGGGTTTAAGGAGTTGGTGGATTTTTTATTAGCATATCGATACTTGGTCATCAGAATAGTCATGATCCTTGGTTTTTTATTTTGGGGCATTCTTTTATTTAATATACTATACATCACTTGAATTATGCAAACATATGATCATGCACGGTTTTTAAAAGCTCCTCTGATAATGCCATTAAAAGTTACTAACGCAGCCCTGGCTGGTGTGGCTCAGTGGATTGAGCGTCGGCCTGCGAAACAAAGGGTCCGCCAGTTCGATTCCCAGTCAGGACACATGCCTGGGCTGCGGGCCAGGTGCCCGGTTGTGGGAATGTGAGAGGCAACCACACACTGATGTTTCTCTCCCTCTTCTCCCTCCCTTCCTCTCGCTCTTATGTAAATAAAATCTTTAAAAGAAAGTCATTAATGTAATAATGATAAATTTAATCTAAGCTAGTGGTACTTAATAACGCCCAGTTTTGGAGAAGGAGGCAGTAACCTGGCTGTTCAGCATTGCTGATGGGTGTACACTGGTGTAAGCTCTGTGGAAAGTAATTTGGCAACATTTAGTAAGAGCCTTAAAAATGTTCCTAACCTTTGACCCAGTAATTCAATTTCTGGGAATTTATCTGAAGAAAAGAATCCTATATGCGGAAAGAGATTTATGCATTCAGATGACAAATGTAGCATTATTTTTAATGATAAATAGTTAGAAGAAACCCAAATGTCCACTAAGAGAGCAACGGTAAGAAATACCATGTTAGGTTTCCAAGTGCATACACAAACACGCGTCAGACAACAACATAGAAACACACTCGGCTGAGCAACAGACCGAGAGAGGAAAACACCAGCAACTGCTGCCTGTGGGGTTGGGGCTAGACTACAGGTAATTTTACTTTTCTGCATTATTATGTATTTTCCAAATATTCTACAAGCATGAATTTAACATGTAATAAAAATGACTGACTGTATTGCAAAGCTTTTTGAAATTAAGATATATATATGTATGACATAATATTTTAAACAGAAACAAGTTCAGCCCTGGCTGGTGTGGCTCAGTGGACGGAGTGCTGGCCTGCAAACTGAGAAGTCGCCGGTTCGATTCCCAGTCAGGGCACATGCCTGGGTTATGGGCCAGGTCCTCAGTTGGGGGCCTGAGAGAGGCAACTGATTCCTGTACTTCTCACACATCGATGTTTCTCTCCCTCTGTGTCTCTCTCCCTTCCCCTCTTTCTAAAAAGAAATAAAATCTTAAAAAACAAAATCGACCTTCACCCACTCTTCACAGCAACACATGTAGGTCAGCTAAGCCTTTTGCGCTTTTGAGATTTGTGTGGTCACCCATGAATTTGACCAGCCTTATACTCGTGGAAATTTTGGCCGAATCCTGCTGACTGCTCTCATGCCCAGGGCTACTCTGAACATCCCTGTACATATTCATTTGCATACTTAATCAAATTAATTCCATGGGAGAAATTCCCACACACAGAGCTGATGGGTCCAAGGGTATCTGCAGTTTATACTTTGGTCGTATCTCTAAACTGCTCTCCAGTGAGTCTCCCTCTGGCAGACCACATGAATGCTTTCCCCGTCTCTGGGCATAGAATCAAATTTTGTTTAAAATGAATACATGATTTCTATTCCATTATGTTCACTCACCTCTGTTATGTCCATTTATTTTCAAAATATAGACATTTTTTAGTTGATCAAAGAGGATTAAAGTTAGTCCCAAGATGTGTGTAGCTTTGTCCTAATTGAAGACTGCGCATCAGAAAGTACTATTAACAAAGTAAATCTCATGCAAAAATTATGTAATTACCATATTTTTCGTTCCATAAAATGCACCCCCCCAAAAAAAGTAGGGGGAAATGTCTGTGGGTCTTATGGAGCGAATATTGCGTCACAGACCGTGATGTGTATTACCTGACCTGTCAGCGGTGGCAACAGCTGTTAGAAGAGGAAGCGGTGGGCCCATGCGAAACCCCCGGGGACGCTTAAATGTCCCACTTTACTGCTGAATCTCAGGGCGTCTGGTCAGTATGAAGATAGTGAAGAAAGTGATATCAGTGATTGTGAGCAGCTGAGCTTCCTAAATTTTGACACTAGCAATGATGAGTTCTTGGGGTTCCCAGAAAACTAGAAGAGTACTGAACCTTAAAGTTTCTCCTCATTTGTTAATGACAGTGATGATGGTTCTTAATACCACTGTTGACTGCTGTTCACTTTACATGGTTGAAATATTATTCTGTTATATTTTATTACATATTTTAGCACACCATCTGGTTCAGAATGTTTTTTTTCTTGTTTTCCTCCTCTAAACCTAGGTGCGTCTTATGGTCAGGTGCATCTTAGAGTGCGAAAAATACAGTAATTCCAAAGTCACACAGGAATGATTTGAGGATTAAGGAAACTCTGGCACATCCTAGTAGGTGTGGGTAATTGAGAATTATTTGCAATTATTAACTACTCATTTTAAAAATACAAATTCTAATGAGCTATCTCTTAATCTGGGGCTTACGTGCCAGACACTGTCCTAGCTCAATTCTTTGACGTAGGCACAACGAATACGCCTATTTTACAGATTAGAAAAACAAGGCACAGAGCTCTTAAGTAATATGACCCAAGTCATAGAGCAAATAAAATGGCAGAGCCAGACGGTAAATCAGGCATCCCGACTGTAGCCTGTGGGCTCCTAAGTACCATGTCATATTCCAAGTTCATCTTCAGCAAACACGGATGTGCTCCACAGCCCCACACAAAGCTCTTCATCACGGCAGTTACGTCAGGGAAGAGTTCCTTACCTGGGTCCGGGGAGGTGCCCCCAAGCTCAGGCTGTTGCAAATGGCTGGATTACAGATTTTTAAATTTTACGTTCCTTTCTACCTTTCCTCCCGTGACCAAATATTGCTTTTGTAGTAAGAAAGCAAAGCTATTTTTAAAAAATCCTCACTTGAGGACATGCCCACTGATTTTTTTAGAGAAGAGGGGAAGGAAGAGGGGAGAGAAAGAAACATCAATATGAGAGAGACATCGACTGGTTACCACTTGCACGTGCCCTGACTGGAAACCAAACTCACAACCCAGGCATGTGCCCTGACTGGGAATCGAACCAGCAACCTTTTGGTTTGTGGGACGATGCTCCAACCAACTGAGCCACACAGGCCAGGGTAAGCAAAGCTATTTTAAAATATTGACACTTCTTACCAGATAATGTCTTATCAAACCCACTACCCACAGCCACTCTGCATCAAGAGGGTGTCGTGACCTCAAACCACATAACCATGGAGACACCAGAGGCAAAGTTGCAAAATTCCTGATGGTAACATTTATCATGTTCCTGTCTCCCCCACACTGGGGAGAGGCCGTACGTCCGAGACTGTACGTCCACGGAACTTAGCCCAGACGGAGCACCACAGGGTCTGCACCCCCGGAGGGGTGAGACAGGCAGCAAAACAAACCCAAAGCAGAACTGCACGAGAGCCGCTGTCAGCTTTGGGAAAGAAGAGACCGTACTTCTGCCCGGGGCAGGTTAGGAGGTGGCATTTAAAACAGGCCTTTGCGACCTTTCAAGAAATATATCACGCAGTGGCGAGGCAACATGAAGGCATGCAAGTCCCTGAGAACCTCAGGAGTGAGTGACAAGCACACAGTGTCTGATTTCTAGAGGCCATAGTCCCTCTGACTAATGTGTGAGGACCGAGCTGTCTTCAGAGCAGTTTATCAGAAAAGACTGTCCCCAGGTGTCACCAAGATCCCTGCTGGGGGCATCCCTCCGAAAGCAAGATCCATGGGTGGTTGTTGGTTTTTTGTTTTTTGTTTTGGTGGGGGGATGGATATTCAAATACTGGTGCTACTTGATTTAGTTATGATGGAAGCAATTTCAAGTTCAAATTTTACCCAGAAAACCAGACTCCAGGAATTCCTTTAGCATTGGAGGTCCTCACATACGGGTCAGGGGGACTAGGGATGGAATTTAGACTGGCCAGGGCTCGGATGGGAGAGAAAAAGAAATCTCTATTGCACTAGCCTACTGCTGCAATTGAGCAATGCTGTTGATTCCGGATGTGGGCAGCAAACCACAGCAGCCATTAGCAGGACCTGTGATTTAGTCAACAAATGAGATATTTCCATATAATATTGTGGTGGTTATACAGAAGTCAAAATAGCATTTATGCCCACCGCTACTTCAGATCAGAGGTTACTGGATGTGCAGCTGGAGCTCGTTATTTAATGTGGGAACAAAATGCACATTAACCATTCAAAAAATATTTTGATAAGTACTTCGATCGAATTGTTTCCCTTTGCAAGCCTATGCATTTTATTTTATTCCTTTAACTCTCACTTTGAGAGGCGGCTCAGACTTCGTTAGACTGACAAAGGGCTCCTTGACTCCAAAACCATGAACCCGGATTTAAGGCATGTCTCCCGGGCAGGTGGTATGAGGCATTAGAAGAAGTTCCACTTGAAGGCCTCAGCCACAGGTTCTCATCTTGACAAACTGCTTTTTTACTTTCATTTCTTCTCTATTAAAATAGAAACAGACCAGGGTGCACGTCCTGCGTCTCCCGAGCGTGGCTGTGCACGAGCTCACGTGGCCATTTCTACTCACGTGAGTGCAAGCGCTGTTACCGTAGACTGCTCCCGAAGTGAAACCTACTCGGCTATTTTTTTAACATTATATTTTATGGATTACGCTGTTAGTTGTCCCGATTGTCCCCCTTTGCCCGCCTCCACCCAGCATCCCCCACTCCCAGCAGTCACCCCACCATTGTTCATGTCCATGGGTCATGCATGTAAGTTCTCTGGCTGCTCCGTTTCCTACACTGTCCTTGACACCCCCGTGGCTATTCTGTAACCACCTATTTGTGCTTCTTAATCCCCTTCACATCTTCACCGATCACCCTATACATGCGTCCCCCAATCTGGCACCCATCAAAACACTCTCCGCATCCATGATTCTGTCTCTGTTCTTCTTGTTTGCTTAGTTTGTTTTTTAGACTCAGTTGTTGATAGGTTTGTGTTTTTTGCCATTTTATTGTTCATAGTTTTGAATTTCTCCTTTTTCTTAAACGAGCCCCTTTAAGATTTCATGTAATAATGGTTTGGTGATGATGAACTCCTTCAGTTTTTTTCTTGTCTGGAAAGCTCTTTATCTGCCTTTCCATTCTAAATGATATCTTTGCTGGGTACAGTAATCTTGGCTGTAGGTCCCTGCTTTTCATGATTTTGAATACTTCCTGCCAGTCCCTCCTTGCCTGCGGTTTCTTTTGAGAAATTGATGGGAGACTCAAATGTTGGAAAATTGTAGTTTCAGGTAACAGCTAATAAGCTTAGTAATCAATGTACATAAAAAGCTATTGTTTCAGGAACTGGAGGTATGGCCCACCCTGACTCCAGGTAACTAAAAGCAGTTCCAACTTTGGACCTCAGGAGGACTTCAAGCAATCAGGAAGGTATCTGAGCCACTGTCCTCCAGGGTGAGATGACCACCCGCCAGGACACAAAGACCACCACCTAGGCACCAGGACCACCACCCAGGGCACAGATGAAAGAATGCTGCAGCTTTTATCTGACTAACTTTTCCCTGAATTCCAAACCCGTAACCTACAGGTTTCTTCTCCTTATAAAAAGGGTCCATTTATAATGGCATTTAAGACAGTCTGTTTGGGTACAAACCCACTGTCTTCCCAGATTGCCAACCATCTGAATAAAGTGCCCATACAGATTCAATCCCTGTCTCTGCTTATTGGGTCTGGAAGATGACAGGCTTTTCAGGTTTCAAAATCAGCTGACTATCTTATGGGAATTTCCCTGTACATAACTAACTTATCTTGCTGCTTTTAAAATCCTCTTTATCTTTCACCTTTGGCATTTTATTAATTATGATGTGTCTTGGAGTGGCCTCTTTGCATCCATCTCATCAGGGACTCTCTGTGCTTCCTAGACTTGCATGTCTATTTCCTTCACTAAACTAGGGAACTTTTCTTTTATTATTCTTTCAAACAGATTTCCAATTTCTTGTTCTTTCTCTTCTCCTTCTGGCACCCCTATGATGCAAATGTTGGGTCTCTTGAAGTTGTCCCAGAAGTGGCTTAAACTATCCTTGTTTTGGGGGGGATTCTTTTTTCTTCTTGTTCTGATTGGTTGTTTTTTGCTTCCATATGTTCCATATCATTGATTTGATCCTTGGCTTCATCCATTCTTCTGTTGTTTCCCTGTAAATTGTTCTTTATTTTAATCAGCATATCCTTCATTTCTGACTGGATCTATTTTTACACTGTGGAGGTCCTCACTAAGTTCCTTGAGCATCCTTGTAACCAGTGTTTTGAACTCTGCATCTGATAGATTGCTTATCTCCATTTTGTTTAGCTCATTTTCTGGAGTTTCAATCTGTTCTTTCTATTGGGCCATGATTCTTTGTCTCCTTGTTTTGGCAGCTCCCTGTGTTTGTTTCTATGTATTAGGTAGAGCTGCTTTGACTCCCTGTCTTGGTTGGGTGTGTCTTATAGGGTTCAGTGGCACAGCCTCCCCTGCCACCCAAGCTGGGTACTTGAGGTGCGCCCTCAGTGTGGACTGAGCACACCCTCCTCTTGTAGTTGAGCCTTGGTTGCTGCTGGCAGATCAATGGGAGGGATTTGCCCAGGCCTGTCAGCTGCAAGGACTGGCTGTGACCCCTGACCACCAACCTCTGCCCTCCGGGGAGGATAAGGGAGGTGGTGCTCCGACATGGTCTGTAGCTGCCCACTGGGTGGGCTGGCCCTGGGGTTCCCAGGTGGAGCAGGCCTAGGTCTGTGTTTTGCCTGGGCCACCCTGCCTGGGCTATAAAGCAGTCTGAGACGGCTGCTACTTGTGCTGGGCTTGGAGATTCCCAGGTGAAGCCAAGCTGGGAATCTAGGCTGGCTGCGGCTAGTGCCGGGCCTGGGGCTCACTGAGGCTGGCTACTGCTTGTTTGATAGGATTTAGGAAGTTGTGAAGCAGGAGCCAAGACCAGCCATTCATAAGGAAAAGCAGCTTGGGTGGGCCCGTGAGTTGGGTGGGGCGGAGTCTCTGGGGATCTCCAAGGCGGGTCAAACAGTGTTAGCCAGGTTGATATGGCACCAGCCTGCCGGCTCTGTGCGTGAGAGGGTTTAGAAAAGGGACAATGGTCTCTGCTCACCTTGATGACAGACACTTGAATTCCTCCCTTGTATACCTCAGGTGCCTTTCAAGCTGCTACCCCGGTACTGGAGCTCAGAGGAAGTGAGTCTGAGCAGGTGAGTCCGTGTGTGGGTTCTTTAAGGGGAACTGCTTAGGGCTCCAGAAGTTTCTTCCACCAACTCAATCCCCGCTGGTTTTTGCAGCCAGAAGTTGTGAGGACTTATCTTCCTGGCACTGGATCCCAGGGCTGGGGGGCCTGGTGTGGGGCTGGGACTCCTCACTCCTGAGATATCCCTCCCAAATTTTTAACCACCACATGTGGATGTAAGACCAGCCCATTCTGCATCTTCACCCCTCCTACCAGTCTGGATGGATGTGGTTTAATTCCGTAGTTGTCAGACTTCCATTCAACTCGATTTCTGACGGTTGCAAGTGAGGTTGTTCTATAATATATTTCAGTTGTAATTTGGATGTCTGCCTATGCCGCCATCTGGACTGGAAGTTCTACTCTGCAGTTTTGTGACCTGCCCAGGCAGGGGGAAGGCAACGGTGGGCATACCTGCCCCAGCGTGTGGCTGGACAGCCCAGGGATGCTTTCTCAATCACCCAACACCACCCATATTTGACATTTTTTCCCTTAATTATAGGCCTCACCATTCTTGCAGAAGATCCTGTCCTATTCTTGTGTCACTACTTAGAACTCAGAAGGTCCCATCCCTGACGCCCCCGCCCCGCTGCCAGGGGAAGACGAACTCGGCGGGGTTAGCGGAGAGGCGGACCGCAAACACCCGCAGGCACCGCAGTCCAGCTCACCCGGGTTAGACTGTCTACACCAGCTGCCCCAGGAACGGTCACTTGTCTACGGCCGGTTTCCCCTCACAAGGATGAAGGCAAATGCCTTTCACTGTGAATAGAATGGCACAAGAAACGCTTGTACATTATGGTTCCCCGCACTGTTTCTTCCAGCCAGGAGCCCCGACTTCAGGGCTGAGGCCTTCTCTGTAGCGGGGACGCAGACAGGCTTCCTTCTTTAGCATGTTCTCCTCTTTCCTTCGCAAGGCTGGCTACGTAATTTGCAAGGCCTGATGCCAAATGAAAACATAAGGCCCCTTGTTCAAAAATTAAGAATTTCAAGGCTGTGGCTGGGTTCCTCAGTTGGCTAGAGTGTCTTGTCAATGTGCTGAGGTTATGGGTTCATTCTCAGGTCAAGGTACATAAAATAGCAACCAAAGAACACATGGGTAAGTGGATCTCTCTCTCTCTCTCTCTCTCTCTCCCTCTCCCCTCACCCCGTCTTCCTCTCTCTTGCCAATCAATAAATAAAAAAACAAGAATTTCAGGACAGCGACAGCAGAGCATGCCACCAAGCAGAGCCCTTTGTAGCAGCACAGGGGACATGCCCATGAGGACAGCCCCGCCCCTTCACCTGGAGCAGCAATTCCCACCTGGCTGCACGTTAGAATCACCTGCAAAACTTTACGAAGTACCCATTCCCGGGCCTCTTCACGCAGAGGGAGAGTCCCAGGCGACTGCAGCCTGTAGCCCCAGCGGGGACCTGTGGGACTAGAGTGACAGAACCCCATGGCATTGGCCGTGTGTCAATCTCCACAAACAGGTGGCCCGGGGAAACCCTGACGAAATAGAAATGCCTGTGTAAGGAGCACCCTGTCCCGGGTGTTTCATGGAAAAGTCATACCCAACCTTCATGAGCATCTCTGCGCAGGAGGCGGAGAACGCTCAAGGCCCAGCGTGTTGATCCCACACAGCACTCCAAGGCAACCATTTCCCAGCACCCTTTGCTGCAGCCACGTCCTGGGACCAGCCAGCTAGCCAGGGCGGGCGGGGAGCAGTTTATAGGCGACTCCCCGGTGGTGTTGGAGGGGCCATGGCCACCTTCTCCCCAGGCTGGAGCGTAAGTGGCTGCCACCCCGACCACATGTTGAAGATGTGGGATGGGAGACAGAAGAAAGAAGCCCTGATCTCCGATGTCGTAAGGTCACAGTGCCAGCTCTTGGTTCTTGGGCAGCCTCCCTTGTCCCAAACAAAACAAGACACGAGCACAGGACCCACAGGTGAGCCCACACCAACTGATTTCACCATCAGGCCAAATGTCTGAGACGGGCCCATTTTACAGACGAGCAAACCGAGAATCTGGACGAAAATCTGGAGCCAGATGTCGGCCACAGTTATTACCAGCGGCAGGGTTCTCTCACCTCCTGCCTCCTCAACCCCTTTACTTAAACGAAAGGTATAAGTTACTCTTTGTTCGGGCTGTTCTGCCATCACCCTACATAGCTCCACGCAGGATTGACAAAATGTTTCCTTAGTGGAGACCCAGCCTAGCCCTTGAGTTACAGAATGCCGAGCTACATTGCCTGGGGCTGGGGCTGAAACCCACTCTGTTCAAGGAAGTTTCTTCTCCCCTGTGCTTTGGTTTCCAAATCCGAACAAGAGGAGGAGCTCAGGGTAAGGTGAGTGAGGCAATGTCCTCAGGTGCAAATATAAAGACATGTCAAAAATCTCATGGCCCAGAAGGAATATTTCAATGCCATTTTCTAAAATCCAAATGTAATACATATAAAAAACAAAAATCCACATTGAACAAAATGTCAATTTTAATTCCAGGCTCCAACTCTGCCCTTGCATGGCTCTGCCCTAACTCTCAGGCCAACTTTAAAAAAAAATTATTCACAAAAACAAAGTGGCTGACCTGTGGGTCATAGCTGGCCAATTTAAAAAAAACACTATATTGAGCCCTGGCTGGTGTGGCTCAGTGGACTGGGTGCCAGCCTGCAAACTGAAAGGTCGCCGGTTTGATTTCTGATCAGGGCACCTGCCTGGGCTGTGGGCCAGGTGCCCAGTTGGGGGCCTGCAGGAGGCGGGCGATCAATGTTTCCCTCCTCCTCTCTCTAAAAATAAATACATAAAAACTACTGTATTGAAATATTATTCCTGGGTTACTGAGTTTTTGGTGCTCTGAGCTAACGTCTCACTCACCTCCTAGCCCCAGCTAGGGATGGCACCTGGGAGAAGTCGATGAGTGAACACAGGTCAAGTTCTCAGCACAGTGCCTGGCTCAGAGTTAAGGGCACACGTCGCCATGGCAACAGTATTGGGGCTCATCCTTTCTCTCTTTTGTTTAATATTTTTGATGGGTGTAGAGTTCTAGGTTTATGGTTTTTTTAAAATTTTATTGATTTGAGAGAGAGAAAGAGAAAATCAATCAACATCGATTTGTTGTTCCACCATTCATGGGTTCGCTGGCTGACTTCTCTATGTGCCCTGACTGGGGATCAAACCCACAGCCCTGGGGTTATCAGGATGACGCTCTCACTAAGTCACCTGGCCAGGACTCATCCTTTTTCTTTAAGAAACTAAATGCTGGGACAGACAAACAAAAACTTCATGTTTCACAATATTTAGAAGGCAGTAAGACAGCTTAAGCAGAGGAAAGCAGGAGGATGTCACTTTGACTTTTGGACTCTTCACTGCAGAGTTTACAGCTGATCTGAATCCGGATCAAAAGGACCCAGTTCGTCCCAGTACCCACCTGGATCTCACCTAATCTGCGCGCAGCAGCCCCTTTCTCGAAGGGACCCCAGGAAATGTAGCAAATTCTCCCTGCATTTACCCATGACCAATGAATCCTGCTGCTTGCTCACCAAAAGCCCAGCTCAGGGTCAGGAAACTATGGCCCTCTCTGAATCATGGCCTGCTTTTGGTAAATAAAGTTTTCCTGGCACACGGCTATACCCATCTGCTTAACCCTCATCTACGGCTGCTGTCGTTACAACGGCAGAGCTGGGCGAATGTGCTGCCACAGCCGAGGCGGCTAGAGCTGCGCAGTTTCCACAGAGGCTAAGGCCAGCAGAGCCCCAAATGTCTACTACCTGGCCCTTTACTGAAAAAGTTCGCCCACCCCCGATCCCAGTGAAGTCAAACTGTGAATGCCCTCACTGATCAGTTTCCCCTTTCTGATCCTCATCAACCTTGCAAACGGAGGGAGGTGGGGAGAGAAACTTCGCTTATCTGATCTGTGCCTTGCCCCCAGCCCTTTAGCCATTCAGGCCGTTCGTTCCCCAGTCTTTCAGGCGACAATTTGTCTCTTTCCGGTTTTGTCCTAGCGGTGTTAGCCTGTTTACTCTCCCACTTCCCGAATTATCTTATCAAGTTTTATTGGAACACAGAAACATTCTTTTTCCTGTTGCCGATGGCTTCTTTTGGGCCAACACTGCAGAGTTTAGTCCCAAAAGAGAACTCACAGCTCCGCAATGCCTCTGACATTTACTGTCGGGTCCGAAACTTTGTACTGATCCCTGCTCCACTGGGAATTCAAATTTACTAGGTGACACTAGGGTAAATATAAGACCCTTGAAGGCCATACAGCTGTTAAAAAAAAAAAGAAGAAAGAAAAAAGTCTTCTCACGAGGCTGGTGTCTTTCCTGTTTATCTTGAGGAGATGTTACCTCAGAGGCATGGGGAATGTTTATATGATTCTGATCTCTGGATTCCTACCTGAAAGGTCAACAACCCTCCTGTTATTAGAACAGACACGGAGATAAGACTCATGCTAAGTAGCAGAGGTGACAAGAGAATCTGTACCCTGCACTGGCATTCAGTAACCAGATACTTTTCTGAGCCATCAAAAACAAGAGTTCCAAAGTAAAGCAGTGATTAATTCTATCATTGGGGGGCGGAGGGGGGTCTCCCCATATTCGTCTTTTCTCCTTACAACAAAGGATTGAACGGTGTGTATCACCTGCCTGATGTTGCACTTAAATGGCATCAGATTTGTTCCAACAAGATTCAGAGCAAAAGAAACGATGCACCTCTTGCTATCATAAGGGAAATGCTCCCCTGTAGGCCATCTATAAAAATTGGTTTCCACGTCCTGTAGCCTAGTTTACTACAAAACCAGTGGAGCTATTTCATTTGTTTTAAGAGCACCGATTTTTAGCTTGACGAGGGACACACAAGAATTTGCATTAAACAGAGACTGTATTTGGGGAAAAGATGCCAAAGTAGAACAGACAAAGCAACTCTGGATCAATGATAAAGCCGCTGGCCTTCCACAGCCGCCCAAGTCGAGTCACACGGGCACTGACAAGAGGTGTGGATTTTCAGTTGTTTGTTGGTTCAGTAAACACCACGTGCTTACAGTGACAAAAGACGCTCGTCTCAGGCTGTCCCACGCATCGCATGTCCCCGAACCAAGCCCGGGCGGCCCCTGGACTTTTCTTTATGAATAACAAGCACACACATGCATTTCACAGCAGCAGTGACAGGCTGAGCTTGTGTTAGCTTGATCTTTGCTGCCACCTACAGATCAAACTGCATGTCCCACCGCTGCACCCAGACAGGGAGAAACCCTGCCCGCGGCTGTAATTTCAGGAGGATGGGGCGGGGCTGGGGGCGGGGCAGAGAACAGCACCACAACCTGTCTGCGGAAGAAAAATGGAGGTTTCCTCCTTCACCATTCTGTAGATGAGTTTGTCTTTTATTATAAGACAACCGGTAAAAGGAACCACACAAAAGCGTGTAAGACGAACACTCTGATGACCGCCACCCAGGTTAAGAACTAGACCTCTCCCAGCTTCCCCAGACCCTCCACGGCCCATCCTCATCTTAACCTTTGCCGCTAGGCAGCTCAGCTGAGTTTCAGCGTTCCATGTGGCTTACACAGCGTAATAACTCATCGGAGGTGGGCCAGTCTTAGGACTGGAGTCCATCATGAAGAAGCGATCCCTACTGGATAGAGCGGAGCTCAGAGGGGCCCCCACTTTGGAACAACTGGTCAACCGGCTCACGGTGGTTCTCGGAGGGGAGCCAGCCCCATGGAGAGGTGTCCCCACAGCCCTGCTTCGGCGTCTGCCTGCACGCCGCAGTGACTGCTGCCGGGGCCTCTGGAGGCCTAGGAAGCTGCGGGCAGCCTTGCCCTGAGCTGGTGACTCAGGTCTGCTGGCTTGATGGCCTCCCCTACAGCCCGCCACCCTCTCTGCACGAATTAGAGGCCCTGACTGGGCTCCAGGGAGGTGTCCAGCTGCCCCGCGGAGACCAGGGTGCTGAGCTGCCCCGAGGCACCGCTGTCAGGCGGGAAGGTGACCAAGTCCGCGTTCTTGTTCTCACCGTGGTCACTGTGCTGCTTCATGTGGCATCTCAGAGAGTCGTCCCTGACGAAGGCGGCCCCGCACGTCTCGCAGCGGAAGGCCTTCTGAGTCACTATTTTGGCCACGTGCGGGGAGCTGCTGTCCCGAGGCCCCTCCCCGCCCTGCGGGGCCCGGTTCTCCGTTTTGGCCTCGTCCCTGTGTACCTTGTCAATGTGCTTGGCCAGGCTGCTGGGCCGCTTGGTGTCGAAGCTGCAGAAGTCGCACTTGAAGGGGCGGTCCTGGCAGTGGACCCTGCTGTGCACGCGCAGGGCGGCCGCGCTGGAGCAGGAGTAGCTGCACTCGGGGCACTTCTCGGGGTGGTCGGCGCGGTGCAGCCGGCTGTGCTCCAGGAGGTCCGCCCGGTCGCGGCCCTGGAAGGCGCAGTGCAGGCACTTGAAGGTGTGCTTGATGCGGACGTGCGACTTGAGGTTCGCCTTCATGGTGCAGCGGACGTCACAGAACTCGCACTGGAAAGGCTTCTCCCCCGAGTGCACGATCATGTGCCTTTTCAAGTCCGAGCTGATTTTGAACTTGGCGCTACAGAGCCAGCACTGGAAGGGGGTGTCCCCTAGCAACGGAAGGTGTGTGTCCATTAGAGCAGGCAGGCAACACAGAACTCCCCCCAAACATGCGTCAGAACACTGGGCCGCAAAGAGGCCATCGGGTCTTCTGAACTCCTAACAACACCGTCTACCACGAGTGCTAACTCACTGAGTCCTCACAACGGTCCTGTGCGTGGCTACTGTTACTCCCCATCTTACAGCCAGGGCAACTGAGACTCAGAGAAGTCCAGTGATTGATCTGAACAGCAGGGATCTGAACTCAGGCATCATGGCATCCAAGTCCATACTCTTCACGAGGCCACTTCAGTTTTGAGTCTAGACTCTCATTTAACCTGACACCCCAATACTGAACACGGAAGAAGGAAGAGGTGCAAACAATGTCACAAACAACTGTTCCAAATCCAGCTGAGACCTACCGACGTGCTTCCTCTAGTGTCTAAGCTATATTCCATGGGTTAATTGGCCTGTCTCACTAGTGAAAGTTCCCGTTTTACAACTACGAGACTGCGTTTGATTTCTAAAAGTAACAATTTATGGCGGCCGGGGGGCAAATATCGAAAAGCCATAGCGTCCTCCGCATCCCTGGAGGTACTGCGAAGGGCGTTTAGTTCGTTCGAGGTTGTTACTTTATAAACACCATAGTCAGAGACCATAAGCCAAGAGGAGACTTACACATGCACCCTGCCACGCCCCCCCCAGCGTCCCCCTTGCATTGCTGGTTGTGCCTTTACCCTTTTAGCATCACCTTCCACACTGAGCGATAGTCTCCCTGCTTTTGGTCCATCAGCTTAAGGAGTTTTCTGAGGATTCCCTCCTCTGGTCAGAAATAGCTTTATTTTACATTTAAGTTCAGTAACACTTGCATTCTGACCCGTGACTTCTCACGTTTGAACTACATGTTTTCAATTTGAGAGTCAAGCTCCACTAAGTCCTCTCTTAACGCTGTCCGTGGGTTCTTTGACTTAGAGTGGAATGATGTATAACTAAACCAAGTCTACCGTCGGCTCATTGATATAATCGAGTGACATGTCTATCAACGTTATAATGAAATGACATTGAACCAAACAGCGTTATTCGAGGACCTGCTGTAGAAGTAATATATATTACGGCTGGGTACGTGATCTTCACCAGAGCCAACTACTGCACTATGATTATGCCCACCTTCTTTCAGGGTCACTATCACACCTGGGCCAGTTGACAGTGTTGCTAGCCTCAAGGTCAAACTGATTCTCTTTTCCTACATGTTCATCTGGGTCACATTTTATCATGCACACTTCTTGACTAGACGGGGCATTTCTTGAGAAAAAAAGAATCTCACACAATGATCTCAAGTTGTCCAGTCTCTTATTATGTCAGCATTTACATGGCATTTCTAATAGATTTCCTGAATTTCGGACTTGCTAACTTTTTTCTCTTAACCTCCTACACAAGTATCACCCCGTTATTTCCCTTTATTGCAATCCCAGTGAGCTCTATTCAGATATTCCCACATCAAATATCTCCTGTCAAACTTTTTTCTCCCTTGTCTTGCTCAAGTTTAGCTTCTAGTACTTTCGCTAGAATGGTGGCTGAGAGAAAAATCTGAGTCCTTGCATACACCTTTGTCTATTCTGCTTTCATACTTGAAATAGTTTGGCTGGGTATAAAATCCTACGTTCAAAATGATTTTCCAACTTAGAAGGCACTGTTCCCTGTCTTCTAGAAGCCACTAGTACTGAGAAGTCTTTTTAGGTATGGATTCCTCCGGCCTCCTTGGCACCTTTCATTCCCACAGCCCCTTAGAATCATGAAATTCTTTTCCTCATTTGATTTTCTCACTTCTATTTTCTTTTCTTCTTAGAACTAATCAGCGACCAGACATCCAGTTTCTTATTTTTTCTCAGTTCTCCCAACTCAAACTTTTCCCCCTGATCTCTGGGAGTTTTAAACTTTAGAGCCAGCAATCCTAGTTTCAATTCACACCTCTTTGTTCTTACTGCCTTTTCATAGAACTCTTCTCGGATGCAACATTTCTGCCAGTGGGTAGATACCAATTAGAATTGAAAAATTCTTATTTATCACCCAAGTACTCTGCTGGCTCCAGGATCAGTTATCTGTTAGACTTGGTGCTTTTTATACCATCATTTCCCACAAATGAGTCATAATCCATAGCTGAACCTTTGTTTAGGAGGAGTGGATTGGCATGAGGATTAGGCAAAAGAGCCACAGATTTTACCTGCTTCCTAGTTTGGGCCATTTTGCCAATAGGCTTCACCTTCTCTGAGCTCTGTGGCCTTGGCAGGCTACATGCCAGTTCCAAGTCCAGAACTCTTCAGGACAACCAGACACTGGCTGGACAGACTGGCTCCCAACTGTGTGGCTGTCTCCCATTGGTCTATTGGGACAGTTTTCTTTACTCAGTTTCAGAGGTCAGCATGTTTCCTTCTGCTTGCCATCTTCCATAAATTCCCTGAAAATTCTCACTTTATGAACCTCTTCCTGAATCCCTAGTCCCCGTTTTTTCTGTGCCACCATGGGTTGGTCGAGTCTATCAATTGACCAATCATTATTTCAATGGGGTCTCACAAAGAAGGGAAGGAGAAGCCCTTTGCAAAGTCTAACTTCTAGAACTGGATGAAGTCTGTGTCTTGAATAACATTCAGCGGATTGTGCTACATGTTTCTGAACTAAGCTACGCAATCAGAGTACAGGTGAAAGGATTGAAACACCTAGTGTATAGATCAGATTATTCAAGATACCTCTTTGCTTCTCGACTGCTGTGCTGGCTACTCATCTCCAACTGCACTCTATGCAGTCACGTTAGGAAACCCAGCTGTCAGGTTTTCAGGTTTTACTAAAAACTATGGCCCTGGAGAACAAAAAAAAACCCACGAGCTTCGCGATCACCACAGAAATGTCAATGTTCTTTGCTTAACCACCAAGTTACTGAACTCGCGTGCGTTTTAGGCAAATGAAGGTTCACAAATTGAAGACCACGGCGGGCACGGAGGCTGCCGGGTCAAGGTTAGGGCCTTACCGGTGTGCGAGCGCAGGTGCACGGTGAGCTGGCTGGAGTTGCGGCTGGCGTACGGGCACAGCTGGCACTTGTACGGCCGCTCGTCCGAGTGGATCCGCAGGTGCTTCTTGAGGCTGCTGCTGTCCACGGCGGCGTAGTCACACAGGTGGCACTTGTGGGGCTTCACGCTGGTGTGGCACCTCATGTGCATGGTCAGGTTGTCCTTCCGGCTGAAGCACTTGTCGCAGAACTCACACTTGTGTGGTTTGTCTCCTTCAGATACAGAAAAGAGTCCGTTTTAAGAGTTATTCTATCACGATGAGGGCAAAGAGATCTGATCAAAATGGCAGCCTGGGCATCTATGGGTCGCCTCTTCCTTCTGCCCAGATGTGCAGGCACAGAAAGACACTTAAATCTAGTTGATCACGTTGGGAGATGAGGTGTGCCACTCACTGATGGCTCAGAAATGATGAAGAATCCTAAGGGACAGATTGGACAAAACCAGGCTGAAGGAGAAAATCCATGGCCAAACCCCATTTGGGAAAACGGGAGGGGTCAAATAGTACTCAGGATCAGAAGTGGCAGGTCTAGGGGTCTTGGGACAGCTTTTTGACTCAATAGTTGATGCGCCACATAAAGAACGGTCAGGAGGACCCCTCCCTTGTACCAACCTGCATGTAGCAATGGTATCTACCCTCCCATATCTTCTTTGCCCCCAGCTATTAGGAAGTGAGGATGCTTAGACCAGAGAAATAATGCCAAGGCCCCTAGTAGCTAGGGACACCCTGGAAGACAGAGCACCGCATGCCCAGAACATCTTTACCAAATAGTGTGTTCCTTTCCTCCCCTATAACTCCTTCAGACTAAGCATGTCCAAGTGTCAGGGATTCCACTCAGGAGCCAAATGCTCGGGGAAAGCCAGGACCAGGAAGACATGCCTAAATCAATTTGCTCCAGTTCACATACATGGCTGAAGTTGGGATCTGAACCCAGGCGTTTTGGCCCCAGTATCTGTGCGTGTACCAGATTCCCTACGCTGCCTCAGCCATCATTTGGGGGGACATGTCCAAATCAAGAACATGAAGTTATAAAAGCAGTTTTCATTCCCATAATAATTTCCATCCTCCTCTGATTGTCAAAGTAAAACTTGTAGTTAGATGAAAAGAAAAACTTAGAAGAAGATGGAGCTAAAAGACTCTCTCAGAGGCTGCCCAAAAGGACAATGGGACAAGTACCAGAAAAGTTAAGACAGGACAGAGAACAAAGCAAATCATGATTTCTCAATAGTAAAGATGGCCACGGGTCTTCAAATGCCTAACTAGAGGCAGGGCGGCCACGTTCAGGAGCCGAGAACGCTAAGCTCTTAAAGCTTTCACAAAGAAAAACACTCAGATCAGCACACGGCTCCTCAGGTGACACTGGATGGTAGCAAGCTGGGAACAAAATCAGTCCTATAGAAATTATTTAAATAGAACCCTGTACTTGAACTAATGTTCAACAGACAAAGAAAAGCCAGTAGACATCAGACATCAGGAAAAATGAAAGGAAGTGGATGAACTGTGGGAGACTGACAAAGTAATGAAGTGGGAAGGAAGTTATTGCTCGCAAATGACAAGAGAACCAACATTAAATCAAAAACAAAAACAAAACACACACACACACACACAAAGGTAAAACTCTAACGAAATCTAAGTACAACAAACATAAGTGAATTAAATTTCCCTGTTAAAAATTTCGAAAAGTCAGCTTAATGCCCTGAAGATACTTAAGTAAAAAATGACAGAGTACAAAAATAATAGAAAAATATTCGGGAAAAATGCTAAAAGGAAGCAGGAACATCAATGTTAATATTAGGCAAAATAAGAATCATGATAAAAGCCACTAGAAATTTCTTATTAAAGGAGAGATAAAACTCACCAAGTAAATGTGACTAAAACTGTTATGAATCAAACATGGTCTCATAAAAGGTTTTCTAAAAAATCAGTCTGAAAGGCGCAGGACATATTTTAAACCAATTTCTGCTCAAGAATCCACATCAGATTACGCCCCTCCTAGAGACGGGCGGCTAGAGCATGCACCGAGGCCTACAGCCGATCACCTTTAAGAACAAAGTTTACATAGACTTAAATTCACTTTTAACGAAAAGACTGAAAGCAAGTGAACCACAAGGAATAAGTGAAGATTACAGCACTTGGTCAAGAAAAGCAAAATTGGTTGTTAAAAGGGGCGGTTTGCTCAGAAAGAAGGTTCCGGCAGAGCGGGGTTTTCCATCCCTGTCGTCCTTCGGGGCCAGGCAAGCCTTTGCTGTAGGCCACCCTGTAGATCGTAGCAGTATCCTTGGCCCCTTCCCACTAGATGCAGGTAGCACCTCCGTCCCCAGTGGTGACAGCCCAATCCGTCCTCAGATATTGCCGAATGTCCCCAGTGGGGGGAGGGGTGTCAGGTTGTAGCTGGTTGAGGACAGACATTGCAAAGAGAAAGGGGACTGGCGAGAGAAAAAATCAATCATGACATTAGGGAGAACTTCACCCCAGTCAGTTCAGAAGCTCTCGAAAAGGGAAGACGGCCCAGGAAGATAAAAATGACCAAGTCAAACGGATCAATAACCATTGAAAAAGTTGCTCTATTGGAGCTGCACCCTGAAGCAGGCTGTTCACTGCTGAAACATTTGCTGTCCTTCTTCCCAGAATTCTGCTTCCCTGTCCCAGTGACCGCAGGCTTGGGCGTGTGACTTCCTCTGCCTGCTGAGCCAAGATCAAAACCGATGAATCACCGTCAGGCCAATGCTTTTACGAACCAGTGTGTCATCTGCCACATTCATTTCTCTTGCCCAAGATCCCTGTGACATTCCAGATCGGGGATTCCTCACGTGGGCCTTGCAGATGAACTTCAGAGGGTCAAAGACCCAGTGTGGGACATGGTTACACTTCTGTTTCTAAAACCCGTAACTGGAATTTAGCATTTCCTCCCGTTCTGCATGTAGCCCACAGACCACACCGATAATGGTACCTGAGACCCTCGTGAATAGACAGACACAAGCCACGTTCATGACACTGCACTTGCTACAGTTCTCAAAGGGTCATTTACATTCATCATGCACCACAAGGAAGGGAATTAGCAGAGCGGCCACGAGGTCCTAACATTGCTGCCACTGAGCATCCTAGTTGTCCGGTGGGGGTGGGGAGAGTGTCGTTAAAACGCAGATTCCTGACCCCCAGCTGAGATATAAATGGCATGTAACATTATATAGACAACATGATGATTTAATGTCTGTATACATGGAGAAATGATTACCTTCATTGCGGCAACACCCCCATCGCCTTCGATAATTACTTTTTTGGTGGTGAGAACAGTTAAGATTGACTCTCTGAGCAACTGTCAAGTATGTAACACATAATACAGTCTTGTTAACTACGGACACCACGCTGTGTCTTAGATCCCTAGAGCTCATTCATCTTATCACTAGAGGTTTGTACCCTTTTTGACCAATATCGCCCCATTTCTCACGCTGAACTTGTAAAAAACAAAAAGTAAAATACAGTTTGGGGGTAGGGCCTGAGATTCTGCATTTCTAACATGCCCCCCGGGGAGGCTGACATTTCTTGCCTTGACCACCCTTTGGGTCGCCAGGGCTTAGCGTATTAAAATACCGCATATTTAACACTTTAATAGCAGCTATACAAAAATATAGCTTTTAATGTGATTTTACCACATTTAAAAACATTTTGGGAGGGGTCCCTGAGCTTCACAAAGTTGCCAGGAGTCCACAGCAGACAAAAGGTCAAGAATGACTTTATCTGGCGTGTTCCAGACGGCAGCTGCCCCGCCTTTAGGCACCGAGCTGGGACTGACGAGGACACTGTGTACACAGCGGTCCCTTACCACAGCCTAATCTACACCCCCCTCTGGCCTCTGAAAAATGCCACAAGTAGACAGAGGTCCTTGGGTACATTCCATCCAATGTCCTAGAAGTACTTCCATTCAATAACTATAGTCGCAAAGAGGAAGATAAAAGAAAAAGAAAAGCCTCAACTCCGTTCACGAGAGATTAACTCGGATATCAATGTCAAATGACATAATACAGAGTGATATTAAAAATACAAACATTACAAGTCCATCTCCTTTAGGAGGCGAGATAAATCCCACAGGACCATCTTAAAAGGAGCGAACATCTGACATCCAACCATCACTCTTGATTAAAGATGGCGACACCAAAGCATTCCTTCCGAGGAAAGAATAAGATTGGGGCAGATTGCTCTGACTGCTCCTCTTCCACCCAGACCTGCGGCCCCTCAACCGAGGCCCTCAAGGTCAAGTGGGAAGACAGAGAGGGGACAATCCAAAAGAAACAGACTTGAACTATTAGAGTAAATGAGAGGACAGAAAGGGGCCTTGGGGAAAAGACTCAAATTCTTTGTCAAGGGGCTTTGCTTCTATCGGCTCTCTACCAAGCTTCTCCCCCAAACCACATTCTCTCGGAATTGGGAGGTTGACAGGAAGGAGGTTGTGGTTACGATGGAATTAAATGCCAAGTGACACAGACTGTCCTGCAATTCACTGTGTGGATACAGCCACCCCGACAAAGGAAACACAGTATTTATGTTGCATTTCACTTTACTGCTCATGGGCTTTTCGTGTGAATATTGGCATTCATATTCTTTCCACCGCGTTGCCTGACTTGTAAGAATACTTACGTGGGCTGAAGATTAATTCTATCCTATGCTTCAGATTTCTTATGGGATGCTCGTCTTAACTTCTTAGTGGTCTTGTTAGAACTTTTAACTTTAGTCCCATTAACCTGTCTTCTTTGTGGTTTTGTTTGTCTGTCTGTTTATACTGTACATTTGTCGTACATTTCCTAAGGCATTATGGACTTGAGTATCTAACTTATTTAATAGGCTTGGAATTTGTGAATGATGAGGTGAAGGGCAATGGCCTTTGTCCTGACGCCACACAGCAGTGTTCACTTGCGCCTCCTCGGCTTGACATGCTGCCTTAAATTTGCGCACACGCGCCTTGGTTTCTATAATTTGTTCCAGCTGCTATTCACACCGTTTGAATTACAGCTTTACGGTATTTTCATTCCTGATAAAGCAAAGGTCTTGCTGACCAAGATTTCTGGGCTACTTTTGGGCCTTCTCTTCTCTTCCAGATGAACTTTAATCTCCGGAAGGCAGGTGGGATCGTGGTATGGAAGCAGAGGTGGCAACCCCCCTCGGTCTGTTATTATTAAGCTTGCAAACAATACCAGTGAGTCACCTTTGAATGGAATGATTTAAGAATTTGAAAGCAAGAGCAACCTAGTCCATGTATAAAGTTACGAGAAAACTGATGCTGTTTTTAAATCTATTCGGATAGTTTACTCCTCACTGTTTCTATCGCGCATCTGAAAATTTAGCTTTTCCTATCCAGTTGCATTTAAGATATAAATGTGTGTGTGTATATATATTATATATATATATATCTCCCCAATATGACTTTAGAATACAGGTAGTAAGATTCAATCCAAGTTCGAGACCCGATTTTCCAACACTCCCCCAAAAGCCGTCAGCAAGCCTGTGTCTAGGTGCACAGACGCCTGTCCTGAGCGGCTCCTGTACTTGCCTGTCGCACATGACCCCCCTGATCCTTGAAGTACAGCCTGGGAGTCCTTGAGACTTCTTCTGGTTGAGTCCATGATCAAAAGTATTGTCACGCTCCTGCTGCGACAGGCTTTGCCTTTTTCATCATTGATATTTCCACTACGCAGGAGCAATGGCAGGCAGGTGCGCTGGCCCCTGAGCTGCGCAGGCGGTCGGTCCTCACCGCCTTTGCTGCCACGCCTCCCAGGGAAGCCGGGGCCAGTATCACTGTCTGATGAAACGTCTCCCCCTGAATGAGCCTCTCTAATGTCCTGCGTGATGATGATGAAATGGGAAGTACGTTTATGCTGCTTCTGCCGTCTGCTGCGACCCACCCCCGCCGGTGACCTGAGAACCGGCGTGGCGGGCGACAGCACTGCACGCTTTAGCCAGGCAGCACCGTTTTGATTGAGACAGCGGGCAGACTGTGTTTTTTCCCCACATCGGCGATCTGGCAGAATGAACTACGCGTGCCTATCATTTCCAGGAATGTGGCCAGTACTGCAGTGATAACAGCTGAGCTCTCAACACGAAAGTCAGGATTTCAAAACATATCTGCAGCTCCCTGGTTCTTAGTTTTTTTTTATTTTTATTTTTAATGAGATTGATAATATTAACAGAAGTGATTTTTCCTGTGTAAAAATGAAATTTGGAAGAATTCCGTAAGTGGTGAACCAAGGGTTTCTAAGTGATCAGAGGACAAACATGTCAAAAATCAAGCCGGGGTGAAAGCATTCAAAGTGGAAAGACCAACGGATTTTAACTTCGCAGTTAGAGCAGCTTACGGACCTGCGGGTGCAGGTTCTACGTAGCGGCTCGTCTTTAGGAAATTGCCGTTGGCTGTGCTGTGGCGCAGCACGAGGGAAAAAGAATGACCCGAAAAGCGAGCAACACCCCTCCCCATTGCCAATCACAGACAGGGCGCACAAAAGGAGGTTCACAGCGGCTCGTACGGAAAACACAGTAATTAGTAAACGATGCTACACGAATAAACTGTGTTTCGCCTACTCACAACTGTCAACCTCCTTGTGCCCGCCCTGGACTTGAGGCCCGATTTTCTTCACGGGCTTCACCCAAAATAACGCATGGCGGTGGACTGTGGACGGAAACGGATGTGAGCATCCATCCAACGATGCAGAAAGGCAGGAGAGATCTGCGAAGGTGCGACCAAGGCCACTTTTTGGGTGAAAATACTTTTCATGAAAGTGTTATGTTAATACAGAAAGGGCTTACTGTTATTTTTAAACGAATAAGTAATTTAAAAGTTTCAAATGGCTAATGTCGCCAATTACAGATAAAATAGCTGTTTGAGAACCACTGTTCTACCTCTATTTGGCAAAGACTTGGGCTCAAGTCTTTTTATTTATTTATTTTAAGACTTAATTTATTTACTTTTAGAGAGAGGGGAAGAAAGGGAGAGAGGGAGAGAAACATCAATGTGCCCTGACTAGGAATCAACCTCGTGACCTTTTGCTTTGAGGGATGACGCCCAACTGAGCCACACCGGTCAGGGCTGGTCTCAAGTCATAAGATGATCACCTCCCTGCCCTGGTCGGGTAGCTGGGTTGATTGGAGCGTCGTTCTGTACAGCAAGAAAGTTGCAGGTTTAGGTTGCCTACACCTGCCATGTTGGTGGGTCTCATCTTTGTTCAAATGGCTCCTGCAATTCACACGCCCTCACTGACTTTGTCACCCCAGCAGCCTTGTCTTCCGAGGTGAGGATCAACCACGCCTTTTGTTAAGAGGCTGACCCTACGCTCCCTTATTTCCACAGCACGATACCCCCTGTCCAGAAAGATGTCTTAATGACGGAGCTGCAGAATTGGAGCTGAGCATGTGGCTGCCCTTTGGGAGACCCTTTCCCCGCCTCCCCCCAGTTCTAGGCTCAGCTCATAGCTCCCTAGCCACAAGGTTTGCTGCTTCTGGGGCAACAGGGGGGACAGGGGACGGGGGGGAGACTGGAGCCCCCGGCTCCACTTCCACCTTCCGCTGGTTAAGGAATCTGGACCCGGAGATGAAGCGCTACGTTAAGGATGACAGAGCCCGGCTACCAGCCGCGACTTCTTGCTTCTTAAACTGTACCCGAGGGAAATAAACCCGATGACGTTTGAGCCACCTTGATTGGTTTCTGTAACGCCACACAGACCAGTACCCTAGCTCATACAGCCTAGTATAGGCTCTACACTGGGGACAAAGGTGGGCAAAGCTCTGTAACGAGGCAGGCAGTAAACGCCTCAGGCTTTGGGCAGCATACCGTCTCCCTGGCAACGGCTCAGTAATGCCACTGTAGGGCCCACGCAGCCACAGGCAACAGGTGGGCCAAGGGGCATGAGAGCACGGGCCATGGTGTGCAGACCTTGGCCAGGAAGTTCCTTCGCTCCAGCACATCTTATTTCTCTGTGTTCTCAGCAGCTGGGTGCAGCTTGGGAGGTACCTTTAAGAAGTAACCTTTTTTTTCCTAATGTGGGATACTGAAAAATTAATCCCTGCCTTTGGTCACCTAGTGGTTATGGATTGAATGATGCTTTCTAACCCTGTTTCCAAATCTGTTGCCCCCAGAACACAACAAGGATGCCGGCCTGTTAAACCGAGCACGCCATGGTCCGGAGACCGCCAACTGACCTGGAGTCTGCACGATCCTTTCCCAAGTGGGAAGGCCACCCTCCCCTCCACACCCCCACTCTTATTAGGGATTTCTGGACCCAAGGGTAGGTAGGATGACGACCATGCCCAGCTTGAAGCAGCTAGAGGAGCATGAGACCTTAACCCATTGTCCTTTTGTAAGATTATAAAGGGTCTTAAGTCTGAGAGGGGGGACTTGTTACAGAGCAAGGGTCCCCCTCTAAACAAACAAACAAACAAACAAATATATAAATAAATAAAAAGAGGCAACCTTATTGCTCTTCTCTAAGGTTACTATGGCCACAGGCCCTGGGCAGCCCTCCCTGACAACCTCTCCAATGTCACCTCATGCCTATTTAAGGAAAAAACGACAAACATTATCTCAGTAAGTTTCTGAGGAGCAGGCTAGCTGATCAGCTCTGGGTCGAGGTTTCTCATTAAGATGATAATTCAGATGCTGGCTGGACCCGCAATAACGAGAAGGCTGGACTAGGGCAGGAGGATCTGCGCTCATCACGTTCACGCACCAGCTCGTACCAAATTTTGCTCCTTCCAAGCCTCGGCACCTGCTGTTCCCGCTGCCTGGAACGCTTCCTTTTCTCCCATCTTTTGTACTTTAAGTCGAGATTCTGTTCTTCAGAAAAGCCTTTCACGAGCAGCCGCGGTCAAATCCCTTTAACACAGGTTCTGCGGTACCTTCCCGTCACCTGTCCGCTGCCACATGTCCTGTCTGCCCTGCGCGCCGCTATGTGCCCAGCACTGAATTCAGATCCCCTCGTTCTTTGTTTGTTTGTTCTTTACCCTCGAGTTCTGAGCAAAGGAACAGATACCTACCCGTGTGGATTCGTAGGTGGCGGTCCAAGTCTTTCATGCCATGGACAGTTTTGAAGTGGCAACCTAGAGGAGAAGGGAAAAAAAAAACCAGCTCTTTTTAAACCGTAAGCTCAACAACGAAAGCTACCGTGAACTCAGGTTCTGGCGAGCCCCACACTGAGCTGAGGCCTCGGGACCCGCGGGAGGCGTCCCCGGGGCGAGTGAGGCCACGCGTCACCCGGAGGGCTCAGCGTGCGCCCGCCCGTTCTTTACCTGGGTAGCAGCAGTTGAACGTCCTCTCTCCAAGGGTTGCTGCTTGTTCCTTGGACTCGGGGGGAGGAGCCACGACTGGGGCTTTCTGGGCATCGCTGCTGTCCGTGGAGGGACAAGTTGATTTCGGAGCATCATTATCTAGTTCCGAAGCTGAAAAGCAGACGAAAAGAAGTGTTACTTAGTTTCTCAAGTATAACCGCCATGGCAAGTCTTATAATAGGCGTGGGCTCACTTAACCCGCCCCCCCACTCATCGCCTCTCCGAACAAAACCCCCCAAACTGAAAGCCGCATGCATCCTGCTCTGACAAAAAGTCACCTTCCTCAAACAACCAATTTCCAAGAAATACAGGGGCCAAAAGAACACGGTGTCATGAGAAGGACGAGACTGTAAAACTTTGCGAGAGCACGTCTCAGAGATCCAGTTTGTAAGGTAATTTCCAGTCCACCGCAGACCAGAATTTTACAAAAGTAAACACAAATGACGAGAAAAGTGAAATAAGACAAAAAGAGAAGCCCAGACGTTACTCTTAGCTACAACAGAAAGCTGGATTGCCATGGCAATGTCAAGCTATTTTTAAATGCTTACTCTCGAGTCCCGAACGCTCTCTAGGCCAAAAACGCAGGTGTTTCAACAAATAACTTGAAAGGAGGAGGGAAAAACCAGGGCCTGAAAGACCTGAGATGATGGTCTACACTATCAAGATTTTGATTGGGATTTAAACATATTGTAAAACCATTGAAGACGGTGAGATGTTGGACATCTGAGACAGGGAGATGGTGAACTCTAACTGCAAGCTTCACGCGGGATTTCTCTTGTAAGCTGTGAAGATGAATTAGAATTTTAAAAGCATTCTCACAGTTTCGGGATGAATATTTCTAAGTTACATAGATGGCTGATTTGCTTCAGAATAACCCAGGGCAGGGGAATGGTTGTGCAGAAGAAACAAGACTGGCTACCTGTCATTCATTGGCGAAGCCCAGCTTTGGGTACCCGGGGGCCCATGGTGTCCTGTTTTTAGTAAAGCCGATCTGTTTTCACAGGCCCAAGTAATCAGATGACAATTTCATATGGTTCAGTCTAATATGTAGTTTTTAATTTTCTGTAACAAAATTAAGTACTCCTAAAGAGGTGTTATCCATGTCTGAAGTCTTCAAAAAAAAAAAAAAATCTTGACTCATTTCTGAATTACAGGCCAAGGTCTCGCTTTTGTTTGCCTTGCCCCAGGTACAGAAGGGCGATTCCATTTGCCTGGTGGGTGTGTCCGAGGACACCTCCTCTTACCCTGAGACCCTGGGCGGCGCAGCTTGTCGCTGAGGGCTTCCGTTCCAGGCAGAGGGCTTGCTAAGCCATAATCCTGGCTGCGTGCTTACGGGCACCTCGGCCTTTCTGAGCTCAGTCTGCTCATCTGTAAGAAGGGACCGCTGACCTGCCTCAGCTTGTGAAGAACCGAACAATGTAAATCCTCAGTCCAGCGCCCGGCCCGAGTCTGAGTACGCACTTCAGGTAGGAAGGACCACAGCTACACATCCGAGCAGTCATGGTGCAAGAAGCCCCTTAGCAGCGTCTCAACAAGTGACGCAGTCCTGTGGCTCACAACTGCGGTCATTTGGTCCCCAGCGAACATGTGGCAATACCTGGGGACATTTGTGACTGTCAGGATCATATGCGTCATAGTGGCACCTAGCGGGTAAAGGCCAGGGATATTGCCCAACACCCTCCAATGCACAAGACAGCTCACGTACCTGGATCAGCAACACCGGAATTACGGGTTAAAGGTAACTTCCCAGGGGGGTGCCCTAGGGTCGGTCCCAGAAACCTGCACTTGAAAGCAGCCCCCAAATGACTATCATTGGACCCCAAACCTTTGCTACTCAAAGGGGAGTCCACAGAGCACTGATGTCAACATGACTGGGAGCTAGTTAGCAATGCAGAGCCTCAGGCCCCTCCCAGACTCCATCCCACTGCGGAAGCAACCTGCACTTTAACAAGACCCCGAGGTGATTCCTCTGCCCAGGAAAAGCGGAGAAGCACCAAGTGCGCATCACATCAGAATCACCTGGAGGACTTGTTAAGCGACCTCTCCAGTTCCCGATTCAGTAGGTCTGGAGCGGAGCCAGAATTTTTCTAACAAGTTCCCCAGCTAATGCTGCTGGGGATTTCTGCTCTGTAAGGAAGGAAACCGACTCAGAGGAGAGGCTCAAGGTCACTGAGCTGGAGGTTTTCAGCTGACTAGGACTCCCAGTTGTCATATCTGAAGCTCATCAATATGCCCCTCGGAGGAAAACCCAAAAACCTTGCGCCCGTGTTAAAAAGAAACTCATCAAAGTCCTGAGTGTTTTAGTCCCACAGAAACTGAGTAAGACTGAAAAGCACAGTGGAGTAGAGAAATGACTGAGAAGTCAGCCAGCAAGTTTCAAATTCCAGTTCTACCATTTATTACCTGTGTGACCCTTGGTACGCTAATCTCACTGGTCCTCAGTTGCCACATCTGTAAAATGGGGATTTAGCCTCTAACTCTTAGGGTTACATGAAGATTATTAAATTTAGCATCTGTAAAGGAACCTATATCAGCACTATATAAATACAGGTTTTCTTCATTGGTGTGTACACACGTGAGTCAACAGATTCTTAGAGAGGAAAATGCATTGTGTAAACTTCCAACATAGGGAGATGGATGGGTTCGTTCTCAGAAATCTGTCCAGACAGCTATCATGGGCCACCCAGCCAGAATGTGAGGTAGGTGCTTCCTAAGGAGACTTCCTTCACTTTTAGACATCTAGGGAAGCCCACTCTCTCCTGGGAAAGGGAGAGAGGTAGAGCTGGGGCAGACACCTTTCTATCCTGAAAGGAGGGGGCACCTCTGTAACAACCCAGTTTAGCACGGTGGGCATTTTTAACCCTTTGGGAAACTGTTCTGTAAGTTTGTTTTCCTGCCCCTCTGATACATTATTTTTTACAGGTGAGGATTAAAAACCTACCAGTTGACTTGCTGCCTTACACTTGCCTCAAAAGCTACTCTGATTGCAAAACCATTTACAAGTGTGTCTTCTCTTCATCACCCCCCCAACCAAAAGGCAAGCCTCCGGCTCAGCATCCCAGACTAAAACATAGGCGAGAAAACCCTGTCCGCTCTAAGACTGCTTTTTCTCTGCAGGGGTGGCTGGTGTTGAGGCATGTCTGGGGGCATAATTCCGATTATGCCCTGCTCCCGCGGGAGGCACCCCTGTACAGCACAATACAGAGCAACCTCCCCAACCACTTCAAACACGGGGTGCGGCTCCAGGACCAGTGTTGTTTGCTGAATAAAAAGTAGCCCACAACAGGAACTTGGGAAAACCACCTGGGGTAATTCAGTAAGTCTTCAATAAGCACTTCTCCCTAAAGATTCAACCTCCCCAGCATCTCCCTAATTCCTTTTTCAGAGGATCAGCAGGAGCCCTGGCCCCACTCCAAAGAGACAGTCTTGGTCCCACCACGTGTCCCCATACTAGGCCTTGGCCAGAGTGGTAGTTAAGGTATTTTGGTTATGGTAGTTGATGCAGCCAAGCTTTAGTTTCAAATACAAACTATATTCACTTAGGAGTGGCGTGGTTAAGCTTTCGGTCCTCCGCCCCCTCCATGGTGGTGTGTGGTCAGCAATGCCCCCGCTGCTGTGGGTCGGAGCCTTCTTGGAGAAGAGACCTGAGACCCGCCCTCGCCAGGAAAATGCAGAAGGGGTGAAGGCAGTGCAGTTAACACTCCTCTGCCCACTTCCTTCCCAAGAAGAAGGTATCAGCTAACCACCCGGGAGGAGGAGGAGGAGGGAAGGGAGATCAAGTAGGAACCTACATTGTCTGAGCCTGAGTGCAAGATAATGAGAAGGGTAAGCGCTTTAGAAATGCAGATTCCCCGAGCTCACTCCGCCCCCGACATTCCAAAGGGTGGGGTGGAGGGTGCCAGAGAGGAGCCCTGGAATTTGACCAGTTAGCAAAGCTTCCGACCCGCAGACGCTGTACAATTGGCGGCTCCAGGGGCCACACGGAGAGAAATACTGCTCCCGGGTGTTAGGGTCTTCCCGCTTTGCCCGGACCACGTGGCACCCGGGCGGGGGAGCCTAATAAGTCTTACTGGGGCACCGCCCTGCCCGACAGCCCCTCCGCCTAACGGCCCCACTGCTCTAGGGTAACGCAAAATCCGCACGGACCCCCGCGCCCCCCGCGCCTCTCGATCGCATCTGACCCGCTTCAGGTTCCAGCCCGCTGCCACCCTCGCCTCTGCGCTTGCCGAATCCCCTGCCTGGAATGCTCTTCCCCGAGGCCATCTCCAAGGCTCGCTCCCTCACAGCCTTCTCATTTTTCACTCCACGGTGCCCTCCTGGGCGAGGCCTGCCTTGGACAAAGCATCTGAAAGGGCCCCCTTGTCCCCAGGCCTCGTATCTCCTTCCACTGCTTTTCTGATGTTCCCCCCGGCGCGCACCCCTGAACACTTAACGCTCCACGGCTTCGCCTCCGGTGCCACCTCTCTCGTACCCGCACTTGGCCATAACCTCCAGGAGAACCGGAATGTTGCCCTCCTTGTTTGCTGTTTGCTACTGTCCCTTCTAGCACTTAGGCACACCACCCCCACCCCCGGGTACCCGCTAAGGCTCGGACATTTTTCAGATATTTCTCCATCCTCTAGAAAGTCGCCCTGCGCGCGGGTCTCAATGCCTACTTTCCAGGCGCGTAGCCCCAGCCCAGCGCCAGGGAGCTCGGGCACCCGAGTTCCGACACACCCCGAGGACAGCCTCGGAAGGGGTCTCAGAGCATCCTCGCCGGGTCTTTGGGAGACGAGCCGCCGTTTACTAGCGTTTGGAGGGAGTGGCTGGAGAAGTCAACGCGCGGAGAGCGGAGTCACTGACCCAAGGAGGGTGAATTTACAAGGTGGGGGGAGGGGTCAGGGGCGCCGACGTTCGAGCCCCAGGACTCAAGTTGGAAGCTTCATCCGCCCTCCCACGCGTGGCGCTGGGACCTCACACCCGCGCGAGTCCGGAAACACCCGAGAAACAGCGTGCGGCCCCCGGGCGGGGTGGCCGCAGCGCTACTCACCTGGCCCCGCGGTCCCCTCGCGGGCCGCCTCCGCCAGTCCCCGGCGCGCCGGCTGCGGCTCCTCGCAGTGGAGGTGCTGGGGCTTAGTCTGCTTGCGCCGCGACATGGCGTAACGATCGGGCTCCCAGCAGGTCCCTACGAGTGGCCTACTTCACACGGCCGATTCCCGGAGTTCGGAAATCACACCCCCACGGCCTGAGCGCGCATGTCTTGGCAATTCTGCTCCTAAGCGGAGCAGGGCCATTTATTACGAGTCCTGACGGCTGATTGGCCCACAGCCAAGGCCTCGGGGGTCCTGGGGAAACGTGGTCCTGGGCCTCGCAGCCCGCACCAGCCTGGAGCTCGTTAGAAACGCAGACTCTCGGGCTCCACCCCAGCCCCGCTGCATCAGAATCTGCATTTTAACAAGCTCCCCAGGTGACTGATTCGCATGCAAGTTCAAGTTTGAGAAACCATGTCTGCATTTTAACAAGATCCCCAGGTGATTCGTGTGCCCATTAAAATTTCAGAAGCACGGCTCTCCTCCAACTTGAATGTGCGCAGGAATCACCGGGGAGCTCGTTAAAATGCAGATTCTGACTCAGTGGTTCTGCGGTGGGGCCCGAGCTTCTGGATTCCTAACGAGCTCCCGGGTGATGCCCAGGCGGCCGCTGCTGAACGGGCCGCGCTGTGCGATTCTGCCTTAATTGGCCCTGACTGGTACCTGGGCCCTGGCGTGGCTGTCTTGAAAGCTCCCCAGGTTATTCTGAGGCACGACCTCCGCTCGCGGTTCGCAACCTTGGTTGTCTGATCGGATTTAAAACTTCAACGAGGCCAGAGGGTCCCCAGCTGCAGTGTTCTGGAGACGCCGATTAAAAAATACAGATTCCGAAAGTTTTGGCTTCAGGCGGCGGAGCCCGGGAATCTGTTTGCCTACACAGCGCCGCCCGGGTCTAAGGCCACGCACAAGCCTTTGGACCAGCGCGCGCGGGCCCCGCCCAGCAGGTGAACTAGGCGTGGTCCTCTGGGGACGCAGGCGGGGGCGGGGGACCCGAACTGGCGTTCTCGCTCAGACTGGCTGGGACCTCGATGAGACCCGAGGGTAGGGAAAACCTCTCCTTGCACCTGGTGAACTACATCTTACAGGGAGCAAGAAAGCCACCTACACCCCGCAGGTGTTTACTTTCTCCCCTTTGGGGTTGTCACTGAAGGCGGGGCTGTGCCCCGAGCTTGCCCGAACCTGAGAGTCACGTGGAGCCTTATTTAAAATGACCCAGCCAGGTTCAGCTCTGAATCCTGGCGTGGGCCTGGGAATCTGTATTTCCAACAGCTCCGCGGGGGAGGGGTGATTTTCCGCTGTGGCTTGTGCGGGCGCCCCGTGGGTTTGCACAGCGTCCGGTAAAACGTTTGGTGTGAGGTTACCGTTGGCAAACCCTAGGGGACCGCCTGCAAGGAGAGCGTTTTTATATTTCTCAAAAACGGAGCTGTTTCCCTCAACCTTCCTGTTGATTTTCAGTCTGTGAATTGATTCTAGGGGTGTTTGTGTAATGGAAGGTGAAGTCACTCGAGGTAAAATTTTAAAAAATGTTAAAGCAATCTAAAAGTTTTCTTGGGGATGTGCATGTAGCTACAAATAAACATAATGCCATTTGGAATCTCGTGTCTCCCATTGGAACGTCACAGAAATACTGGGTAAACTGGGGACAGCGGTTGCCTCCTTGCCTCCGGGAAGCTGAAAGGGGAAGTGCACCCAGCATGGAGGCTGGGTGACATCTGACACCCTTTATACTGCTTGAGGTGTGTTTGTGTGGAGCTCTCTATTCTTCAGCTCCGGGGCACAAAATGGGATTAATCAGTCCTGGCTACACCTTGTCATTACGGATCCATCACAGGCCTGTATTTGATTGCTGGTTTGTTCCTTGAGTCTTATTATGATATAATAAACACCAGGGAACCCACTACCCCAAACTAGGACCTTACCCATAACCTACACCTCCTCCCCTTTACCTGCCCCCTCCTCTAAATTTAATAGCCATTAACCTAAATTCTATATACTCATTCCTTTGCTTTTTCTTTTTAGCAGGTTTTGTTTTTGTTTTTTTGTACCTACAAGTATTCTTTAAAAATATATACAATTTTGCACTGGCTGGGTAGCTCAGCTGGTTAGAGCATTGTGCCGTACGCCCAGGTTCAGTCCCCAGTCAGGGCGCATACAGGAGGCGGCCAGTGAATGGAAGAGTAAATCGATGTTTCCCTTTCTCTCTCCCCGCTTCGTTCTCCCCTCTCTAAAATCAGTAATAAAAAAAAATGTCATTTTAATTTTAAAAGAACTTCATAAAAGGGTATGTAACTTTCCAGGAATTACTTTCCCCACATTTATCAGATTACTAAGATCATCTGTCAAGAAATTGCTTCACTGGCCTTCATCCATGTTGACTGATGTGTAATACTCCATGCTGCGAGCATACTAGAGCTCATCCGTCTGCTCTCCTGTTGATGGGCACATGGGTCGTTTCCTGGTCTTTGCCATGGGTGTCGTGTATGACCTATGCTCTGTCTAAAAAGTGTCTGAGTTTCTTAAGTTGATGTCCACACTGGTTCCATTGCAGGTGACTGAGAGATAATGCCCAAGCAGTGGCCCTGATTTATACTTGCCCCAGAGGAAGAGACACTGTGGAGCCACATCCTGTGTTAATTTTTGCCAATCAAATTGATATACAATATTTCACTATGATTATGCATTTTCCCTGTGTGCAATATTTCAAGAAAACAAGTAAAATTAACGTTTTTCACAAATATAATAACAGCAGCGGATTAAGATTGTTTCATTTTTTTGAAGGCATTGTTTTAATATTCTACACTGTATGCATTCATATGCATTCAAAGTTATGGTGCTAAATTCAGTTTAATAACATGTTTGGTTTTTATGCCCTGATTTCAAGGGTCATAACTGAAAAATTGAAAAGGTATAACTCACAGCATGTAGAGATCTAAATGAAAGCACAGTATCATTGGCTATGCTTAATAAGTTATGATTCTCCTTTTTTCATCCCATTCACAAATTATACCAATTCACTGGTCATTTTTTTAAGTCCTGCTTATAAATTTTCACCTTCCCTGATCATCAATATGGGGCTTTTGCAAATTCAGCTGAAGAGGGTGCATCGCTCTATGTTTAACAAACGGATTTCAAACCCACTGAGGCTCTTTATTTAGAAGATGTTTAAACAGATTAGAAATTCTGTTGCTAAGTTTAAACACACACATACAAGTTTTTATGTCATAATTTTTTCATTTTTTTCCCAGTAACAGAATCACTTAACAAGGAAATCAAGGCCAAACATGCATTTCAAAATACTTTCCCCATAGGGTGTTTCTCTTGCAAACTACTTTCTCATTCTTGCTATATCACCTTTATCCTGATGTACTCTTTTAAAAAATGTTGTTAGGTGGCCCCCTTTCTTCATGGAGAAAGTCAATAAATTTTCAATGCTTGTCACTTTGTAAAACAAAATGGAGAGTATCTGTAATTCTGACGAGTCTTAAGTATGTTGCCAAGAGGTAGACAGTACACCTCTGAGCCCCACCAAAGGCTCTCCTGGCCACTCTTTACCAAGCGTTCTCAAGACTCCGGGGGCAGTAGAATGCAGTCACTGAGAGCACAGATGGAGCCAGCCTCGGCTGGAACGCCGGATCTGCTACCGTGTGACCTCGGCAAAGGCGCTCTGTGCCCCACTCTTCTCATCCATAACACGGCGACGCTAATAGCTAGGGTGGCTGGGAGGATGGATTCCTCTGTGTGAGAATGTACAGTACAGCAGCAGTACCCTCTATGTGGTGACAGTTACTATTTACAATGGTACAGCAAGACTCTAGTTGCCTATGACAATAGCTAGCACTCATCAAGAATCGGTGGTTCCAATGAACTAGGCACAGACGCTGCTTTACGTGGGAAGAAATCAGACGAAAACAAGCCTGTGTTGACGTTACTCAGCCCTTCTGAACTGCACGTGGCCCAAGCTTTCATACCGGTTTCAGTACGTATAATGAGTAACTTAATATTTCTCATTTAGCATTGCACAAGTAATTGCTTTATTTTTCAAGAGAAATAGAAATAAATTATAATTGTCCCTCTGATTGCCCTGGGCCTCCTGGGGGTGCGCGCACCTTGGCTGGGTCTTGTCCTCCCTAAGCGACCTCATCTGACTGCTGTCACCACCACCACTATTCTCCACTGCGGATACAGGACCGAACAATTAAATGTTTATCCAGGTACAAATGATTCCCAAACGGGTGTACACCTAGACAGAAGCGAATCTTATTTCTCCATCAGCCAGGAGTTAATGTATTTGTTCATCTGATAAGAATGTTCTGAGCCCACATGACTTGCTGGGTCTGTTCCAGGTATTGGATGGAGTGATATGCAAACCCGACAAGACCCAGCGAGGCAGCCTGAGAAGGAAGGCGTGAATAATGAATGAATGCATGCGTGTATGAATGCATGAATGCACAAAGTCATTTCAGATAGTGATGGCGTCTGCGATCAAGATGAAATGGGGAGTCACTGGGTGGTGGCGGTGGCTAGCAGGGACCTTTGAGCTAAAACCTGACTACAATAGGCAGCCCTGGGTAGAACCAGGGAGATGGCATTCCCGGGAGAGGAAACCCTGGGCAGAACCAGGGAGATGGCATTCCCGGGAGAGGAAACCCTGGGCAGAACCAGGGAGATGGCATTCCCGGGAGAGGAAACCGTAGCAAAGGCTCAAAGGAGATCAGCTTGGGTGTGTTTGCAGCAGAGAGAGATTCGCTGACTAGCTGGTTCCCAGAAAATAAAAAGTCTGGCTCATGAAAACATGAAAAAAGTGTCCAAGCTCACTTATGATTAAAGACATACAAGTTAAAATAGATGGAAATAGTGTTTCCATTTGTTTTCGTGTTAGTAAGGGTGGGCAAATGCTATAATCTGGCTATCCCTCCCCCACATCACGCTCTCAAACTTGCCACGCGGGAGGGAATCACCTGGGGAGCTTGTTAAAATGCAGATTCTGACTCCAGCGTGTCTCCCAATTTAACATGGACACACAGCACCTGGGGACCTTGTTAAGACGCAGATTCTGATCTCAGTGCTTCTCAAACTTTAATGGGCAGAAGAATGGAGATCTTGTTTAATGCAGGTTCTAGGCAACAAACGTGCAAGAGCTGTTTAGCCCCAGTAATTACGAGGCAGCGAATATTAAATAGCCATAAATTCCTCTTTTTTTCCCCCCACCTACCAGATCAATAAAAATTAAGAAGGCTGGCAGCGTCTACTCTTAGCAGGAGTACAGCGGAATTGGTCTTCTAATGCAGCGCTAGCAGGAGTGTGAATGTTTATGGCTCCTTTGGAGGGCAGTGTGGCGATAAATTTTTAAATGTGTCCTGCCAATGATCTAGCAATTAATTCTCCTTTCCCTCTTTTCTTCTCCAGAGAAGCATCTTCATACGTGCACAAGGGAGCGTGTCCAAAGATGTCTGTCAGGACACTACTGCCACAGCAAAAAAATTAACCAACGAAATGCCCAACTGTAGGGGAGTGGTTAGATTAAACCATGGTTTCGCCATACCATAGGGTGCCAGGCAGCAGGTAAAAGCGATCAGCCAGACTTATGTAGCGAAGCATGGCTAGAGCTCCAGATACACTGTGTTGAAGGGGAAAAAAGCAAGTCTGACCTAGATACAAACACATTCAAATCCATATATATTTCCAAGGAGGAAACATGAAAATCCAGAATAAAAAGGTACTGGAAGGTAACACACTGGGAGGAAGGATTGAAAACCTAAAGTTTCCGTGTGTATCAAAGAGAACATGATCCTTAATTAGACTTCCTTTGAAAAGAAAACAGAATGTATTCACACACTACTTTAGAGTTAAAATGTAATAAGTAACTAAGTTTGTGTTTCTGTCATATAACGGAATAAATTCTATATGACCATAAAAAGGAAAGTGTATTTCTATGTACATTGGTAGGGAATATTATTCTTCAAGATACATAAGTGAAATGTTCAAAGGATAGAAAAGTACACAAATTATTCTGCTGTGTGTATGTATATATGCATATAAATACATAAATATCTAACAGCATCTCTCTATAAAGTCTAACGCACATATATACAGGATGGGGCAAAAGTAGGTTTACAGTCGGTCGTGAGTATGGGAAACAGTTTACTCTTCTATTATTATGTATCAATATTGTATTATTTTCTATACACACAACTGTAAGCCTGCTTTTGCCCCGCACAAACACGCACAAACTTGTTAATGTAGAGGAGACCAGAGACCTTGTCACAGGAATCATCCCAGAGGACAGGACAGCAATATTTGTGATGCCATTATCTGAGTGACCAATATCTTGCTATGGGCCTTTCTGCAATGTTTCGAGTTTTCAGGTTTGAAAAATTGTAACCTTCAGCACACATACAAGAGTGTATAACATAAATGTGCAATTCAAACACTAAAACAAATAGCTAACCACCAACGTTAGATCTAGAACGTTCTTTGTACCAAAGAAATCCTTCACACGTTCCGACCCATAAGCTTCTCCTCCCTTCTGCCACGTTGTTCCCCTATTGCTAATTCTGGGTAATGGTTATTTTAAAATAATTTTGTCACCCAAACAACAAGTTGCTTAGTCTGGCCACTTACTGAACGGCCTGAGTAATTTTCCTTCCCTTCTTTCAGCTGGTGAGACTGAACAGGTGGCCAGTCACAGGAAGCTGTCCTCGTTCATTTCCGCTCTCGCATAACCTCCGGTGTATGCATCGTATGAATAGACCATATCTTGTCTACACCTTCACTGCCAAGGGGCGGTTTCCAGCATGGTCACTCTGAGCGACATAGCTATAAACATTCTTGCACAGGTCTCCCGATTCACGATTCATGTAGGGAAGTTTCTCTACGCCCAGGATCTGCATTTAACAAGATCTCTAGGTCATTCTTCTGCCCATTCAAGTTTGAGAAGCACAGAAGGCAGAATCTGCTTCTTAACAGGTTTCCCAGGTAACGTGTATCCATGTTACATCTGGAGACAGACTGGAGTCAGAATCTGCATTTGAACAAGGCCCCCTGGTGATTTCATGCATGCTAAATTTGAGAAGCCCAGCATGGGGGAGAAACGGCTGGATCAGAGCATACGCTCCTGGTCAGCTTTCCTAGGAGATGCCAAAGTATTTTCCAATGTGGCTGTATCAATTTACATTCCCATCAGCATATATAACTTCTAAAATGAAAGAAGGAAACTAGTTTAAAAGCCACTAGGGCACAGTCTCAGTAGAAAATGTACATAACCAGCATACAAACCCTCGCTTCTTCCTCCTCTTTCCTTTCTGCTCCTACCCCAAGTCCCGCTCCTGAATCTGAAATGAAGAAATGAAATCCTGGCAGGGACTACTGTGTGGGCAACAAAGTGGATCAGGGACTTTATTTACAGAGAAAATAAACAGCCTTCAATTCATCCGATGGCTCCTACAGGTTTGGAAGTTCCTGAACTGTAAAAGAATGTTGTCCAAGAATAGAAATTTGAAGCTTCTAGACCTGGGGCAGAGGCGGCAGCCTGAAGTGGTCGGTTGTTTTACTCCTGAGAAAAAGGAGTTTCTGATTGTGTTCTAGCAACACTGAAATCTCCTGGACCAATAGTTATTTTCCATGTCTTAGAACAAGTCTCCCTGACTCTGGCAGCTATTATGGTTTATGCCAGAGCCATTCGTTTGTTTAACAAACATTAATTGGGTTCCATCTGGGTGTAAGGCGTTATGCTAACCTCTAGGAATGCAACAGCAAGTCTTTAAGGGAGTCACAGAGTAATCAGGGGGTGGGAAATATAAGTGAACAAGACAGTGCAATAAAGGTTCACACAGTGGTCAGGCAAAGCTTCCTGCAAGAGGCGGATTCATAACCTAAGGTGTATAGCTCTTGGGCATGCAAAAAAGTGAGGGGAGGGGGCTGTCAGGCAGAGAGGATAGCTTGTGCCTGGATCAGGAGGCAATGAGATGGGACTTTTGAGGGACATCCGTCTGGCTGTAGGTGGATGGAGTGTGGAGATAAGGTGATGGAGGAAGGTAGGAGGTAGAGGCAAGCAGGGGGTGACTAAGCCATTTCCTATTCCTCCTTTCCCCTCTCTCCCTATTAAACCTCAGACACGCCCAGAGACCAGTCCTGGGCTTGTTTGGGAAGGTGACCTTACCTCTCCTTACCTGAGAAACAATGAGGCATAACAATGGTGGTGGTGGTGGGTAATGACAGTGAAAAGAATGGGCGTTCGCAGATGTTCTCCATGAGCTAAGTATTACTGTAGGAGACATTTTATGTGGATTATCTCACCAGAGGCCAGATCTTCATGGATGTGTGATTTTAAACAAGCTCTTAACCTCCGTGAGCCTCAGTTTACTCATCTCTAAAATGAGGATAATAATTCTACCTACCTCAAGTGGTTTTTCTGAGTATTCAAAGGGACTATATATAAAGGGAGTGACAAACAATAAGTAAGCAAGAATATTAGTTATTATTATTATTGGTAGTCATCTACCTACTACCCTTATACTAGAATCATTTTTATAACTATTTTAAAATTGAATAACAATTATTGCAAGCGTATTGATTATATTGAACACCTACATTATGTATGCACGCTGGGGACACATCCGTGAAAAAAATAGGAGGGGTGTGTTTGGAACACTTAGTTCAGCCATACTGTAAAACAGGCCCTCATATGATCCCATCTTTAGTTAGGCTATTGCTTTGGGCTGTTAAACAAAGACCAAATAAAAGTGACTTACATAAAACAGAAGATTTATTTCTTCTGGATGATGCTCCAGGAGACCATCTAGGGACAGATCTCCTAGCTTATTGCTTTACTATCCCCTGGAAGGTTTTCCTTGAGGCAAAGATCCACACCAGTGACCAGACCCACGGCAAGGAGCAAAGAGGAAGAGGAGGGTGAGCAGCTGCCATTTACAGAGGTGACAAAGAGTGCATGTCATTCTGGTTGTGTCCCATTGGCCAGAATTTAGTCACATGGTCACATGTAGCTGCAAGAGAGTCTGGGCATATGGATTCTAACAGTGTGGCTGTGTGCCAGACTAAAACTGGGATACATAGGCACACACATCCAATGACCCATCTATAAGATTATTCATTGTATCACTCTTTGAAATTGCAAACACCTAGAAATAACCCAAGTGCTTGTTTCTAGGTCACTGGATAAATAAACCATGGTAGAGCTCAATGAAAAACTCTGCAGCTGTAAAAAAAAACAAAGAGAGTGAAAAAGCTCCTTATGCACTAATATAATCAGATCTTCTGAATATATTAGTGAGAAAAGCAAGGGATAGAACTGTGTATATAGTACGCTGCTGGGCTGCCTTTCTTCTCCCAGCACCTGCATTTCTTTTCCCGAGGGTTTTCTCTGGTTGTCAGCATCCCGTCTGCCTACCTGTGCAGCAGCCTGAATACCTGGGCCATTAATCTCTTCCCACCACCCCAGGAGCAGCCCTCCATCAGTGAATGTTGGGCTCACTGGATAAATGGCTCAGCTCCCTTGCCTGGAAGGTGGGTAACTCTGAGGCACCAGTTCCTCCCTCTATTCCAGGGGTTTCCAGCAGGAGTAAGCGCCAGTTGTCCACAGTGGTGACAGTATTGTTAACACACTCTGTGTTCTCTCCTTCTCTCCCCTCTTTCACTCCCTGCCCCCCGCCATATTGTCATTTCATGGGACCACCTCCCAAACAACCCGCATGTACTCTAATCCTTGTCCCAGGGTCTGCTGCTGGGGAAACCCCAATAGGTCAAAAAAAAAGTTACCTGGACAAGCAGATTAGAAACAGACTCATAGATACAGAGAACATTTTGACGGTTGCCAGGTGGGAAGAGGGTTGAGGGAATAGATAAAAATGGTGAAGGGGTTAAGAAGTACAGATTGATAGCTATGGAATAGTCACAGGGGTGTAAAGTACAGCAGAGGGAACACAGTCAATAACATTGTAATAACTATGGATGTTGCTAGACAGGTACTAGATTTATTGGGTGATCACTTACTTATCACTGGGTTATACACCTGAAAGTAATATAATACTGTATATCAATTGTAGTTGAAAATAAAAAATTATTTTAAAAAATTTTTTAAATCAATAAAAGCAGTCTCCCATAAGGACCAGGAAGGGAACACAGGATGGGAAAGAAACATCTCCATGTATAACATCTTATTTTGCTTTGTTATTGGGACATTACGAATATACGAACTATTCATGAAAGACCTCACAAAAATCTCAGTGGTTCGAAGTCCTAAAAAGAACAGCACACTAGTTATCGGGACAGGTAACAGTCTTTGCCAGAGCGTCCCCTTCCTGCTATGCTCATTTCTGCTTGATGTCCAACTGTGGTTTGCCATATTGCAAAGGTGCGAGTCCCTCATCTCCTCTCCCTCTGTTCTGTTAAGGGGACAAGTCCAAGGCTGCAAGTGGGACAGGGGACGTGAGGGTGTTGGTGGGTCCTGGCATTGCCTGTCTGGCAGTGAGCAACGGGAACCCAGGACTTTTGGCCTCAGTTTCATCACCTGAGAAGCAAGCATAATAAACGCCCTTTCAGCCTTTTCAAAGTTGTAAGAAAAACAACCCCTGCTGGGTCTAATGAAGTTCACCCTCAGTAAGTCTTCAGGCCTGAGGAACTTATTATGGATTGCTAAATCAATCCATCCACCCATCCATCAATATGGCAAATGCATTTAACTTGCGGTGCTGGGCTTTATGTCTACAAAGGAGTAAAATGCATAATCTTTTCACCGAAGAGGCACTCATTGAAAGGTAATGTAGCCTCATAAATGCTCAAAAATACATAAACTCGGACATTACACACAGCTGGTGAAGTCATAGTTCTATAGCGTGGAGCAAATGGCTTAACATTTCTGGACCTCGGTGTTCTCATTTGTGAAAAGAGCATTATTGCATTATCTGCTGTTTCGGGCTGTCCCGAGGGTTGATGACATCGTTGTAACATGCTTAGGGGCATTACTTGGAATAGAGGAAGCAGTCCATGAAAAATGGCCTTTTTCTATTCATTACTATAAATACCAGAGGCAGCTTCAGACTCTATTTCTGTAATGAAGCATTTTTTAGTTGGGCTTGTATGCTTGAAAGCAACAGAACACCCAACTAATACTGCCTTGTGACAAAAGGAAAATAAGAATTGGTGTCACATCACTGCATGGTGGGAGTGCATTTCTATTTTAGCTCTGGCTTGATCCAGGGGCTCGAACTTGGTCACGTGGGCTTGGACTTCCTCTGCCGTTCTGAGCACAGCTCTGCTGTGTGCTGCTTCCCTCCCAGGGGCTTCCTCAAAGGGGTGGGTGGCCTCTGACATGGTTCCTACTGAGTCCCGCCCCTCAATATTCTTGCTTTTGGCTATTCACCTCCCCTAGAGGTTGGGCTAGACCCAGAGACCCACTTCTAATGAACGCAATTTGGTAAAAGTGATGGAATGTCACTTCTGAGATTAGATTACAAGAAAGACGGGCTTCTCCTCGCTTACCATCTTGTTCTCTCTTGGTTGCTCCCTCTTAGGGAAGCCAGCTGCCATGGGTGAGATGTCCTATGGGGAGGCCCACGTGGCACGACCCTGAGAACAGCCTCTGGCCACCAGCCAGTGAGGAAATGAGGCCTCAGCCCAATGGGCCACAAGTAACTGAATCCTGCCAACAACCATATCAGTGAGCTTGGAAGTCGATGGGTCTCCAGTGGAGCCTTCAGATGAGACCCCAGCCCTGGCCAACACCTTAGTCAATCAATATGGTAAATTTATATTTTATAGCCTTGGAAGAGATCTGGAGACAGAGGGCCCAGATAAGCAATGCTGAAACCCTGAAATAATGCATATGCTTTGTTGTTAGCCACTAAGTTTGGGGGTAATTTGTTACATAGCAATAGATAAATAGTCCATCTCTGCTTGGAAGTCCAGGCAGTGGTAGCCTTATATTCTCATAGAGCCAAAGAAAAGAAAGGTAAGGAAAGTGTCTTTGTTGTTGATCACTCAAACAAAAGTCCCAGGATTCAGTCCTGGTGAGATCCGATGGACCTGCCTGGGGTCACGTGCCATCCTTTAGGCCAGGAGTTGGCAAACTATGGCCTGTGGACTAAATCTGGCCCTCTGCCTGTCTCTATAAATAAAAGTTTTATTGGAACACAGCCTTATTCATTTAGATGTATTGTCTATGGCTGCTTTCGTGCTAAAATTGCAGAGTTCAGTAGCTGTAACAAAGACTGGGTGAACTTCTATGTCTAAAATATTTACTATCAGTTATTTCTGTTGAAACCAGCAACATCTCTGTTGCTTTAGACAAAGCATTGCTGGGAATGCAGACTGGTGCAGCCACTGTGGAAAACAGTATGGAATCTCCTCAAAAACCTAAAAATGGAACTGCCTTTTGATCTAGCAGTTCCACTGCTGGGATTACATTACAAGAATCCTGAAACCCCAATTCAGAAGAACCTATGCACCCCTATGTTCATAGCAGCGCTATTTACAATAGCCGAGTGCTGGAAACAGCCTAAGTGCCCATCTGTAGATGAGTGGATCAAAAAACTGGGGTGTATTTACACAATGGAATACTACACAGCAGAGAGAAAGAAGGAACTCCTACCTTTCATGACGGCATAGCTGGAACTGGAGACTATTATGCCAAGTGAAATAAGCCAGGTGGTAGAACACAAATACAGTCATCCCTCGCTTATCGCAGGTATTACATTCTAGACCCTCCCACGATAGGTGAAAATCCGGGAAGTAGGGACCTTACATTTATTTTAGTATTTACTGTACAGTAAAGCAAAATCCTGCGATGTAGCGAAAAACCCGTGATAAATAATTAAGTATAATAGAACAACAATAAAATATTAAAAAAAGAAAGAAGAAGCATTGCTAACTCTTGCTGTAGACCAACAATGCTGACCAAGGTCATTGGGTACTATGATTGGCCAAGTGTGGGACACGTGCCCTCCCTCATGTAGGGGTGTGTCAGCCCCATTTGAAGCAGCACATGGGTGAAAGTGGTGGGGGGGGTGGAACCCCAAGGATCTTTGGATGATGGCACTTACCTGCTTAAAGGCAACTGGGGTGTGTCTATGCTCCGTACCCCAGATTAGGTTGAAAGCCACTCTGTGAAGATGATTGCTCATTTGCTAATTTGCAAGAACCTTTAATACTAAAAAAATTTAAAGTTTTGCTGAGCCTTCAACATACCAACCGTTTATATTAATCTGAACTCTGCTTATCTTTAGAAAGACACAGGGTACCTTAGATTTGCCTCAAAATGAAAGAAATCCTCTCTAGAAAGGCGTAACATCGCATACAGTCTGAGGCATCTCTATGACTTGGTGCCTTTCATGCAGTCCCTCTTGGGGTGGGGGTGGGGGCTGCTGCCTCTCCAGAGAGATGTTCGTAGGTTTCCCTTTCTCATGAAAGGGATCAGAAATGAAGAAGAGGAGAAGGAGGGGGGGGAGGAGGGAGAGGAGAAGGAGGAGGAGACGGGGAAGAAGAAGAAGAAAGAGGAGGAGGAGGAGAAGAAAAAGAAGAAAGGAAAGGAGACAACATGAAGATAAGAGACCTGCTGTATTTGCATCCAAATTTTACACGGACTAATACTTTTATCATTATACGTGTACGGAGAGTGACTTTTAAGTAGAATTGTAGGGAAGATATATTTTCGTTCATTCAAACCAACACTGACCACTGGCTATGGCGATTCAGTAGGTAATCGTAAATTGAGGATTGTAATAATCTCTTACATGAATCAGTTTTTGTTGATCCCAGAATCTCAGTGGCTTTCCGTAAGAAATCCTGATTTTCTTTTCTTTTTTTTTTTTGTGTGTGTGTGGTTGCCTCTCACTCGAGCCCCCAACTGGGGACCTGATGTGCAACCTAGGCATGTGCCCTGACTGGGAATCAAACCAGTGACACTTGGCTCACAGGCCGATGCTCAATCCACTGAGCTACAAGCAGCCAGGGCGAAATCCTGATTTTCTTGTTCACGGGTCTGTGAGTTCATTGCGGCTCTGCTGGGTTTGGCTCTAGGCTGCCGGCTGGGCTGAGGTCAGGTCCACATGTCTGCTCATGTCTCATTTGGCATGTTCTTCTCGTGATAGGTCACGTGAGAAAAAGAGGATGAGCCAAATCCAGCAGGCACATTTCACACCCTTCTTCCAGTCAGGTCCACTGGTATTTTGTTAGCCGAACAGCCAAATTAAAACAATGGCTTGGCCTAAAATCGATGGGGCCGGGACGCACACTGCACCCCCGATGATGCCAATGGGCAACGGTGGATAAATATAATTTTGTGCCAGGGAGGGAATACCAATAGGAAACAATAATCGCATTTACCACATTTACTAATGTTAAAAATAGGAATACTTTGCAGCAGAAAGAAAGAAGGAACGTGGAAACAAGGAACAGACTGACAGTGACCAGAGCAGACATGGACAAGGGGGTGGGGGCTGACTGTGGGGGTGGGGGGTAGGGGGCGGGGCAGGGGAGAGCAATGGGGGAAAACGGGACAACTGCAATGGAACGATTTAACAAAGAAAAGAAAAAACAGAAATACAGAAAGAAAAAAGAGGAATGCAATCATGGGCTAAGAATAAACAGGTTGATAGCTATACTTATAGTAAGTGTTTATCTAAAACATTACATAGAAAACCCGAATTCCGATCAGCTTTATGGCACGTGGCTTGTTTTTCTGGAACACGGAGCCATGGGCTGTGAAATTCTAAGCTTTGCCGCTTTGCACCACTGAGGTGAAGCACCAGTCATTACTTTCCAGTTTCTGGGTTTGGCCTTTTATCAGTAATAACGGTAAATCAGAAGCTGATTGACACCTGTTTTCCCAACACAATTATCAATAGTGCCACTTCACCCTGAAAGGTGTCCCAGTTTGGATGACAAACTACATGACCGTCTTAGATATGTGATACAAATGTAGCGCTTTTCTCCTCCAGAGATAAACCACCTTCCTAAGAGCTAACATTCACCAAGGGGCACCCACCTTAATAAAAAAAAATTTTTTTTTTTGCTTTCACTCCTAGAAAAATGCTCCAATGACAAATGACCCCTCTCCCTCCAGACCTGCATCATGTCCCAGCCCACCTCAGAATGCTCGCCCCCGTGTCTCTGTCCCCTGCGTTCAACCGTGTAATTCCTACCCATCGGTTTGAGTTCCCCTGGGCAGCCTCCCCGGCCGGGGCCGCCCCAGTGCGGGCTGCGTGGCTCATCGGTCACGCTGCTATGGCCCCTATTAGCGCGTCTGTGCGCCGTGACAGATGTTGGCTTGCCTGGCTGCCTTCCTAGACGGTAAACTCCCAGCAGGCAAGGCTGCTGCTTGCCCGTGTCTCCACCTTGACAGGCCTCTTCGGCCATTAGCATTTGCTGAATGAATTCAATTGTTATTATTGTTTTAATTACTATAGAATATGTCAGACAGGCAAAACACAGAATAATGCTGCCCCCAACCCATTTTCTACCTGCTCCTCTTTCTGATGCTCACTCTTCTCCGGCCACCTAAACCTCGAATTCCCCAGGCACGTTTCTGTTTTAGGGGTTTTGCACTGGCTGGTCCCTCTACCTGGAATGTCCTTCCTCTGGATACTCACATGGCCCCTCCCTCCCTCATTCCAGTCTTTGTTCTCATCTTAACTTCTCAAGGAGGCTCTCCCTGACCCCCCTACTTAAAACTGCAGCCCCTCGCTCCATCCCTCCCCCACTAAGCACTTATCACCTTCTAGGACATTGTATAATATACTGATGTGTTCTGTTTATTAGGTTTTGCCTGTTTCCTTGCACTAAAGAGGCAGACTTCACCAGGGCAAGAATGGTTCTCTTTGCTCCTTGACAATCCCAAGTTTCCGGAACTGGACCTGGCACGTAGTAGGTGCTCAATGAATGGCTGAGATCAATGAGTACTTCTGTCTGGGGATTAGTGGTCAGAATAAGCCTCAGCCCTCAAGACCCACAATTCCGGTAGAGAAAACAAGACAGGAAACAATGGCCCTCTAGACAATTAGACGCCTTAAGATGCGATTGTACAACCTAGTGTCTGTCCTCCTAGCTCCCTGGACCCTTTTGCAAGTTCCATACACGGACTAGAAGGGACCTACCAATAAACTAATATTGTAACAGCTGATGGCGTCTAGATCATCTGCCCTATAACCTCCCTTTTCCTCATAACCAAAAATATCACCCAGTTTCACCTTCAAAATTCAGTGAAGTAATGCTCAGGAAAAGACAACACTAGAAAAATACAGTATTATAGAACTGTACACCTGACACCTATATAAATTTATTAATCAGTGTCACCCCAATAAATTCAATTAAAGAAATAAAAATAACTAAAATTATAAAAGAAAAAATGATGATACTAGATAAATGACTATCAGCATTGCTAACAACCACAAAATTAGCATTATGAACTTCACTTCCTAAAGCAATGCTTTTAAAATTCTATAGTGAACATTTTGGAAAAAGATTAAGAGACTGGTTTAAGGAAGAATATTCAAAATACTATTTTGAAATTATAGTTTGCAAAATATCTTTACTAGCCTAAGAAACCATGTTTACTAACACAAACAAGGCCCTGGCTGGGTGGCTTGGTTGGTTGGAGTATTGTCCTGATATGCCAAGGGTGCAGGTTTGCTCTCTGGTCAGGGCGCATACAAGAAGCAACCAATGAATGCATAAGTAAGTGAACAACAAATCAAAGCTTCTCTCTCTCCACTTCCCTAATAAAAATTCTAAATGAAAATTAGTGTAGAAGAAAATGACCTAAATACATAAAAACCAACACCCAAAAGAACCACATATTTTATATTAAATTGGGAGATTCTAAAGCCATTCAAGTAAAAGAGATGCAACAAAGATGCCAGCTGTGGCAACACTGTTTGGAGGTTGTGGCTAATGCAATAGGTCAAGAAAACAAAATTGGTATAGATATTGTAAGGAAGAGATAAAACAACCTAGAAATAAGAGGATTGTGTCATAACCATCATAAATATCATATTTATCATAGACCAAGAGTTTCTAATAAATACTATGGATTAAGAATTTTTGTTGATAGCTCAATATAGACAACTATACCCAAAATGGCTATTCTTAATGCTTGCAACAAATAATTATTTTAAAATGGAAAAAAATCCTGTTTATGATTACGGTGAAATTCAGAATATGGAAATACAGACTTATATAATAAGACTAGGTTGTAAATGAAGAAAATTATGTATTATAATTTTATTGAATAATGTTTACAACAACATCTGAATAAAAGTTTGTGGGTGGAAGATTTAACAGTTTTTAAGTCATTGTTTTCATAAGTTCATATATCATGTTGATATAATTCTAATCAAAATCCTCAAAAGGTTTTCTTTTCCTGGGTGGGTGGGATACTGGACAAATGACAGATAATTTAGAAATGTGGGTAACTAAGAATTGCTAAGAAAATGTTGGAAAAGAATATCAACAGAGAAGCTTTATACAATGAGTCTAAAAGATATTAAGGTTTACCTTAATGCTAATGTAATCAAATATTTGACGTTGGCAAACCAGAGAAGATCTAAAGATCAGTGGGCCAAAGCAGAGATTCCAGAAGTAGATCCTAGTATATCTGGGTATTTCATCTAAGATTTCAGTCTCAAGGAAAATAATAGTCTGTCTAACAAATGGTCCTGGTATACACGGGCAACCAAACTCCTATATCACAAATATATAAATATAAATTCGGGCAGCAGAAATGCACTAACTAAAAACAAACAATAAAAATACGAAAGAAAAACCTCAGAAGGGAGGGATTTCATAGACAAGACAGGAGTCACAAATTAAGCGACAGAAGCATCTGATTACATAAAAAGGCAGTTATTTTTACATGGAAACAACACCATAAGGAAAATCAAAAGACAAAGGATACGAGGGAAGAAAACTCAGTAATATTTGACAGATACCAGGGTCACATCCTCGAGTTCCCAACAACCCAAGGAGAGGAACGGGTGTGGATGAGTTTAAAGTTCATAGAAGAGAAAAATGCAAATGATCAACTAGTCTATGCAGAAATGTCAGAGAAATGCAGGTCAACACACCAGCTGGGGAAATTCACAAGGACTAGATAACTCACTTCACTCATCGGATTGACAAGACTTCAAGATGGAGAACACCCGGGACTGGGTGGGATGACCCTTTTGAAATCTATGCAGGTAAAACTATGAAAACGCTCTGGAAGTCCAAAAGTACAACTGAATATGAGGGATTACGTAGGATGTGTACTGTGGTAGTTTGTAATGGCGAACCAAAACAACCTAAATATCCACAAATCAGAAGATTGTTGAATAAAGCAGGGTTTACTCACATTCTAACTTCAGCCAAAAAAATGAAGTTACGGGTAGCTGTCTGGACCCTCAGTACTGTTACTAATGGAACAAGAATGAGCTGCAGAGAAACGTACACAGTGTAATACAATCACTACAAAAATCTTATAAAAAAACAGAACACATTTTCTAGGTTACCTTTTGAGATTACGTATGTTGGTACGAACACAGAGAAAACTTTCCTTACCTTGAGTGGGAAGATAAAGGCTGGGGCTGGAGGTTATTGCTTTGCTTTCTGTCCAATTCTGTAGAGTTTATTGCAAGGAACAAGTTTTTTCTATTGTAGTGTGTTTAAAGAAAATCTAAATATATGCGTGTATATGTATTTGTTTATATGGAGGACAGCCGTTAGGTGGAGATATAAAGATAATAAAAAGAAATAGAGACTATAAAAAGGAGACAGGATGCTCAGTTCAACCTCAACTCTGTACCTGAGGTAGAAAAAATACAGCCCTAAGCTTGGAGAAAAGATTAGGAAACAGTCCATCAAAATGGTCCCAATTTTTTGTATCTGGATAGTATGATTATTTAGTGACTACTTTTTCTAAATCATATGTTTCCTACACTTTCTACCTTGACTACACATTACATTTAGAATCAGGAAAAAAAAATTCTTTAAAAACGAAAAGAAAGGGGGCACCCTGGGGAATAAAAAAGCAGGAAGAAGCAAGTCTGAGACAATGGAAGCTTCCCAGCTAAAATTCAACCGCTGAGCTTCCTAAAGAGCTGGATGCAATATTCTAAAGCAAGGATGTTATTAAAATATTAACAGAGGATGCTGCAAGCTTTCGATTTCTTATCAAATCGCAGTTAATGAATCATTATTACCACCGCACATATGAAAATACAGAAATTCTGGCAAAGGAAACACAGCGCGTTATCAGAATTGTGTTCCAATATTAAGGAGCCAAGAAAGAAAGATGACAAACCGAGCTCAAACTCTGTTTCTATTTCTCAAGGGCAGCCGCTTCCCAGTTTTCTTAGTTTATTATGGTATCTTCGATGTAAAAAGCGAGCTGATGTGCGTGAGAACTTTAACAAGTTGGAGTGTTAGGGAAGTCAAAGTGTGTGGAACTCTGATAAAAAAATAAAGGTATCTAAGTGTTCTTACAACATTTCAAATACGCTCCTCTCACAAGAATAACCGCTCCACCTCACGATCGCTGCTGACACTCCGTGAGAGCAGGCTTCATTCACTCGGTAGTTAAGAGCCCAACACGAGTGGAGACCGTGCCAGCGGCCGGAAATCAGCGATATTGCCACCTGGCTCCTGCCTCTGGGTATAAGCGCGGCTCATCCCGGCTTGCTCTCTGGCGCCACCTACTGGTCACAGGTAGCACCTCCATTCAAAAGAGCAACATTGGCATTTCCCTCTTCTCAGGCCAGCCTATGGTTTGGAAAAACCGAGGTGCTTCCTGTCTGTCTCTGGAAGTGCACATTCACTGGTATCTAAAACAATGGCATCCTAGAAAACTCTGTCCTAAAGGTTAGTAGCAACTTGCATCATATTGGACATTTCTAAACAGAAATGTCAGGTTCGTCCCTCTGAAGTTTCAAAATGAAAACAGGAGTTATGCCACTTTTTAGGTACCACACATGTTTAATTTGACCGTTAAAGAGGTAAGATGTTTGTATAACATTTATGAGAGAGGACTACCAACCTCTGCTTCTTCAAGTTCTGTTTAGTATGGTAATTCACATCCCCTCAACCCCAACTCATACAGTGACTACAGAATCATTAACATTCAGCTTATTTTGATCATGTATCAATTTATTAGAAAACCATTCCTTTTTATCTCATTAGCACTAAACTTGTTTTTTTGGGGGGTGTGTGTGTCAAATACCCCTGTAACATTATTAGAAAATGGTCCTTCATACCACAGTACTAAAATACTAGTACCCCGAATTCTGGGGGGTATTTCAGAATGGCAAGTAAGAAAGGCCGGGACGTACCATCTACTGCGCAAGTTTAATGAGATGGAAAAAAACCTTTTATGAGAGTTGGGAGATCAAGTTGGAAACAAATGTGCTCACTGTTCAATGCATTTCATTCCAACCCCTGATCGGAACATCCTGGTAACATTTAAGATTCTACAACAGTTACAAAATAATAACTTTGAGAGGGGGCAGTCTCAAAGTTATTACAGCATTAAAAAATAATAGTAAGCAGTATAAAATTACAATTTATTACGGGGGGGGTTTGTTCTCACAATACTCTTTAAAAACATAACAGGGCATCCCTGTTACAGAATTCTGTGTGTGACATTTTTTCCTTTTTGTTACAACACCTCCCCCACGACCCCTTTTCTTGTGTTCTTTAAGCATTAATCTGGTATGGAATCCGCCGGACACAGCAACGCTGGGTGGGCCCCTCCTTGAATGATGGAGTAAGTCTGCTTGGGTAACTCTTGCTGGGAAGAGGAGAATATGGGCGGGGCCGTAGTGGCCACAGCGATGTTCTGGCCCCCGTCGCTCACCACGGTCACTTCCGCCGTCCCCTCCTGAATCAGCGCATTCAGACCTTCCAAGTCAGTGCAGGTAATACCAGAACTGGTGATAAACGTCTGGCTGCCGGGGCCCTCCTGGGGGCCGCCCGGGGCGGCGGGGATGAGGGTCTGGTGCAGAGTGGCTCCGTCCGTCTGGTCGTGCGTGGTCAGCAGCACGGCCGGCTGGGCCATGGCGGCCGCCTCACTCGGACACCCCGAGGGCTGCGGGGGGGCGATCAGATTGACGTGGCGCAAGATCTGCAGCCGGCTGTTCCCCGGGAGCTCCTCGGGGTTCTGCGCCACCAGGGCGGAGGGCACGATGTTCATGGTGGCGGCGGCGGCGGCCTGGACGATGGTGTTTGCCTGGGGCACCTGATGCCCCACGATAATCTTGACTCTCCCCTCGCTGAACTGGGGCACCTGGCCGGGCTGGAGGGGCACCTGCAGGTGCCCCACCGTGAGGGGCGTGGCCGGCTGCCTGCCGGGGTCAATCTGGAACTGCAGGACGGTCACGTCCGAGTTCTTATGCTCACTGTACTCACTGTGCTGCCTCTTGTGGCTCCGGAGCGAGTCCTCCCGCATGAAGGAGGCCTCGCAGATGTCGCAGTGGAAAGTCTTCTTGGCGTCCAGCTTGGCCACCTGCCGGCTGCTCTGGCGGCCCGCGTCCCTCCTCTCCGCGGCCTCGGCCTTGACCGCCTCGCCGTGGAACTTCTTCATGTGCTTGCTCAGGTTGCTGGGCTGCTTGGTGTCGAAGCTGCAGTGGCCGCACTTGAAGGGGCGGTCGGTGCAGTGCACGCGCTCGTGCACGCGCAGCGCCGCCTTGCTGGAGCACGAGTAGCTGCACTCCGCGCACTTCTCGGGGTGCTCGGCCTGGTGCACCCGGCTGTGCTTCCGCAGGGTGGCCTTGCTGTCACCCAGGAAGTCGCAGTGCGGACACTTGAAGTTATTCCCGCTGTGCTTGATGCGGACGTGCGACTTGAGGTTTCCCTTCATGGTGCAGCGGACATTGCAGAACTCGCACTGGAAAGGCTTCTCCCCCGAGTGCACGCGCATGTGCCTTTTCAAGTCCGAGCTGATTTTGAACTTGGCGCTACAGAGCCAGCACTGGAAGGGGGCGTCCCCTGTCAACACAAGGTGAGTTTCGATGAGAACAGGCAGGCAACAACCACAGCGGGTCCCCCCGAAGCACACACCAGAAAACCGCTTACACCAAGGCGGGCGGGCGGAGACCTTCTACCTGCAGCTCCCAGCAGCCCCTGGGAGGAAAAAGAGCGGGTGGGGGTGGGAGTGGGGGTGGGGGGCTTCTCTTCTTTCCCAGACCCGAGCTGCCACCGCATGCTTGGGGCGTCACCAGTTACAAAACCCAGGAGAGAAACGGAGACGGAACAGGGCTCTTTACTTGTCCCAAATTAAATAAGGTGTGCGAATATCCTTGGCAAAGTCCTTAAGACAATCGAGCTACCGTTCCTAGAGTTAATGTGGCCACCCTGCCAGTGAACGGGTCACGGTTGTACCGTTCTGCACAATGCGTTGATTCTGATTGAGCTACGTCTTGCAACAGATTGAAGGATACACGTTCAAATCAGTCATCTCCGTGCTCATTCAGCAGAATGTTCCTTTTACAACGATCGAAACGCCCAGCTTATACTTCAGGCAGATTTTTTATTAATAAAGATGTGTTTACTGCGCACACTTTATTTATCCCACATGGCCAGCTGTGTTCTTTACTCATGATGTTACAAATTCCAGCTGCTTGACACTTGTTTTTTTTTTTTTTTTAAATTTAAATTCATATCCGCTGAAAGATGAGCAGGGCAGTGAAATCGCAAACATCGAAATGGCCGTGATATTCCAAATTGATTTTGTCAATGAAGGCCAAGTCCAAAGTATCTACGGCACATTGGTGACCCCGCCCCTTTCAGTTCTGTGGCAATAAGTGAAACAGCAGCAGCTAACATTCTTCACGGTTGCTTCCAGGATGGCAGGCACGCTGCTGAGCACCCCACAGGGATGGTCTCGGATGCCCCTGCCAGTCCCATGTGGTAGTACTATTAGCAATACTATTATTATTAACGCTATTATTGTACACATGAGGAAACCGAGGCCTAGAGAGACTATAACTTGTTCACGATCACCCAGGAGCACGCAGTAAGGCATGGATTCCACCCCAGGCTGACGCCAAAGCTGGTATGCTTAGCTATCAGGTAATTATCGGTACATATGGCCAATGTTCCCTTTCTTAGGCCACAGGCTCAGAGGAGTATGATTGTGTTCCGGCTTTTTGGGGTAAGGCCTAACACGTCACCATGAGCTACTCAGTACATGCAATTAAAAGGGACAGGGAGCAAAGACAGTGAACTTCAAGAAAATAGAGAAGCCCAAACCCAAACCACGCTTTATATAGGACTAGATACCACCAAGACTACACACACGAAATTTTAGGATGGGAAGTGGTAAGCTATAGCCTATGGGCTCAATCTGGCTCACAGCCTGTGTTTGCAAAGATCAAGTTTTATTGGTATACAGCCACAGCCACTTGCTTAGGTGTTGTTTAAGGTCACTTTCAAGACAGAGGGGAGCAACTGTGACAGAGGCTGTAGGGCCCACAAAGCCTAAAATATGTACTGTCTGACCCTTTAAAGAAAAAGTTTGCTGACCCCTACCTTAGGATGTTATTCCTAACCCTTTTTATACCATTGATCCCTTTTTCCCAGGTCAGGGAAATGCACTGACCCTTTCCCAGAATAATGCTTACATATGCAAAACAAACTAAAATTGAATGGGAAAAGAAAAGGATTATCCTGAAATAGTTATTTAAGAAATTAAAAGAAAAAAAAATCTGTGATACAGCAATGTATGCGCATTATCAATGTATTAAGTAATAAGATCTAACAGCAGGTCTAATAACTACAATCATTTCTAAGTAGGGAAGAGGATATAAGAAATTCTGATCTACTTGCAACTGTGATGAAAAGATCTGTGATTTCTACTGGTAACAAGTTCACACACACTATTATCGGATCGGCTGCCTATTTTTGTAGTTAAAGGACACATCAAGGTTCAGTACAAGTTAATAAAAGTGAAAATGGAAAATTATTGCCCCTCCAATGTCATGGGCCTCCTAAATTTTCTTCGTGGATCCTGGGGTGGAGGTGTCTGCAGACTCAGAGTGAGAATCTCTTGCTCTAGAATGTTTTCTTGTGACATCCCTGCCCAAATTAGTGACAATCTTTTTGCCTTTAAAAAACAAGCAACGAGCAGATGTGAAATCCAGAAAAAGCAGATAACCAGATCTCACAGAGCTTAACAACACTTTTGACATGAAAGTCAAAGGGTTAAATACCTTTGTCATCTTCTCCCCCCCCCCCCCCCTTTAACCACAGATTCCTTAAATGAGGCATAGTAGTCAGTACAAGTCCCACAGGGCCATAAGCTCTCCCAAGCTGGTGGCCATGTTCGTCCCTGCCCGCTCCGATCCTCAGTATCAGAAGACTGACAACGCGGTCAATCAAGGCGAAGGAAGGGGAATAACGAAACCCTATTAATTTTACAACCCGGAAACTGTTTTAAGTGCCAGAGACTTAAAAGGGGGAAAGGAACATTCTACGGAGACAATTGCACACATGGCACATGTTCCGAGTTTTAGGAAATATACCTCTTCCGGACCCAGGTAAAGACACTATTATAAACAGCAAGGTTCTCCTTAGAAGTCAAAATGATTTTGAACCGTTTCCCAAAATGAACCCTTCAGCTCCTCTAACTCAGGTGGTGGAGATTTCTGAAGAAAATCAGCTGGGCATCAGTTATGTCAACGTCTTGATGTGCTAGAGTAAGTCACAAAAGTGTCCCCAAACCTCCCCATCTACCATCCCGCGCGGTCGCCACAGCCTCTGTCTGCATGCTCCTCTTACTGGGGCAGGATGACCTGCCATGACCTCAGACAACGGGACCGAGCGTGTCATCCTACGTAGTTACATACACTTGACACAAGGAATGGCTCGAAATGGGCTTGTGCACTGGGGTTTGCTCACTTGCACGCCTGTCATCCAGCACCATGAGAAGGTCAAACCTGGCCTAGCCTGTGGGTCCCAGGAGGCGGATGACAGGGACATGGAGCAGAGCTTGTGGAGCAGGGCTTACATACTGCAGTAGACCACAGGGGACAGCAGGTCACAGCCAGCAGAGTCTCAGACTCGTGAGAGAGCCCAGCCAGGATCAGCAGAGCTGCCCAGATGACACCCAGCTGGTCCCCAAATCTGAACAGAAAAGGCACGTTGTATCCACAGAGGTCTCATGGGAGGTTTTGTTACCCTGCATTTTTGTGACAATAGGTGAGGGATACTGATATTAGCATCGGGAAGTAGAACGTTACCACGCAGAAAACTAAACTATACAGCACTGGTGTTTGGACTGGCCGGTTGGCACGTAGAAGCTGACTGTACACTATGTAATAGCAAACATTTGGTAAGACTGCCACCTGCGGTAACTTAGAAGATAGAAAATACACCTATTGAAGTTTGGACTTGATCAAAGAGGTTAATTCTAGGCAATAACACTGGAAGTGTCTCACAAGCTGCCCATGACAAGCTACCCCAAGGAAGAGACCAACAAAAAAGAACTGGCCGTTTTCTACATGGAGCTTAGAGAGAATCTCGAAAATCGAAGATGTGCTGGGTTGGATAAAGATTCTCACCTCCAGCCAGTAAAAGGTTTTCAAAGTAAGAAAAAAGCATGTGGCCAAAGATTCCCATCTGGGGGACCGATCTCGGGGGTGGGGGTGGGATGGGGAGACGGAATGAGAAACGAAGGGTGTGAATGCAAAGCTCTCTGCTACCATCTCCGAAAGAATGAAGTTGGTGCCACACAGATTCTCTCAGCTGAACAAGGATGCCTACAGGTCTCCAGGGATCAACCCAAGAAGGTTATAGGCCAAAATGCCTACTGTTGGGTTTAGAGGCAAGGCAAGTCTCCGAAAGAACTATGGGGGTGGCGTTTGGCCACACAGACACAGAGGAAGCTCACGGGGTTTGCAGGATAGTTCTACCAGGGAAGCTGTCTCCAGCCTAGACTCAAAATCTTGAAACGGTCTTCAGCTCTCAGTAAACAGGACATGCAGTGAGCGTTTCTCGAAGGTTCCTTTTTCACTCCTTTTCAGAAGGAGCGATGGAAGGTGATGGAAAGGATGCTCCAGAGGGGTGGAGTCTAGAACCAGGGAGCCGAGACAAAGCCAGTCAAGAACCATTCCCTGTCCAGAGTGGGGGGACCTGGGATACTTGTCAGAGGGATTTCAGTAGCGTGTAGATCACCTGTTCTTACCCTTTCAAACTGTGGGGTTATTGTGATTATCCTGGCTCTGTCCACTGGGATTATGGGACAGACAACTCGCCTTTTATTGCAAAGGTCTCCAGGTCAAGAGGCCCCATACCCAGACCTGAGGGAAACCACAAGACCCAGGACTTTAAGTCTGACCCTGTGATTGGATGTGACTTTTGTGGGGGTCTTAGGAGGGTGTGAATGCATCTGCGTGTCAGAGAGATGTGAATGATGGTGGGGTGGATTGTCTTTGTAAAAATGGCCGCAATTCTTTATCCCTCCTCGTATCTCTGGCCTTTGACATGTGACCTCATGGTGATCTCCTTCCATGGGTGAGCTCAGCCCCATCTCTTAAGACCAGGCCCCAAATATAACTGTTTTAGCCAATGGGATCCAAGCAAAGGTCTGAAGTGGGGTTACACACTGGGGCACACTTGCTTGTATCACTGCCACTGTCACGACAAGGACAAGCCTGGGGCAGCCCACAGGCCCCGGAAGGAGGAGGAGAACTATGGGGAGTAGAGCCAGACTGCCTCAGCCAGGCAAGGGGGCTGCCAGGTAGCTCACAGTCAACATCAGTGGACACCCAGCCTTCCCCACACACGCAATGAAGCCCAGCCAAGTTCAGCAGGGTAGTCTGGCCAACTCCCTGCTGACCTGAAACGCGTGAGCATTAAACACTTTGTATGATATGCCAGAAGTTTCATGGTGGCTGTTACCCAGTATCATTGTATTAATAGCGAATGGATACACTGGTCAAAAGGAAACACACATAATCTGTTAAGTTACCTGCTCTGCTGAGTTTTTCCATCAAGCTGTCCCACGTGACCTTGGCAGAGTACGCTTTAAAATGGGCAAAATGACGAACCAATCATGATGCAGGAATTGATTTTAAATGCATTGATAATGCCTCGATTTCATTGAGCACCGCCCCTCATTTAAAGACTTCACTAGCGAATACGTTATAAAGCTACATTAAAGACATGCATATATGTATTTATAAACTGGGAGTTTCCACTGCTTTCCTGAGAAAGGCGCTTCTGGGGAGAGGGGAGCAGCACAAACTGCACCCCACGGGGTCCGCCAACGTCCCCAGGTCATTCCCGTGCGCGGGGACTAAACACGTTAGGGCGCCGAGGGCCGCGGCGACCGGGAGCCGGGGCGGGCGCAGCGCGAGGGCCTTACCGGTGTGCGAGCGCAGGTGCACGGTGAGCTGGCTGGAGTTGCGGCTGGCGTACGGGCAGATCTGGCACTTGAAGGGCCGCTCGTCCGAGTGGATCCGCAGGTGCTTGTTCAGGCTGCTGCTGTCGGCGGCCGCGTAGTCGCACGTCTTGCACTTGTAGGGCTTCACGCCCGTGTGGCACCGCATGTGGGTCTTCAGCTTGTCCTTCCGGCTGAAGCACTTGCCGCAGACCTCGCATTTGTGGGGCTTGTCTCCTTGAGACACACACAGAGGGCGTCAGGAAACAAGGGGACAAAAGAGGACAGAGGGGCACCTCTGCAGCGGCCGCAGGAACGGAGTCAGGCGCGCTCCCCGAGATGATGTGGAAAGCCCTCCCGAGCGGGATGTGTGATGGGCAACGAGCCAGCACCTTGGGGGCAGGGGCTTATTCTATTCTGAAGATGATTGTGCTATTGCTGGCATGGTCTCATTTTCCCTCCATTGAATATAAGTTTATTTATTAAACACAGAATGCAACTCAGCTTTTGGAAGTACAGCTAAGTCAGATCAAGTGCTCACTGACCCTTGTCTCCATTCCCCGCTTTATCCTTTCCACGACAGACACGCCCTACAACGCAGAACCCTTCTGTTCTCAGAGCTCATGGCCAAGCAGCCAAGCGTGACATTTCTCAGCCTCTGTGATGCAGTCCTTGTCAAGGGAGTGACAGAGAAGGAACACGTGTCCCTTTTGTAAAAAGAAATTACGTGCTTTATCCTTTTTCTCTTTCCCCTCCCTCTTGCCAGCTGTAACCAAGGTATTCGGGGGAATGGCAGGTGCAGGCGGGTTAGGGCAGCGCACCTGCAGATGGTGGGTGATGTCACACAACGTGCTGTAATGGCATGGAAGGCACTCAAATCCCTGCACGGCACCATGGGTCAGAGCGGCCTGCCTGCCCCGGATCACCTGCTCATCGCTGCTCAGGTATGCGAGGGAGACAGAAAGCCCCACCTTGTCTGAGCCGGTGCTTGGGTTTCTTTGCAACGGCAGCTTCGTCTGCACTCACTAGACACCCATCAACTTGTCATCCGCACCCTTTTTGACCTATATTTTCCCAATCTCTTGTATCTGTGTGTACCTGCACTTTCGCTTTGGTACAAAAAGAACTCGCGGGGGACAGAAACACTTCCTTTCTGAAAGGCACTACGCCTCTGAGTGACTTAATTTAATTCTCTCAACAACCGGAATTAGAATCCATGACGGTCTTGCTTTCTTAGCCAAATGCAACGCTGCCTCGCCACTGACTCCATCTTTTCGCATCATGAATCTCCGCAACATGGTCGTTAAGATGGAAGCATTTCATGTACAGATGTCACCGTGAGTTACTGAACCAATTCCTTACCTGGCCACTGAAAAGGATAAAATGGATATGGACACACTAACAAGGAAAGATGTCCAACAGTAAATGAAAACCAGAAAGCTATATACAATACTAAACAGTATGTAATAATATACGATACTAAGAGATGGAAAAAGTAAATTGTGTGTGTCTGTTAGGCTCAGTATAGGCAGGCCAAAATCTAAGAAAGAGACACACTAGATGATTAAGACAGGTGACTTTCGGGGGTTGGATAAGAAAAAGGAAGGATGCGAGTCAGGAGTTTTACCTTTTATTTTATACAAAATATCAAACACGCATTTTGGACAAATCTTGAACAGCCAAGTGCTCATATCAATTGTCAGCCAAAGCTGATCAATATCATCCTAGGGAAGAACATCTGGCACTTAAGAACACATCTAAAATGTGTAATTTTATTATTAAAAATGTTCGTAGTCAAATTTACTCATCCAGGAACAATAATTTCTCATTACCGTCAGCTGCTAAGTAGCTCCTGGGGTCCCTGCCCTGTGTATCTGGGACCGTGAGCAGGTGCCGGCTAGCTCTGCTGGGACAGGGCCTTGCTCTTCTTGCGCCTGGCCACGGCCTCTTCTCTGGAAGTAACTAAGATAAGGGCACCTTCCTGTCAACTCCCCAACTTAAAGGTGTTGACGGAGATACTCCAGTTTTGCAGAGACCACCCCACAAACCCAAGCTTGGCTAACTGTGTGTGAAAGATGCTTTCCACAGCCGTGCAGAAGTAGTCTGAAGGCTGCTGCCCTTAAACATGTGTTCACCCTGCTTCCCAGTCCTCACGAACAGCCGCAGCGGGGCACCGTGCAACGGGGAACATGCGATGCTGGACCGATGGAACACCAGCGTGTGAAAGCCACGTGCGGGGCCCTGGCTGCTGTGGCTCAGTGGATTGAGCATCAGCCTGCGAGCCAAGCGTCGCTGGTTCGATTCCCACTCAGGGCACATGACTAGGTTGCACGTCAGGTCCCCGGTTGGGGGCGCGAGTGAGAGGCAACCACACAGTGATGTTTCTCTCCCTCTCTTTCTCCTTTCCCCTCTCTCTACAAATAAGTAAACAAAAAATAAATAATTAAAAAAAAGAAAAAAGAAAGCCACGTGGGGAGGTTCATTGCTTGTTACATCGACAGTACCTGACAATACCTGAAACTGAATAACTCAACATTCTGATAATTAAAATAAATTCAAGTGACATGTCACTGTGAGGGTGATTAGATGTGACAGTGACCCCAGTGCAATAAGGCAATCATTGGCCATAGCCAAGGAATATAAAAAATAACTGATCTTCCAAAGGCTGAGGCTAAAATGTTAACTTTGGGCAGTCAGTGTCACCCAGGCCAAATTCCAGTGTATCCCTACATGATACACATTTATCTTTAAATTTATACATGTCCAGCAGGACCTTCCGGTCAAGATGGCGGCATAGGTAAACATGGCTCGCCTCTTTGCACATCCACATTAAAATTACAACTAAAATGTAGAACAACCATCACTCAGAACCATCATGAATCGAGCTGAATTGGAGTCTGACACTACGGAATTAAAGAAACCACATCCATCCAGACTGGTAGGAGGGGCACAGACGCGGAATGGGCTGGTCCCTCACCCACGAGTGGTGGATAAAAATTTGGGAGGGATACCTCAGAAGCTAGGAGTCCCAGCTCCACACCAGGCCCCCCAGCTCTGGGATCCAGTGCCAGGAAGATAAGTCCCCACAACTTCTGGCTGCAAAAACCAGCGGGGATTGAGCTGGTGGAAGAAACTGCAGGAGCCCCAAGCAGTTCCCCTTAAAGAACCCACACACGGACTCACCTACTCAGACTCCCTCCCTCTGAGCTCCAGCACCAGGGTAGCAGCTTGAAAGGCACCAGTGGTACACAGGGAGGAATTCAAGTGTGTCATCAAGGTGAGCAGAGGCCATTGTCCCTTTTCTAAACCCTCCCCGAAGGGAGCTAGCAAGCTGGTGCCATATCTGAGACTCCATCAACCTGGCTAACATTGTTTGACCCACCTTGGAGATCCCCACCCAACTTACGGACCCACCCAAGCTGCTTTCCCATATGAAGGGCTGGTCTTGGCTCAGGCTTCACAACTTCCTAAATCCTATCAAACAAGCAACGGCTGGCTTCAGTGAGCCCCAGGCCTGGCACTAGCCACAGCCAGCCTAGATTCCCAGCTTGGCTTCACCTGGGAATCTCCGAGCCCAGCATAAGTGGTAGGTGGGGGAGGGGCGTCCAAGCAAAACACAGGTGGGGGCTGACCTAGGCCTGCACCACCTGGGAACCCCAGGGCCAGCCCACCCAGTGGGCAGCTACAGACCACGTCGGAGCACCACCACCCTGCCCCTGCACAGCTGATCCTCCACAGAGCAAGGAGGTCACAGCCAGTCCTTGCAGCTGACTGACCTGGGTAAATCCTTCCCATTGATTTGCCAACAGCAACCAAGGCTCAGCTGCAAACAGCGTGAACCTCAAGTACCCAGCTTGGGTGACAGGGGAGGCTGTGCCACTAGACCCTACAGGACACCCGCTACATTAGGCCACACTACAAAGACACGGGGTCAAAGCAGCTCTACCTAATACACAGAAAAAAATAAAGGGAAGCTGTCAAAACAAAGAGACAAAGAAACATGGCCCAAATGTAAGAACAGATCAAAAATCCAGAAAAAGAACTTAACAAAATGGAAATAAGCAATCTATCCGATGCAGACTTCAAAACACTGGTCATAAGGATGCTCAAGGAACTTAGCGAGGACCTCAGTAGCATTAAAAAGATCCAGTCAGAAACAAAGGATACACTATTTGAAACAAAGAACAATTTACAGGGAAACAACAGTAGAGTGGATGAAGCTGAGAATCAAACCAATGATATGGAGCATAAGGAAGCAAAAACAACCAATCAGAACAAGAAGAAGAAAAAAGAATTAAAAAAACAAAATGAGGATAGTATAAGCAGCCTCTGGGGCAACTTCAAGAGATTGCCAGAAGGAGACGAGTAAGAGCAAGAAATTGGAAATCTATTTGAAAAAATAATGAAAGAAAACTTTTCTAATTTGGTGAAATAGACATGCAAGTTCAGGAAGCACAGAGGTCCCAAACTAGATGGATGCAAAGAGGCCCACTCCCAGACACATCATAATTGAAATGCCAAAAGTTAAAGACAAAGAGAGAATCTTAAAAGCAGCAAGAGAAAAGAAGTTAGTTACCTAAAGGAGAGTTCCCATAAGACTGTCAGCTGATTTTTCAAAAGAAACTTTGCAGGCCAGAAGGGTTGGGCAAGAAATATTCAAAGTCATAAATAGCAGGGACCTACAGCCAAGATGGCTCTACCCAGCAAAGATATCATTTAGAATGGAAGGGCAGATAAAGAGCTTCCCAGATGAGAAAAAAAAAATAAAGGAATTTGTCATCACCAAACCATTATTATATAAAATATTAAGGAACTTATTTAAGAAAAAGGAGATCAAAACTATGAACAATAAAATGGCAAAAAATACAAACCTATCAACAACTGAGTCTAAAAACAAACTAAGAAAACAAGAAGAACAGAGGATCATGGATACAGAGAGTGTTTTGATGGTTGCCAGGTGGAGGGGGTATGTGTGGGGGATGGGTGAAGAGGTGAGGGGACTAAGAAGCACAAATAGGTGGTTACAGGATAGCCACGGGGGTGTCAAGGACAGTGTAGGAAATGGAGCAGCCAAAGAACTTATATGCATGACCCATGGGCAGGAGCAATGGTGGGGGGGGTTGCCTGAGGGAGTGGGGGTGCTGGGTGGAGGGGGGACAAAGGAAGGAAAATCAGGACAACTGTAATAGCGTAATCAATAAAATATAATTAAAATTTTATAGGTGTCCATATCCCTGAATTATGAGCATCTCATACTTTGTTTAAAACAGTGTAAAAAAGCAATTGCTTCTCCATGCAGAAGGATCGGGAGACATAAAAATAATACATTAAAGAAAATTAAAATCACTAGACAAAAATCACATTTTTCTTTTTCCATGCATCAATCTTTTTCTCTCCTTTAAAAAACATATTTATTACATTTCCCATTCAAAATTGCAAAAATTACATACTCGCTGCATCCAATTATATAATGTAAAGATGCATAAAAGTTACTGTTCTTCCCCCTTATTCCTCTCTTTACCAATCATCTGTCTCTCTCTCACACACACACACACACACCTGCACACAGAGACACATTTATAGGTTCATCTCCTCAAAATGAGAAAAACAGGCACACTTTAATTTTAACGATTTCTGGCAGATCAGTTTTCAAAAATCGCTGCAGCCACTCACATTTCCACTAGTTAAGTTTGCTCATATCTGTTCCAGCCCCGGATTTTATCACTTTAAACATTTTCTGCCAAAATATATGTAGAAACGGCATCTTGTTTTTATTGAATGTGTGTCTGGACTCCTGTGAGAGCCCACGTCACGTCGCGTGTCTGACTAGCCTGGGTCCCCAGCTCCCAGCAGAGAGCTCGTGCTCAGGGCGTGTGCGCTGAAGAAATGGTTCTTACCTGTGTGAATTTTTAAATGACGCTCCATGTCCTTCATGCCATAAGCAGTCTTGAACTGGCAACCTTAAGAAAAGCAAGGACAGATCATTACAAAGGGAAACACAGTAACTGCAGAGTGGAGAAACGTGGCAAAACCCTCCTAAACCGAGTAACGCGAGTGAACCCCACAGAAACAGGGCAAACTGATACCCCGCGCCCCGATCCGATGCTCCAAGGTCGGAACAACACTTCTGTGCTTCCTGCCCAAACTGCATCACGAAGTCTAATCACCAGGAGACATCAGACGAACCCCAACTGAGGAACGTTTTACAAAATAACTGGCCTGTATTTTGTAAAAAATGTCAAGGTCATGAAAGAAAAGTCTGGGATGAAAGGAAACAACACATGAAAACTAAATGCCACGTGTGATCATGAATGGGATCCTGGACGAGGGGAACAGTGTTTTTCTTCTGATCTAGAGTCAATTGGTAAGATCTTAATAAGGTGAGTAATTGGCCCATGGTGGGTATGAATGTTAATTTCCTGATTTTGATGACTACTGTGGTTATATAAAAGAATTTTTATGTTTCTAGGAAATACACACGGAGATATTGAGGGGGAAAGGGAGCGCGTGTCCGTGACTTACTCTGAAATGGCTTGAGGAAAAGATTGTGTATGTACAGAAAGAGTGGTAAAGCACATGCAATATGTTAACCCCTGAGAAATCTAGATGAAGAGGATACAGAAGGTTTTCGAACTATTTTTGTTAACTCTTCGGTAATCCTGAAATTATTTCCTAATAAAAAGTTGTTTGTTTGTTTGTTTCCCCCCAAAAAAGTAAGAAAAGAAACATCTTTCTGGATGTCTTCCTACGCTAACAGCACAACACAAACAGTTCACAGGGACCTTAAATTCTCACGAGTCCCATGGCTACAGAAGTCTTAACAGCCCATGCACACGGGGACGAGGGGCAGCGAGAGGCAGGCCGTATGCGACGTTGCGAACACTCTGGGGCTCGGATTTTTAAGCCGGGCAGTTGGGGAGCCCACGTATGTCACGTTGCCACATGTTCACAAGTTAGAACCCTGGACCCTGGTACATGTCACGGCCTTTACACAAGCAGGACATCACGCCGCCTTTACCTGGATAGCAACAGTTGAGCCTTTTCTGGGCAGGAGGGGCCGTGGGCTTCTTGGCACGAGATTTGGCGGCCAGAGAGATGACCGTGGCGGTCTGGTTTTCGTTGCTCTCCGTGGGCAGGTAAGTTTGGTAGCCATGCTCAAAAACAAACTCTGGAGCTGAAACTGAAAGACGCGGCGGTGATTAATTTTCATAATACGAATGCCCATCGGCTCTTCCTTCTGCCTGCCTTCCTTTCTAGGGGATGAACAAGTTGGATTGCTTTCCCAGCCTCCCCAGCTGCTTAGGCGTGTTCACCGGAGAATACCTGCGGGGGGGCTTCTGTAAGAGATTTTCTGATTAAAAAAACAAACAACCAAAAAACCAAAAAAACAAATGGGAGCAAAAAGAGACAGCTGGAGAAAATGCATTCTTGCTGCCCTGGCTGCCCCACTTCCTGTCTGCGGACATGCTGGATTGAAGATGTGATGTCCGGAGCAGGGGCAGCTATTCTGTAAACATCAGGGGACATCAGGAAAGTCCCACGCTGAGCCAGAGCTGTGCAACCATCCCACTCGAGACTTATTAAGTAAACAAGCAACGGCCCTATCATTTACGCCTGGTAGATTTTCTGTGAATTCAGCCAAATGCATTAGGCCCTTTCATAGGCGTGACCACAAAATTCTACAAACAACTGGAAAGGAACTGATTGAAGAAATTCTGGGCAAGGCTGCCAAGTTTACTTAAAAATACTCTTTAACACAAGCCCTCCTAAAAAAATCCTTGTACTCTCACTGAAGTTTTGAGGAGAAAAGAGACGAAACATTTTTATCATAAAACAAGCAGTCTCAAATTTTTCTTTTCTTGCTTATAAAAATTTTGTGACTACTTTGCTAACTAAGTTTATAGTTTGGGGTTTGGAAATATTTTCTTCCTTTATTATATGTATTTTGTCACATGGAGGTTTGGCTTCAAATAGGGAGTAAATATGACCGATGGGGCTCACTCACTGGGTGAGTTGCCAGGCCAAGAGGTCCTAGGGATGATTCTAAGGGCCACTGTCACATTCTGTTTCCCAAGCTTCAGTCACTAAGGCATTACCTCTGACCTTTTTGGCTTTGTATTTACTGAATACAGACCTAACCTTATTACCTATTTCAGCCATGGCCGAAGCTACCATATCTATGCCACAGACTTGAGGTGTTATATTTTCTCTTAAAACAAACACCTTCCTTCTTTGAATGTTAAGATGTTATAGATTATAAGATGTACCAGTTATTATCTTCGGTGTGACAGACTTAAAAAGCCGCCAATTAAACACATGATGATGTAATGCTTTCATAGTCCTTATTTTATATCTAGTATTGATATTCCTTAGAAATTTTCTATCTCTTGAGTGAGTTCTTTAGACTTCTTTGGATATTGGGGCCTCCATCTGTGGGACACCGCTGGCAATAAATGACATCATTCTGGTGCATGTCAAAGAGGTCTCAGGTATTCGTGTGAAGTCAAGGTTTCAATTTTTCTCAACTGAAACATGGCGAGGAAGTAGCTTTTGTTTAGAGTTGGCCAAAACCCTCGGATCAACCGATATGCTGCCTTCATGCCAAGTCTCTTAGAGGCGTGACTCAGCCACGCCTGCCTCGTATTCATAGGTTTTCATCCACTCGTGGGATTTGGCTGTTGCCCGTTTCCAGTGCTGTGCTTGGACCCCAGCCAGCAGCTCGGTTGGCCCTACCTGGGGACCTGCTACACAGGCGAGTTCCTGGCCCCCACCCCTCAGCCTGCTAAGTCAGAAACTCTGGGCTGGACCCAGCGCTCTGCTCTAACTATCTGCCCAGGGGATTCGGAGTTTGAGAAGCGCTAGCGTAGAGGACCCTTCTCCGTGCATCTCAGCCCCCAAAGCTAGCTCCCCTCTGCCTAATGGAGGGACTCCATTTTTCTCGTTGCTTTGCATGAACAAGGCGCTGTTCTTCCAACAACAAACAGGTGCTTCATTGCTGTCAGGTGGAGCCCCTATGACTAATTTACAGGTATTTCTGGGTAGTTACTTTTGATCTGCAACCCAAATCATCATGCAGTATCTCGGAAGACGTTCTAAACGGCAACGGAACTCTATAGATGTAGTTCCATAAAATGCACACAGCTCTGCCTAAGTGCCAAAAATGGGATCAGCTATGAGCGAGTCTGTTCACAGGTACACAAAGACGGTTTTGCTTGACTGCCTGTTGACTGAGTGCATTCTCATGAATTCCAAGGTGCACCTCCATTTTGGACACCCTAAAATGTGCCTTTGGATTGATTGTGTCCAGGTTCAGCTACTGAATGTGTGTGCCCTCAGGGCAGGCACGTAACCTCGTTGAGTCTCAGCGTCCTCCCCTGTAAGTAGAGGTAATCACTGTGCCCACTTCATAAGGCTGTTTCAGTTTACTGAGGTTGTGGCCACGGTCACATACAAAACACGAGCCGCCCTCGTTGGACAGAACGGGGCACTGGTACCGGACTTTCAATGGGGGTTTGATCAAGACCTAGGATGATCAGCTGTCCGTTTGCCTGCGACAGTTGGCTGGTCATGCCATTATGACTTCCCAACTTTCCACTCTACACTTTTTGAATGAAAAGGTGGGATGGTGTGGTGGGGGCGGGGTTGTAGGCGTGGCCGGGCCCTCCCCGTAGCTCAGTCCTCCAGGGAGTATATGCTGGGCCCGTCCCCTCCCGGGAGACTCCGGGGCTGCGTCTCCTAGCTGTCCACCTGCCCCTCCTCCATGAGCCTCGGCACCCCCTCGTGGCAAGCAGAGGGGCAACGTGGGAGCATTCTGGGCGTTAACCACTTCTCAGTCAGTGGTTTGCAAGTGTTCTCTCCCACTCCGTAGGTTGTCTTTCACGGCTGTTGTTTCCTCGGATGCACAGAAGTTTGATGCAGTCCATTTTCCCATTCTTGCCTTCGTGGTCTCGGGGGGACGGCACAGGAGGCAAAGCATCAGGCACCCAACTGCGGGGATCATTTTGTGTGTACGGCTCATCACACGCGACATCCGAGTCACCCCAAAATAGATGGCTCCTAGACTGAAAAAGGTTTGTTCAAGACCTTGGGCTCTGAAGTCTTATCTCCCTGAGCCTCAGTTTCCTCACCTGTAAAGTGAGGGCAGTTCCCATTCCTATCTCCTCAGGCTGTCGTGAGGATGAGAGATCAGGCATGTAAAACTGCTATTGTTATTATTATTCATTGATTTATTCAGCAAGTGCTTATTAAGCACTTACTGTGTGCCAGGCGCTGTCCTAGGCACTAGAAACACACCAGTGAGCCAAAGAACCAAACACTCCCTGACTTCATGGAGCTGGTACTCTAGTTGGGAGTGTGCAGGCAATAAATTATTTCAATTAACACCATGGAGGGGAACAAAAGCAGGGAAATGTACAGGAAGCGCTGGGGGTGTGTGATTTTAAGTGAGGTAATCCTGGGAGGCCCAGTGAGAAGGTCACATTTCAATACAGACCATGGAAGCATGTAATTATTAACAGTATTCTATAGCAGGTATCTGGAACTCTACAGCCAATAAAGAGGCCTTGGGTCACCTAGTCAACCCTGTCTTGTGGGAGCCTGTGGCAGTTGTGTCGTTCTGCAGAGGGGGTCCTGGGGACTGGATTCCACTGCTCAGCCCTCCTCCCTGTCCCTTGATGGCCCAGCTGCATCCACAACAGTGGAAACTGGGCATGCGTCCCATGTCAGCCAGTGGGATCTGGAGTTTCCGGGAAGCACGTCCTCCCTGATAGAGAAGCTGTTCCTTCCCCAGTCTGTGGACGTGGCTCAGTGAAACTTGAGGAATTAAGCAGTGGCAGCCTTCTTGTCACCGTGAGGTACCTAAAGGGTGAGGCCAACGGACAAAGCCCACCACCTGAACAGCAGGATGCAAAGCACCTGCTGCCTTTGAACTACAGAACCGATATGCCCTGCTCTTCTTATCCTAAGAGAGAATCAGTGTCTTCTTGTCTGGCCCATTTGTGCTTGGGTGTTAGGAGCAATGGGAAGCAGGGGCTGGTGCAGAACTCAGGCCCCTGCTCAAGATATTACCCCCAGGGGAGAAGTCTGGGGGACGGCACTTTCCACTGCTGCTCCGGCTGCTCTTTTGAGAAACCCTGCAGCGGGGAGTTTACGAAGGGGAGGTGTGGAGTGGTCAAGGGCACAGATTCTGCAGACAGGTAGCCCGGATTGGAGACCCAGGCCTGATGCTCTGCCATCTCCAACAAATTATTTAACCCCAAATTATTCAATTTATGGTTGTGAAAAGGACGTCAGACAGAGTACTCAGAAAAGTGAGGGGCCCCTAACAAGCACTACCTACGAATGAGTGAGGACTATGGTTGCCACATCCTACGGCAAATCATTACAGTCTGACTTCTGTATCACTCATGTGCTCAACTGTCTTCAGTGGCTCCCAGTCCCTTCAGAATCAACGTCAGAGGCGAAGCCCGGCCCCTGCCACCAACTCCCTGTGTCCTCTCTAGACACTGTTATCAGCTCTTGCCTGAGCGGACCGGCCCCCAGACCACCATCTTCCTCCCAAAGGCAGGGGAGCCTTTCAGGACTTATTATTCCTTTGCTCCCACAAGTGTTCCCCCTGGCTTTCCTCTTGGGACCGACCTATTCCGTTCACTCTTTGATGAGGCTGCGCTCACCATAGACGCTGGGCTTGTGTCCCACAACTAGGCCGTCCTCCCTGCTCGTGGGCTGTGTTCTCATGGACAAGCATCTCCGGGATGCTGGCTCCTGCCTCTGGCTCCGCAAACTCCAATGCTTCGTGCATGTTAACGGACCGGGTCTTCCCAGCTGTCCTTTCCTGTCCCCATACGGTGACTGTTTCACAGAGTGCCTGTGTGTTGCTAGGCCGGCCGCAGGGAGACCAGCTGGCTGGTAAAACCAGAAACGTTGCCGCTAGTTTATGGCTCACGGGCCACACTGAGCCTCCAGAGTCTTTGTGAAGGTTTTCAAAACCAGTCAGGTGAGTTGGGTCTTCCATATGTCCCTGTCCTCTGGCCACAGACCACCATGGCCACACCTGTAGGTGAGTATGTTTATTACTTGTTGCATTGAGGGAATCCTCAGACCGTGGAACTGGGGTGTCTCAGTAACAGGGTGCTGGAAAGGAGTCTGGTTTGGGGCTCGTGCCAGATAACTTCAGGGGAAGGTCATTGTAAGCTGTCAGGAAGTGGGGGAAAGTTGATAATTTGACACCTTAAATTTAATATTACCAAGGAGCAGAGGAGGCTAAAGCTGTAATAGGAAGAGAAGCAGATATTACTCAGGTTAGTGGGGGAGGGGGTGTTTGGTATTTTGAGGCTCAAACATGATGGCGGAGGCATTTTGTTTTGTCCCATTTCACCATTGTCACAGCGTGGCCCTGCATCACGCTGATGTTCTGTTGAAACTGCTCTGTTCAACATGAGAGATGGCAACACCCGGACCTCACCGAGGGTGGCTCCGGGCTGTCTGGGCCGCTGTCCTTTCTTGGCTGGAAGCCCACAGGCCCTCCCACTTTCTACCCGCTGCGTTCCCTACATTGCTGGACCCCCAGAAGCATCTGAACGCCTCTCGCTAGAAGATGGCTTGTCACCAAATAATTGATTAATTAACACTGTGATAAGTGCTAGGTAGGGAAGCAGTGAGAAAATTAAACCTCAGTGGTGAGGGGAGGAGGGGAAATCATGGCGAGCTTCTAGGTGGAAGTGACGTTTAAGCTGGAACCTGAAGAGTAAAATTAATCAAAAGAGGTGAAAAGATCATGTTAGGTCAAGTGATCAATTTAACTAGTACTGGCTAGGGGCAGACCCTGTGCCAACATTTTCTGTGTGCTGTTCCACTTAATTCTTACAGCCCCTGAGTCGGTAAACAAGAGTTAACATGTAGGGAGCTGCTAACGCCTGGTTACAACCCCCTAAGGTGACGACAACTATCATGACTTCTATTTTCCAGTTGGGGACATGGAGACACCGAGACTCTAAGTGATCTGCAAAAAGTTACCTGGTTAGCAAGGGGTGACTGCTCGAGTTCAACCCAGTCTGGCTCAGGGCCCCAAACTTCCCATCTATCTCTGTGCCCACTTTCAAAACGAGACGCCAAGAGTCCTTGTCATTTGCTCTGGTCACATGGCTGTCACCTCAGGCCCTGTACAGCTAAGACTCAAACCCAGGGTCTGACTCCAAATCCCCATGGTTTTAACCCATGAACGCAGGAAACGCATGTGGGATGCAATTTTTCTTTTCCACTAGCATCAACATCTATTTTACTGTTCCCACCAGAAAGTTCTTAAGTCAAATGCGAAACAACAGGAAACTTTCAAAGCTGGCCAGCAGAGAAAAAAATTTTACTTTATGTCCTATGACGGGACAGAGAGGAAACCTACGAGTTGCGTGAGGACAGGGTCGGCATAATCAAGGACCAAAGAGGGACACTTAGATCTGGATAATGTCCGGGTGAGGGTATCTGGAGAAATCTTCCAGTGTCCAGGTTCGGGCTGTGGCCTCGGGCAGGGAGTGACTCTCTCTCCAACCTGGCTGAGACCTGGAATCCCCCAGGGAGCTTGTTAAAAAAAAACAACAAAAAACAGATGCCTGAGTCTCAGCCCCAGAGATCCAGATTCAGGAGGCAGGGCCCAGGGACCAGTACCTTTAACAAGCTCCCCGGGGACTCTGGTCCACAGGCAGGTCTGGGAACTGTCACTAGTGGAACACTGAAGCCCAGGCTGATGTGGAGGTGGGCCCCCCAAAAACCAAAGTAAATGGTGTAAAAGAAAGGGAAAAGGCAAGGGTCTGCTTGTTCTGCGCACAGAATCAGGCACCATCAGAAAAAGCAGCTGAGTCGGGCAGAAGAGCAGCAAATCTTACCATCTGTTCATCACCTGTCCCTTCATCTCCACGTTAATAAAGGCGGTTGCTTATGGAGTCCAGTTACTCTGCCCCAGGTCCTTTATGTGGATTATCACAGAGTCCTCACAATAACCCAATGACATTGGGTATCAGGCACCTAATTCTATTACCTGACGGCGTTAGGTACCGTCATAACCCCTTTGGACAGGTGAGGAATATTAATCAGAGCAAGGAAGTGACTTGCCCAGGCCCGGGTTGGCAGGATGTTACACCGGGATGTAAACCCCGCAGTCTGTCCCTGGAGCTTAGTGCTTCCTTTGACGCAATGCAGTGGGGGCCACTGTGAGCTGGGCCCAAAGAGGACCCCAGGTCTGCCCCGAGTATACAGGGCAGTCAGCAAAAATGAGGCGTGGCATGAATGAAAGGTCGCGGGGCAGTGGAAATGCCTAGAGGAGGGTGCATGTCTTCGAGCAAAGAACTAGGACAGAAGATGGAGCAGTTACTGGGCGTGGGGTCAGCCTCACTGACGGATGTCTGGGCAGTCGGTTCATTCACTTCAGCCAAGAATGAGAGGCCTTGGGCCCAGCTTTCTCCACTTTTCCACACTCCCCACCATTCCCTAATACTTATGCACAGCTTATATTTCTCTCTTTAGCATTACCTACCTCATTCCTGCTCTAGAAGCTTACCGTGACTATAATGCTATATATGTATACAATGTATGCGTATGTGTCTTTTTTACACTTACCTCGAGTTTTCCTATGTCTGCACACAGATCTAGCTCCCCTTCTCCAGGCTGTCATATGCCACTGTCTGAACTTTTGACATTGATTTATCTAATTTTTTCTTCTTTTTTCTTTATGGAGTTTTATTTAGTTTTTTAACTGTTGTTCTATTATAGTTGTCCCGTTTTTCCCTGGTGCTCTCCCCTGTCCCACCCACCATCACCCCTTGCCCAGTCAACCCCCACCCCGTTGTCCATGTCCATGGGTCACTTACGCTTAGTTCCTTGATCTAATTTCTTCTTGATGTACAATATTCCCTCCCTTATCGCGGGTATTATGTTCTAGACCCCTCACGATAGGTGAAGATCCGCGAAGTAGGAACCTTACACTTATTTTAGTATTTATATATATTTTAAGGCTTTACAAATCCTTCCCACACACTTATAAACCGTTCCCAGTCCCTTAAACCTTTCCCACCCCCTTATTAACCTCTTTCACACTTTTATAAACACAACTTATGTTCTTAAACATATTCTACACTCTTAAACCTACGTAACTTTAACAACATATGTATATAGTACGCAAAATCCTGCAATATAGCAGGATAATTAAATTTATTTTTAAAAATCCCGCGACACAGTGAGGCCGCGATAAGTGAACTGCGATATAGAGAGGGACCACGGTATACATATACAAGTTCCACTTTCTTCACAGTATACACTGTCCAGGTTTATAGGATAAATATCTGGAAGTGGACTTGCTGGGTAAATGTGTTTTAGGTGAAAGATTTTAAATATGATATTTAAAAATTGAAAGAGATCACAAAATTGCCCACGTTACATGACTGTACATCTCCAGGGAAAAAAAAGCAGATCCTCGCTCCAAGCCTCCTGCTGCCATGCATCTCTTTAACTACTAAGGCAACCGCGCGTACTTTTATGTTAAGTGGCCTCTTGTCTATCCCCTGTTGCTCTTTGCTCACTTTTCCACTTGGTTCTTTTTCTCTACTTTGTTGATTTTAGGAGGTCTTTGCATGTGAGGGACATTTGGGCCATAGTCATTTGTGCTGTCAAGTCATTTTTTTTCTCCAGTTGTACTTTCTAATATATTGTTTTTACTTTGGAAAAATTTCAAATTTATTTGCAACCATATACATGATTCTTTTTCTTTCTTTTTTGGGGGTCTGTGTATGTGTGTCTACAATCCATCTTCTTTGGTAGGGACAGTATTAATACATGCATATATGTGTACATGTACATAGCCTCACCCGAGGACATTTTTATCATCGCTTTTTATAAAGAGAGGGAGGGAGAGAGGGAGAAACACTGGTATGAGAGAGAAACATCAAGCGGTTGTCTTCTCATATGTGCCCTAGTCAGGGATCGAACCTGCAACCTGGGTATATTCCCTGACTGGGAATCGAACCCGCGGCCTATCGGGCTATGAGATGATGCTCCAACCAACTGAGCCAGGCAATATATATATATATATATATATATATATATATATATATATATATATACACACACACACACACACACACATATTTTATATATATATATATATATATATATATATATGTTTTTTTAATTAAAAAATTTGAATTCCTTTAGCTACAGAATATATTCTCCAATTCCCCACAGGACCCCCACAATCTCATAAATGGGTTACTTCATTTATTTAAAGTTCTCTGTCTGATCCCTTAAGACCGATTATATAGGCCTAAGTGTATGTGTACGTGTGTGTGTTTATGTGTCTCAATGTGTGTATGTGCGTATGTATATGCGTGTCTGTATTATTTACTCTAGGACTTTTATGGTGTCATTATACATGTTTAAATTTTGGATCCATTTGCAATTTATTTTTGATGGAGTTAAGTGGACACGACCCAGAACCTTTCTTTTCCTGGTTGTAGCCCCAGGGAGGGGAGGCTCTTTGGAGGTTTAAAAATAAACAACAAAAACTCTGTTTTTTGTCCCTTTATGCAAATAATGCAAATTCAAGGATCATACACATACTCCCATCACCCAAAATAACCCTCTTTATTTTTTTTAACTGCAATGTATTTCCCACAAGTATTTTTTCTTTATAGGTTTTAGGAACTTTGTTTGTTTGTTTATATTGTCTGACGTGTGACAACATTTATGAGTCCTAACACTTAATGCTTTAACCCTGGCTGGGCGGCTGGTTTCCCAGTGGAGCTTGTTAACACTAATGAATCAGCAACCCGAGGGGGTTAGACCCTGGGAAACGAATTTTTCACAAGTTCCGTGGTGGCGTCTGGGACGTGGCTGGCTCTAACTGCCTCCCCATCCCCCAGCCGTACCTGTGATCGTCTGGGTCTCCGAGGTGATGGTTCTGGTGGTGGTCTGAGACTGGGTGGCAGGCACCGTCTCCTCCGATACAAACTGGACCGCGCCGGGGGCCGCGCCGGACGTGCTGGTGAGCTGGCAGCCGCTTTGCTTATGAGCCACGAAGGTGTCCAGGTTGTTAAACTGCTGCTTGCAGATGCCACAAATATGGATGTCGGGGGTCAGCTCGACCAGCACCGTCGTGCCACCTGGAACTCCACGGGACAAAGGGAAAGTCGCGGATTAATTCCAAAGAGCCTGAAACTGCCATACAAGCCAGAGCCACGGCGGGAAACAAGGGCGTGGTGGTGGAAATGGCTAGTTGCCAGCTCAACGTCCACTT